>NC_092630.1:45990208-46356494 GCF_039555335.1 Amphiura filiformis
TTAAAATGCCCACTACGACAAAAATGAACAGTAAATATCGTTAATTTGATGGGGATTACCCCTCCACCCCTACATCAAACTATTATTACATTTTACTCTGATGATAGCAATGGCAAATGCTATCTACAGAGGATAGCACTGTCAAATACTATATATACTGCTGATGATAGCTATGTCAAATGCTAGCCACTGTAGATATCAATGTCAACTGCTATCTACTCAAGATAGTAATTTAAAATTTTAATGCTTCCGAATGCATGGGGATTACCCCTCGACCCAACATCGATAGCTATCGATGCCCACTGCGACAACATTGAACATTGAACAGTAATTATCATTAATGACGGTGATCTACTGAAGGGATCACTCCCAAATGCTGTCTTTTCAAGTTCAAGTTCAAGTTCAAGTTTATTTGTTTTCGTCTCAATTCACAATAAAATTATACAAATGGAAATTAAAGATAAGGAAAACATAATGATATAACTTATAGAAACGCAGTAAGAACATGAAAAGTGAAGAGATGTGGATGCCGCAAAAACGCAGAGCGTGAAACTTGTGGCACCCAATCTGAACAAGATGGAAATTTAACTTACGCTACAACATTAATATGTACAACGAATGTATCATGTGGCCGAAATAAGAATAAATGAAAATTAATTGAACGGAATCAATAAATCAGATAATAATACTTGAAAGTACAACAATAAAAAAAATATATAATAAATAACATATTTTGACACAAGGCTGAATGAAACGAGAAGCGTATGATTCCCTCACTTGAAAGATAATTAGGACAAGATCGGAATCAAATATTGTGCCAAATAAATTAATGGGGCATGGACAGGCTGAACAGTACAAGACAAGACAGGACAGGACAGACCCAAGTAAGACGGGCAGTTTGAAAATACCCTACAACGGAAGTTTAATCAGTTGTGGTCTTTTGAAGGAAGCAGTGACAAATGTTATATACTGAAGATAGCAATTCATGTTAAATACTATCTATTAAAATATCAGTGTCATAATCTATTGAAAATAACAATTCCGAATGCTATCTACTGAATATAGCCGTTTGAAGTGCTGTCTACTGAACTAACAAGTATGTCGTATTTGCTAAGTGTCATATTATCTCTACTTGTGTCAGTTTTTTTAATTTTGTCAAATTAAGTATGTTATCGATCGTCGAATGTAAAACTATGTAGCTTGATAAATTAATAGAACTATTGTAACATGTTGCGCATTTTGCAGAACATAAAAATGCAACCGTAACTATAGACTAACAAGTTTGTCGTATTTGCTAAGCGTGATTGTATATTTACTAATGTGTAAATGTATTAAATTTATTAAATTTAATAATATCTATCGTAAATATTGGAAGAAAAAGTATGTCTTGAAAAATTTGTTGAACTATGGCAAATGCTGTCTACAGAAGATAGCACTGTCAAATACTATATATACTGCTGATGATGGTAGATATGTCAAAATGTTACCCACTGCAGATAACAATGTCAAATGCTATCTACTGAAGATAGTAATTTAAAAAGTTTGATGCTTCCGATGGGGATTACCCTTCGACCCTAACATCGATAGCTATCGATGCCCACTGCGACAACATTGAACATTGAACAGTAATTATCATTAATTTGATCTATTGAAGGGATCATTCCCAAATGCTGTCTTTTGAAGGAAGCAGTCACAAATGTTATATACTGAAGATAGCAATTCATGTTAAATACTATCTACTAACAATAGCAGTGTCATATGATCTCTATTGAAAATAACATTTCCGAATGCTATCTACTGAATATAGCCGTTTAAGTGTTGTCTACTGAACTAACAAGTATGTCGTATTAGTGTCATCTTATCTTTATTTTTGTGTCAGTGTTTTCAACTTTGTAAAATTGAATATAATATCAATCGTAAGTATTGGATGTAAAATTCTATAGCTTTATAAATTAATAGAATTATTATTGTTACATTTTGCAGAACATAGTGTACCCATAACTATAGATCAACAAGTACATGTATATGTCGTATTTACTGAGCGTGATTGTATCTTTACTTGTGTCAATGTATTAAATTTTATGATATCGATCGTCAGTATTGGATGTAAAAGTATTAGGCCAATGTCTTGATAAATTAATAGAATTATTGTTACATTTTGTACTTAGGATATAATGGCAAATACTATCTACAAAATATAGCACTGTATAATGCTATACACCGATGATAGCTATGTCAAATGCTACCCACTGCAGATAGCAATGTCAAATGCTATCTACTGAAGATAGTGTTAAAAAATAAATGTAGACATTTATATAGCGCTTTATGCCGTAAACAGCCTCAAAGCGCTTTACATTTATTCCGCCGTCAATAGAATATGTCGGAACCAAAATTGTCTATTTTGTTCAACTTTGTGATTATATTGTAAACGTTTCCGTCGTTGAATATTTTTGTCCGTCGTCAAAAACTTTCAAAATGTTGTTTTTGAAATTCGGAATTGCAAAATGTGTAATAATTTTGCAATTCAATTAATGCTTAATTTTGATGATATTTATTTACAGAATTCCTATCCCTTTCTGTATTATAGTGGTCAATGCATGAGGATTTGGTCACACTTGCTGATCTTAGTAATAATGTCGTGTCCATGGGTCATGTGTGCTCTAGAAATAACACAGCGCTTTTGCTCCAAAACAAAACACATTATGGAAAACAACAACAACTAGTGGCAAATGGTGGTCATAGACCACAAACCTAGCTGGGGCGTGTTGGTGTTGTGGAGGTATCTGACCCCTGCAAAATGTTCCAAAAATGTTCCCCTGGTCATGAGGTTTGTTGTCACCGAGTTTGAGTCCCGTATTCCTTACAGATGTCCAGAAAATGCAATTTTGATATTTGACCCCAGATGACCTTTGACCTGACCCCTGCAAATGTTCCAAATATGTTCCCTGGTCATCAAGTTTGTTGTCACCAAGTTTGAGCGCCGTACCCCTTCCAGAAAATACATTTATAAGATTTGACCTCTGCATGACCTTTGACCTGACCCCTGCAAAATGTTCCCTGATCATGAGATATGTTGTCACAGAGTTTGGGCCCCATAACCCTTACATATATCCAGAAACTGAAATTATAAAATTTGACCCCAGATAACCTTTGACCTGACTCCTGCAAAGTGTTCCAAAATATCCCCCTGAACATTAAGTTTGTTGTCACCATGTCTGAGCCCCGTACCCCTTACAGATGTCCAGGAAATTAATTTCTAAAATTGTACCTCTGCATGACCTTTGACCTGACCCGTGCAAATTGTTCCCCTGGTTATGAGATTTGTTGTCACCGAGTTTGAGCCCCATACCCCTTACAGATGTCCAGATAATGCAATTGTAAGATTTTGCCCCTTAAATGACCTTTGACACCAATTCTGTATGCAAGTTCTAGGCGTGGGGTATAGCCGATGCATATATGCAAATGACGTCATTGTACTATATAATATGTGGCAGAAGAAGCATTTTGAAGGTATTTGGTTAAATACAGGAAATGCCCCCTTAATGACCATTTACCCCAATTCTGTTTAGACCCTATGGGCGCTGGATATAGCCAATACATATGTGCAAGTTACGTAATTGTAGGGTGTAACATGTAGGACGAGAAGCATTTTGAAGTTTGTTGCCAGAAAGAAGAAAGAAAGAAAGAAAGAAGAGGAATCGGATAGAAAAACAGGACCTAGCTCGGGGGGTTGTAAACCCCCCAGCTAGGTAATAAATTACACATTAGGAAAAATGTATGTCTTCAGAAGACGCTTAAAAGCAGCCGCAGATTCCACTTCTCTAACTTAAACAGGGAGCTTGTTCCAGAGCCCGAAAACGGTGAAATTAACAGCAATCCCGGCTCTTTTATTGGGGCGAATTGTATAGAGCCTTGTTTTGCTAGATGACGAGCGAAGCCTGCGACTGTTTCAAGATGAATTTGGGTGATTATTAAGTGTGACAAGATCTTGTGAATATACCGGAGCCGATTTTGCAGAACATAACGTATCCGTAACTACAGACTAACAAGTATGTCGTATTTACTAAGAGTGATTGTATCACATATTAAAGTTTATGATATCGATCGTCAGTGTTGGATGTATGTCTTTATAAATTAATAGAACTATTGCTACATGTTGCACTGAAGATAGCAATGGCAAATGCTATCTAGAGATCTTCCCCCAGCTGTCCACCAATAGAAACCCCCCAAAAAATCAAATTTCAAGGCAAATTCGTGGAAATTTCATGATTTGTGAAGCTCCTAAAATTCATGTTGCCCTGCCACACCCAGAAAAAAAATCTGATATCGTTCTGTGGGCAATCTCTTCCTGCCGGACCGACCCAGGTTTTCCGTTCGAGGATTTTTTTAAATTTCCTGCCTGCATATTAAATCGGCTGGTTTTGTTTGTTTGGTTTTTTTTTGGGGGGGGGGGGGTTGGCCAAAAGTGAATTGAGTTTGATGGAAATAGCTGTATGCATGTATAAAATCAGCTGTATGCATATAAAATCAGCTGTTTTTGAGCTACAGGCAAACAAACTGTACGTTCTACCCAAGACACTTCTCCATGCATTTTCACATAACTAAAGAAATCAAGTCTTTATAGTACATATTCTTTTTTTTCGATTGTGGCATGCATTTTATTTCAATACAATTTAAAGACTGTACATAAAAACATAGCCCAGAAACAATTGTTACTTTGTCATGCGTAATTGTTTATCTTATGATAACCAATTACCTTGTGTGTGCTAAACCTTTACAAATAATTTAGAGGAATTACAATTTTTTTCTATCCTAAATACTGCACACAAAAAGTATCCATACACTTTAAACAAAAGCAATTTCTTCAAGGCTCAAAAACTAAATTACAAAATAAAGTGGTAGATAGATGTTCTGCACACTTTGATAATCTAATGAGGCACTTTGCGACTTTATCCACAAAGCTATATGTGTTTGAATCAAAAAAGGTAGCATTTCAAAAGTGACACATTTGGATCTTTTCTTCAAAGCAATTTCTGCTGCATTTTGTTATGGGTTCATTCCAGCATTAGATGAACGCTCACTCCACTGTGTTCAATATCAATGGAAAAGTCAATGTAAATTTGTGCCACTTTTAAAATGCTCTTTTTTATTCAATTTGCTATAAGTTGGGGAGATAAAGAATGAGGTATCAAAATAAGCAGAACAAAATGCTCATCTATCGACCACTTTGTTTTGTAAATTAGTTTTAGTGTCTTTAAGAAATGGCTTTTGTTTAAGGGCACAGATACTGTGCGCAGTATAGTTAATTATAACCATGATTCACACACACATATATATGAAACTTTGTCCTTCACAGACCCATATAAAGGAAGGTATATCAGTATCTCAGGATAAAGAAAAAAATGTGATGTATTGAAACTTACAGTTGTCTTCATTCAACAGATCTGAAAGTATTTTTATAAAGAAAGCTGGAATACAGGCAGTAACATTAGCCTACGACATATATTTGATTTTCAAGTTGTACTCCTAAGATGCATCTGAAGTTTAAGATAGAAACCTTGTATCCAATTATCTTTTACAATCTTGCTTTGAAGTAAAAGTTTGCAACAATTTCATATCACTTTCACAATCTCTTCACATTTAACCAGATAAAGGTGGGCATTTTAATAGTACATCATCATGTTGTAATTATGAGAAATTAGAACGATGTTTATACAATTCTGCTACAACTCATTAGAATTACAGTGTGCACAACCTAACCCCATTTTTTCATATACAACAAACTCCATTGCATGTTTCTGTAAAATATACCATGCTTATTCAGATGTTTACAAAAAGATATTAAATTCTGCTTATGCAATTAAATATTTTAGTACATAAGTCAAACAACAATACAGTATTCAATTACCCATTTGCTATGGAACCCTATCTATGAAAAAATTAAGTGCTCATCAAATTCTGAAATGTTTGCAATACAAAGCTGATTGGTATTCAAGCTGTAAGGATATTCAAAATATATAAGAGAAACATGTTTGTGTTTTACTCTATTGACCCAGAATATGAGTTAACGAAAACCTATTTGAAATGGTCCAAATAAAACATGCTGATGTGATTACGAAATACCAAGACTTGGCAAATAACAAACGTGGCTTTTATTTAACTGGATAAATTTAAAGATAACTACAGAGTATGGGGTGTGACAAGAAACCTTACACCCACCTTTGTTCCATAACCATAGATATTTTTTGATTTTGCTATAGCCCCCAAATGAAATGTATTTAATTATGCCTGTACTCACTCAGGTAGCATTGTGTGTGAATTTTACAATTAGAATTGCTATTCTTTTTTATGGGCATTTTAGTGTCTAAAATGGCCCAAAATGAGGGTTTTTCAATATTGCCGTCCATTTCTAATCATCACCCCCATAGACTTTACATGTAAAATAAAAAGGCTCATAAAAATTTAATAGCACTTAGTTCGGATGTAAAATTCACACAAAATGCTTTTTGAGTGATTACAAAGATAACTAAATACTTTTCATTCGGGGGCTATGTGGAAATTTTTTAATGTATTCCTTGTACAATGACATTTCACAATAAAATGTGCATTGGAAACAAAGGTGCACCCGGGCACTAGGAACCCATACAGGGAGTTCAGTAGCTGAAATGTATCCAAAAATAGGCTCTTGATATTCCAAAAATCTGGGACGCTGAAGTCCCTTCAAACTGGCCACACCAAAGGAGTCAAAGGGAAAGAGGAGGGCAATGGGAAAGGAAAGCTTGACAATGAGGTGGTAGAAAAGAGACAGAGAACTGGAGAATTGGAAGAGAGACAGGGAAATGAAGGGTGGATTTAAATTTGCTTTATGTTATATTCAAAAATCAAATATGTTTTTAACTTATTGGCAATAATATGATTTTTACAAGAAACTAATTGTTAACCAAGCCTTGGTTTTAACATTATCCATTAACAACATGAATGACAAGCTATGCCTAAAAATATTGCACTTTATAAAACACAAGGCCCTGTTTGTTCATGTTTAGTGTAGTACTTAACTACTTATAATACATAAGTTATTAATACTTCTAAAGCCTACAATACTAATCTACATGTGTTACCGTTTTTGTACATTATTACATACTTTATGTTAAGGCAACATAGAGAAAGTCTTTTTTTTCACTAATAACACAAGTTGTACTACAAACACTTAGTTTAAAATGCTGTGGTATAAGTGTTCAAAAGATTTAGCTGTCAAGTGAAACATAATTTAGAATTGTTTCAGAGTTCTGTGAAATGTGCAATTGCTGTCATGTACACAGTAACACTTGTAATAACCTACAGTATGTTTATCCAAAGTGAAAGTTATATAACATTGCTTTGCAAGCACCAGCTACTTTTCTCCAGTATATTAAGCTACTTTCCTGTGATGTAGCGTGAGTCATCCTTTTGGAAAGGGGGGCACCAACAAAGATGGGGGGGCACCTATGGGATTTTCTAAATTTTAAATTGATGGGGGGTACACATGCACCACAGTGCCCCTATGACGCTACCACTGTCCCGAGTCATTTGTTGTTTTCAATGTTCACTCACACAAAACTTTCAACACAAACATGTGCCAGCTCTGTGCATATTTTGGGATTGAATTTGAATTACATTCGAGTATATTTTAGAATATAATCATATTGTGCTTGTAATTTAGTATTCAAGTCTCAATAATTCACTTAAAATAATGCCAATCCAAACAAGAAGGTATTGGTCAATGCAATCCTGTGATGTGTACTTGTACAAAAGTTTTTTAATTTTTTCAACTCGACAAAATGATTTTGATATCTTACCGATCAAGCAGTATATTGGCTTGGCTCAATACACACACAAGTCAAAGCAACATTAGAATGAATTCCGATTAAAAGGATGACTACAACCTCACCTTTTATAAAACCAAAGTTAATACAGATCATCCTCTATATTGCCTTAACTTAATCATTATACAATCAATTATATATGAAATATTTAAAGAAAAAAAATATCAAAATGCATAAAAAGGGAAGCAATTTCTTTTATGGTATAAACTATTACAAGTTGTAATACAACATAGGGTGAAAAATAAATGAATGCAAAATAAATGAACAAGGAAAAAATACAAATAGTTGTCCAATATTACTTCTTTTGTCACCATCAAATACCCTTTTTTCACAGATTTTAAATTCCCGAACAAAATATAACCAAATGGTACATAAAATTTGATGCATACAGGTGCAGGAAATAGTAAAGGTTCTAATATTTTACAACTGAGATGAAATTAGTGGCATAAATAGTAAAATAATTTCTTAAATTCCTAGATTTCTATGCTAAACTTGTGCAGGTAAATAAAATAATATTACATTAGGCTAGGGGGGAAAAGCTTGTTCTACGGGCCCGGTCAACCCAGAGTTCGCTTTTTTTGGTGATTTTTTTATATCCCTTTTTTTGGTGGAAGTGGGTTGATTTTGACTGAAATTTTTTGAAAAAAATTCACATTTTGAAAATATGTTTGCAACAAATGTTTTGTTTTTATAACTTAGACATAATTCATTTAGCTTAGAAAAAACCTGTTCAACCAACCCTCAGTGGCAAGCTCATCTGCCCGTAGAACAGGATTTTGTTTTATTTGTCGCCTCAACTACTAAGTTAACTCATTTTATGTAGTAATAATGGATCAACTTAAATCACATCACTACTTCTTATACTTCTTCATACAAAACAAAACACAAAATATGCCTGTACCAAATTTCATTTTTATCATTATTTTTAATTGTTGTGAAGGAATGATGTCAAGTTATATCTTTGGTCATCAGACCTGAGGAGATTAAGGAACACTCACCAATCACAACATTATGCCTTATATGTTACAAAAACAATTATCAAGCACAAATCACATGGTTTTATTCATATAGACCATAAAAAAGAACAAAAACAGCCGGCTCTCAGCACGCGATATTCAAAATTCCCACACCGAAATTGCCTGTGGCAATGACGTCATGGTTATTTGTGCTCAATTGTCATCGGCCTTCATTGTGTTACTGGGATGTCATTGCCACAGGCAATTTCGGTGCCCGGGAAATTTGAGTATCGTGTGGTGAGAGATGGCTGTGTTTTTATGGTCAATATGAGTTTGTTTTAAATAAAACCACATGATTCGTACTTGACAATTGTTTTTCTAACATATAAGGCATAATGTTGTAATTGCCGGAGTGTTTCTTTAAAATAAATACCACAATAGTTTGCAAGTTGTAACAACTAGGTCCCATTTGTGTATTAAATAAATAATTGGAACTTCATACACCACATTAAATATGATGACAATAACATCTTTGATCTGTGACCATCAAAATGAAGGTTGTCTGAAATACAATATATCAATTTATATCTAGTGTCCCCTCTGTTGTTGGGCCAATTGTGCCAATCACATGTCATAGGGCCTTAGCGGGAACACTGCTTATATCAATCCAACCACTTGACCACACAAACTACCACCCTGCACATACAAAAACATTCAGTTAACAGAAATGATTTGTAGAAAAATGCTAACATGTCAGCAAATGGATCTACACCTAAAATTGCAGAATCTTACATAAGTGATTCCAGTCAAATATATTGAAATTTTGAATTAAATTATACTAGAGAAACCAGAGAACTATACTATATTAGTGTGTACCTCACAGAGAGGATACTAGTGCACATCCACACTGTTCTGCTGTGCTCCTGGCAAGCTTCATTGAGCACTACATATAATGCGTTCTATGTGCTGATCATGCTGGCTTATCGCAACATCAAAGTGTATAAAATCTTTGAGATGCTCAGACTCTTAGAGGCATATTATCACTGGATTTTAAGTCTTTGCCAAAATAAAAGCCAGATGCACACTATTTTGTTCACCGAGTGTTAGTGAATGGGACTAACCAGAATCCCAGTTCTGTCTACTTTCTGTAATTAATTTAAACCGTATCAACATTGGAGTTCAACTTTTCACACCATTGTCTTTTACAATCTACATTACAATCTCTGTTAATATGCACATACACCACAAAGTATGGGCATGTATCGCAACCATGGCTTGAGAGGGACTTGGGTCGGATGAAGCAGGCATTTCCAGTCAACAACAATGTGCATACTGGGGTAATGTGCCTCATCTTACAAATCACAGAGGGTTCATATGCAAGCAGATTCAACAACAAACTAAAAGAAAAAATATATGAATTGTTGTCTATATCAAATATAGTACTTCATCCACAGTTGTTATAAAACTTTCAGCAGATTAAATTAGTTGCTTCTCTCACTTTATATGACAACTGCCCCCTATGGTGTAAGTGAACCACACAGAAATAAATATATATATACCCAGATGCATTCTGGGATAGAGCAGACTGAATTGTAGGCTATACTGCTATGGATTATGGGATTTCTACAATAATTACTATCATGACTAGAATGTTTTTCTATGTAATACTTTGACCCCTTCATCTTCGTATTCTTTCTTGGAAACCCACATCTTCTTGAATGTGTCCAATGATGCCAGAATAGAACCACTGTAAACAAAAGGAAAATATTGATGAGGTTAAGTGTTGATCTTATCTTACATAATGTACAGTACTCTGTTGATCCTTGCAGCAGGTGACATGAAAGTATGATTAAAGAAGACATTGTGCAATTTGAAATTTTTTCATAAAAATAGTCAGCGAATGGGCATCATGAGGCAAAAAATTTATTTATGTCCACTTTTGCATTTAGTACGCATCCTTATCTACTTCAAAGTCAAAGAAAGTGTCAAATATTGTTGTGGATCTCTCATGCTGATAAACCCCTGGTAACTATAAAACAGCCCTTTGTATTATACTGAGAGCAGAGAACAATTTTATCAAGCTTTTTTTTCCAGTGTAAAGCTGTTATTAGCATGTTCGCTATCCCTATTCAGCCCAGTCTTGAAAGGTATCATAATTATATACAGCTAGTGTATGTAATCTGATATTCATCATTATGTACAAATTACAATGACACAACAGATCTCAACCAGTACCAGACTATTATATAATGGACCAATACCTGACCTGGGATAGGCCAGATTAAGTTAGTGCTAGCACTGGACTACAGTGTGTCTGGTTGAGAGTAATGCCATGTTGGATATTTTGCAGTGGCAGATTTGAATCAGTGTCTTTATGTGGTTGCGTCATCAGCTTACAAACAAATCGTGTATATAGGCCCCACAGGATTAAGTTGGCGCACGATTTGAATCAGATACTGTGAAATCCAACATGGCATAACTCTCAACTTGAGACGAGACACACTACAGACAAAGCCAGCCACAACTGCTCCAGTATAGTGTGGCACTTAAATTTATGGATTTCCTAATGCAGCCAGAACTGTCCCAGTTCTGGGCAGACATACGTTGCCTGATGCACTCACTTTACCTTCAAGTGTCTTCATGTGGCCCATTGCCAAGCACCTACTCATATTGTGAAGTTAAAGTGTAACTTTGGCTGGACTGTGCAAAAGCATTTTCATCTGGTCTATGATGTGTCACCATGCCCAACACATATTAAAGTTTATCATTGTCTCTAGGCAGCATGCATTCAAATTCCTTTTATGTAATTGAAGCAATCGTTGGAAAAATGCTAACATCATATTAATTAGATATACTTACCCAATCCACGTTGAGTACAATCTTTCTTGTGGTGCTGAAATCTGTAGAAACAAAATAAAATAGGTATTGACACTTAAACCTTATATTGTTGTAATAACTTCTGAAGCTCCTTAGATATAAGTACAACCCAATACCATATCCTTTCCTTTAATTAGCATTGCTGCAGACATTTCTAACTTAAAACCTAAGCCCATTCCCTTTTGTGGAGGTTTTCAAAGCTAGGCTTTGAACTGCAGTAATTTGTGCATACCACAGAAGGTAAGCATGTTGCTTATGGGTTCTGTGATAAGTTAGGGGTGCGTTGGCAAATTCGGAAATAATGCAAATAGCACAAGCATACACAAAGAAGTTTACGCTCAAGCGCTGAAAAGTTGAGTGCTCTAGGTCCAAAACGCTGTACAAACATCAGCTGAATTCAAATATGCTTGGTAGGCACAGGCATGTAACATTCCAATCTGTGTGTTATTAATTTGTGTGTGCCACAGCAACATTCGTTGTTTCAACATGGCATTGAATTTCATTCCGTCAATAAATGGAAGCCATATTTGTGCCTATTTTTGCATTTTTCTCAAAAATTATAGCGCATTGGTGACAAGTAAGATATGTATATTATAGGGGCAAGGACTACAACTACTGCAATGACAATTCAGCAACTCAAGGCAAGTAGTATTGATCAAATATCGTTTTTCCCTAATTTTTGACTGTAACTCCACAACTGTTGTCTGTGCTGAAATAAAATGCAAAAATATGCGCAAGAGTAAATCAAAGCAATCAATCTATAAGTAATACACATACTGGCTTAAAGGAAAAATATTGTTGGCCAGATAGGTAGGTGGCCAATATCTGTTTCTGTGCAGCAACTATTACCACCAATTACTAAATGTTTATACTAAGATTTGGGCAGGTGACCTTGTCCTCCTTACATATCCCTTTCTGTTCTTTTTACACTTGTCTGGACGTTGGCAAGTTGGAAACGTATATCATGGATTATGTTCAGCCATAAAATGTTGAACTTGTTGTAACACTTAGTGAATAAATCCAGATGTGTTGTTTCTTCTTTAAGAGAAAAACACAAATCTAATACTCAGCATACCCATACCAGTTATTATACGAAGTTCTCAATCACAGTGAGCACAAAAAAGTGTACCTACCCTGATTTTGACATCCTTTGGTGCCAACTGTTTGACTTCACTTAGCAACCTATCACCAAATCCTCTAAATAGAGTTGATCCACCAGACAGTACTATATTAGAGAACAAGGTCCGCCTCAGATCCAGGTCCGATTTCTGAATGGAGAACGTCAGCACTTCATGTAGACCTTCACACTCTTCTCCAATCAAGTCTGGTCTAAAGAGGAGTTCTGGGGCTCGGAATTTTGCTGGACCAACCTGGAAATGACAACAAAACCAACAAAAAACATCACCTTCAGCATACCTGATTTTTTTTTTTTCAATTAATAATCCTATAAATCCTGGAGCATGGTAATTACCATTAATATTTGATTCCACACCACTAAATAGAAAATTAGAAATGTGGACGAGTGAAATCATAGCTTTCGCTGGTTTTGCTTTTTTAAAAGAAAAACCATCACACACCTGCATTAAGATTAAAATGAGCAGAAATTTGCAAGATTTTGGCTCAAATTTGGATTGATCATGAAGAGCAGTGTTCATTCCTGCAAGTCTACCACAGAAAGAGATATATCAAGTTATTCTAATGATTTAATTATTTTCTTCTGTTTAGAAACTTTTGAATGATTTTGTATACTATCGGGCTCAGGTGCAATATCATTGGGAAATATGGGTATGTGTGCTGTGCTTACCTCCATGGTACTACCATCTGGTAAAGTATATGCTGTCTTCTCTGTATCTCCTGTTTCTTCTTTCAATGGGTTAATGGAAAGGAAGCAGGCACGCTGAAAACATAAAACATGAAATGTGGTGGTTACTATAAAGAATGTGACGTCTTACTGAAAAACAGCACAAATACATTGCTCACCATCGGTAAATGTTAATAGAGCATCATCATTCAAAATGGTAGAAGTGATTACCATCATAATGCTGCAATACCCCCATACAGCGGGCCGAGTATCAGTACGTCAATGATATTTGGATACTGCACAGAGCAGAAGGTATACCTAGGCAGAGTATGGCGCATATCAAAGATGTGGAAGATTCCTACATACTTAGTAGCGATATCAACATGGAAAGCTGCAGGAGTGATGTCCCAGATAACTTATACAATTTTGTTCAGTGGTGTACCAGTGAAACTCATTTTGTGAGAGCTGAGAACAGCAACAATGCATCAGCAGCCGATATCAAAGTTACGACTATGTGCCATGATATTATAAATAAATAAATTTCGGATTTTATATAGCGCATTTTTCCAGAGGATTCAAAGTGCTGTAATTTCGCTGCGTGGTGAATCATCACAATCAGATCGCATCAACTAGGCTGCACTTAGTTTATAACATCCACCCATTTTCTGCAGCTCCCCAAATTCCATTGGGTGAAGGAAGTTTTTTTTTGATAACCAAACAACTAATCACCGATTTTGAAAGCAGGAGGAAACCGGAGATACCGGAGAAAATCTGCAAGAGCGACCATGGATCGGGATAAACAAAGTGCCCATACAGGCCTTGGGCACGGCCAGGGCTTGAACCTTGGACCGCAGTGGTGCAAGGCAAGGGAACAACCACTACGCCAATTCGCTGTCATATTACAGCTAAATGTCGGAAAATATGAATACCGCTGACTCTGGGACTTGGTTTGTTGGTTCATCACGAAGTTGGCAGCAAACAATTGATTGAGGTATTACATCGCCATGGTCAGTGGCGTAGCCAGGATTTTGGAACCGAGGGGGCACAACTTGTAAATGAACCGACGGAAATATTTTTTGCCGACGGATGTTGTGATTTGTTGACCCACATTTTTTTTGCATGGCTTGAAAAAGTGAAGAGCAAAAAAAAAAAAAGAAGAAAAAAAAAGGATAATAGGCGGTACCAACATCAAAACATGTGGGGCACCCCCCCCACTGGCCATGGTTATTGCATCAGCTATGATGAAGTTTGGAGAGTTGAAACCTCAGTAGCAAAGTCTCAGATCTCAGACACATCTGATGTGTATATTCCATGAGGAATCCGTGATGTGCCTGATGAGCATGATATACTTGTTGATATACCTTGGATACCTTGGATGGTAAAACTACAACCCATTCCATGGCAATGATGTTGTATCAAAGACTGACAGTTTGGATGCAGATCCTAGTATTTCACTAACAAGTTCAAAAGCCTTAAAGCCAGCAACAAATTCAAGGATGAACCTCTCATTTGATATAAGAAGCCGCACAAAGTAATCATTATCTTCAGAAATGTAATGAAAAATTTTGATAAAAATACTGGCCTCACCTACAAATTGGGCAAGTATGTTGAATGACAAATGAAAAATTGATTTTGGCTGACAAACAACTAATTTTGCTTGATCAATTGGACTATTCCTGTTGAAATTCATACTACCCCTGTGGAACATTTTGGAAGTATCTTCCATAGAGGGAGTATGTTTTTCAAATGTACCGTAATGGTCAGAATTAATCATTTTGAAACACATACTCCCCCTGTATTATGGCCTTACCTGTACCTTCCACAACTGGAGTGAGTATTTCAAATGGAAGTTGCAAAAATTGTCTTTTCTATTTGAAACTCATTCTTCCTCTGTGGAAGACTTTAGCTAAATCTTCCACGGGGTAGTGTGGATTTTAAATGGAAGAGCCAATTCACTTATTTCGTACCTCTTTAATTTGTTTGACAACTTCTAATTCAGCCGACGTATGAAAGTTGTAGCCTTCTTTTCTTAGCAACAGCTGCAAGTATCTTGTGACATCTCTACCAGCTATATCAACCCTCATAATTGAATGTGGCAAGGCAAATCCTTCATAGATTGGTACTGCATGAGTCACACCATCACCAGCATCTAACACTACACCTGTTGTGCGACCTGTGGCGTACCTGTTTATGGAGGAAAAACATTTTTTTTGGATTCATTGAGCTGCAAAGAAATTTGCCCTTCATTTCATATTAAACATACAAGAAAGGTATTAAGAAGCTCATACTTAGGGGAGCACTTAACACAAATGACCATATGAGTATGCTACCCCAGAAAGACCCCTGTTTTTGGACAGCGCAGCTCCCAAAGACCCCTGAATTTTGCCAAAACAGAGTGCTGAAAGACCCTTGCTTTTGATTATTTCAGTTCTAAAATACCCCTAAATTGTTCATTCCTCACATTTCTCTTTTTTTTCAGGCACTTTTCAACCAGAAAGCTAAGAAAGACCCTTGATTTTGATCGTTCACAGCTCTGAAAGATGCCCCTTTTCTGTATATCGTCAGCTCCCAAAGACCCACCACCTCAAAATTGGTGATCTGCCCCCCGCTGATACTTTCTAACAATCATTTATACAGTTGTGAGTACGTTCTAGCTGCTAGATCAATGAATGATGCTTACCAACATTTCTTGATATATTAAATTAAAGTGGAGAATGAAACAAGCATTGCATACTAGAACAAATGAAACTGTTATTTAATGTTTAATTTGTTCTAGTATGCAACTGAATTCCTAACATCCACTGTTTAGCATCACCCTAATGCCTCTTACACACCACAAACCAGTTATTATCATCTAATATCAAGATTGAGCATGGCAACCAGAACAATCGGCAAGTTTTGTTCTGGTAACCGATAAGCCAGAACAATGAACCACAGTAAATATAAGGATATTTTGATTTATCTCAACTCAGGTAGACTTTAGTTCAATACCTAACAAGTTGAACTAACATATCTGATGGATAATTCCAATGTATTGTGTAATTCCCGACATACAGGAGACACAACAACATTAAATGTTAAGTCCATTTGGCTTTCTCGAGATGGTAGTGTCTGCATGTGATGCATGTGCTATCAAAGGCGGTGCATCTGTAGTGTTTTGGGGTGCGAACTGACTGCGACAGACAGATACACAGCCTTTGATTGTGGGAAGAAAGGTAAATGAATCTATCAAAACTTTTTAACTTACAAGCTCAAGATAGCCTGCATTGAAACAAATAAAGCTGGAACGTTGAAAGTCTCAAAGAAAACCTCTGCTGCCTTTTCTCTGTTTTTGCGTGGATTCAGTGGCGCTTCTGTCAGTAAGACTGGATGCTACAGATAAAATACATGATAAACAAAAATGATTTAAAGAAATAACTCTAGTAATTAAACAAACCCTGATCACTATGAATATGTAACAGATCAATGGCTGTCCATGTGGTATGCGCTCACAGACGAAAGAGATACAGACCATGTGCAATCAGTCAAAGTCTCAGCATCACTCGATAATGAGGGCCAATTGTTCCATGAAATGCGACAGGTGAGACTGCTACACATATTTTCACGGCCTATCGCGAAAGCACGCAATGCTGGCGTGATTGTTAGACACGGCACGATCGAACAATCGGCCCTCATGAATATGCGAGAACTCACATCATACAGTGCACAGGGACTTTGACTGGTTGCACACGGTCTGTTGCTCTTTCGTCTGTGTATGCACTGTTTTTCATTCCTTTGTTTTCATTGAACTTGTGAAGGAATAGGGATGTCTACAGTAATCCTTGCTTGAAGTGACACTAGTGGAACCCTTATTAACATGTAATGTGCCTTAACTCTATATACTGCACTGTGTTTTCTTAAATTGCTTCCTCATTTCCTCTTCTTTTTGCTGTTTCTCTACTTTTCCCTACATTTATACATCACAGTGGGGAATGTTGAAACAATTTTGGAGGGTCTCATTATCCACCCCCATTTTACATCTTCTAATATTATTATTATCCTCTCCTCTGAAAAAACCAAAAAAACTCACCTCCTCTGAAAAAAGTTTGAAGCTGGTCCTTAGAATAAATATACTGCCATATTTTCTCCATGTCATTCCAATCTTTGACAAAACCATGCTGTGTGGTAACAAATCATAAAAAGTCAATGTAATACATGGTTATATATATATATTATATATTCTCCATCTAGGAATTGAAAAAAAAAACTTATAATCTCTGAACATGTAAGACACAAGAAAATGAATAACATTGTCAGAGCCTCACTTCATGATATTTGCAATAGGAGGTCATATCCATTGTGCATCTCCAAATTCAACAACAAAACAAGATCCTGCAAGGATTTGTTGTACAAAAACAACCAAGGACACCACTGAAATAATAATTTTAAAAAAACCACCTGACATAAAACTGTATTTTTACCATATGGTCAAAAATATGCTTCTATTCAATGGTCTCTTGCTCTGTACATTATCATGTTTAAACCTGTTCCTCCAAATTTGTGCACTACACAATGCAATAATTACTTGAGTTTTAAATATTCCATTGGATTGTACATCTGTGTGGGTGTCATAGACTCATAGGCCATCATTGAACACACCTAATACAATGTATGTGGGCGGATGGGTCTACATATATGTACATGACATTCACAGTAAAAAGTACTGTCAAGTTCTATATTTACTGCCCTGAATAACTACAAAATCACTCAAGTGACAAGAAATACAACTTTCTCCAAAATTATAATTCAAAAGCCTTTCATATGCCATCGATAAACATTGATAGAAATTTCAATGTCAACAAAATATAATCATCTACAGATATTTTGCCTGATATCAGACATTTGTTCAGCAAAATGGGATAAATCAATAATTATCTTGCACCAACAGCCTGAGATAATCAATAGGAATCACACATTTTCAATAACAATGAGTGATAAGGTGATATCACGGTGTGAATTATTTAAAAAGAATTAATTGTGGCCAACAATGTGTATACTACTTGATACTGTAAAGGCATGAAATGTTCACATGCATGGAAAGTTGGTGAATTTAGTGAGAGCAGTTTGATTCACAAAATTTTCATGCATGCTAATATTTTTTAAACTGATACGACTTTTAACTGCACATTCATGAAAACTGATAGATTTTTCAGGAAATGTACACATTCGTGAAAATTTTAAGTCCCAGAAACACGGGTTCTCGCCAACATTTTATTGCTGCGGAAATATTATGCTTCACAGCATTCCAATGATAGAGTATCTGTATATGAGGCAAGCTATATTTCATCTATATCCTGTAATTTCACATACAATATACAGTCTGTTTGATTTTGTAATAACAACAACCAAATCCACACATGATCCATGTCCATTGACAGGCTGTTCAAACCGCTCCCATGAAATTTATGGAAAGTGGCCAAGCTGTTAGCTAATAAGGCGAGTGGTGGGAAAGTGAGGAGAGTTGTCCTAGATTAATGCCTGGTAATTGACACTCCAGATTCAAAATGTTTTGGGTTTTTTTCAGTTATATTATGCATGCCTTCCGTTGGGAACATAAAATACAAAAATTTGAATTTTTTAATTGGGTAAACCTAGCAACAGATTTCAAGTCCATGTTTTATGGATATTTAGTCATAATTTGAGAATAACCTTCAGGGAAACTATTGGGCGAAATCACCTCCCCTGACTGCAATTAAGGGTAGTGGTTTATAGCTAAAACCAAGGCAATTAAGGAGATCGTAGCACTGCATCAAACTACAGGCCTATCTCCCTGACATCAATATGCTGCAAAATTCAGGAGCACATCATCCATAGTAGCATTATGGCCCATCTAGATACACACAAGATCTTATCAGATGACCAACATGGTTTTCGCAACCGCCGCTCCTGTGAGACTCAGCTCATACTTACTCTGAACGACCTTGCAAAGGGATTGAACTCCAAACAGCAGATTGATGCAGTACTACTTGACTTTTCCAAGGCTTTTGACAGAGTTCCTCACCAACGCCTACTTCTGAAACTGCATTTCTATGGTATCCGTGGCCAAGTATTACACTGGATCAGAGACTTTCTCACTGGCCGCACTCCAGCGTGTCTTAGTTGAGGGTCAGTCTTCAACCACTTCAAGTGTTACCTCTGGTGTACCACAGGGCACAGTCCTGGGCCCTCTGCTGTTTTGGTCTTTATCAATGACCTTCCTTCGATGGCTTCATCTACTACCAGAATGTTTGCAGATGATTGCCTTATGTATCGCACCATTCATGATACTTCTGATGCTGCAGCCTTGCAAGCAGACTTGGAAAACTTACAGCAGTGGGAATAGGACTGGCTGATGGATTTCAACCCAAGTAAATGCGAAGTCATCACCATCTCCAACAAGAGAAACTGCATCTCATTTCCATATACCATCCACAATGAAACTCTCAAGAAAACAGACTGTGCCAAATACCTTGGTGTAAACATTACCAGCTACCTGTCTTGGAGCACCCATGTAGACAAAATCTGCAAGAAAGCCAACAGCACTCAAGCATTTCTTCAGCGAAACATCAGAAGCTGCCCACAAAAGATCAAAGCCAGCTGTTATACTACACTTGTCAGGCCATTGCTTGAATTCTCCTCAGCTGCATGGGCTCCTCATCATAAATCCGACATCAATAAGCTGGAGTCAGTTCAGAGGCGTGCAGCCCGTTTTGTGATGAGGGACTATCACCGCACGAGCAGTGTATCAAACATGCTCAGTCAGCTTAACTGGCCAACTCTCCAGCAACGCAGAGACACGTTCAAGCTTGTGATGTTGTACAAGAGCTATTATGGTCTTGTTGACATACCACCATGCCACCTTGTGCTGCTGTCATCACGTACAAGAGGTCACAACCTAAGATTTGTGATCCCTCGAGCCTCCATCTTGGTGTACCAACATGCATTCTTCCCCAGTACCATCCGGATGTGGAATGCTCTTCCAGCTTCCTTGGTCACCGCTCCATCCTGTGAGGCATTCAGAGGAGGCCTGACCAACATCATCCCTTAAGCATCATTGGAGTTTTTAGCCGCACTGTACAGCACCTTCATCTATTTTCTGCACCTTTTGTTTTTTTCTGCACCGCACTTGCTCCACGGATGTGATAATACTCGGCCACCGAGGGATACATCTCACCACAAAGAAGAAGAAGAAGAAGCTTTGGCCAAGTGACAGCTCCAGCTCTCTTCAAAACAGAAGCCTAAGTTGGGTCCAATTTATGTGTCACTTGCACCAGTACGATTAGTGTGTAGGGGTGATTACACACACACACACACACACACACACACAGGTGATGAGTGCAACCTGCTTAGTGCAGGGCAATATATTCAATAATAGTGTTGACCCATTGCTCCCTGTTACATTCTACAGTGAATTGTCAAAAAAAATCCTGAAAAGTTGATATAAATTATAACTCTGAAAAAAACTTCCTATACAATTCTACGTGGAATAGGAGGAACAAAATCCTGAATTGAAAAAAAAAAGAGAAATCACACCCTGGCTTAAAAAAAAAAGCAAAAAGATGACATTTGACTCTCTTCATTTTTGATGGGGACTGCCTTTATAAAAGCACACACAAAATAATAAAGCCATTTGCATTATATTAACTTTAGTCCACTGTTTTTCTACTTACTTCCATTGGGTATTTTATAGACAACAATCCTCTGTGTTCTTCTGCTTTGGGTCCAATGAATGTATCTCCTTCCAATGCTCCAGCCATGACCCGTACATGTTTAGGCCGGCCCACACTGTAATGATACAAACATAGTAAAAACACATTTACTTGTACATGTATGTATGTATGATAGCTAGGTTGATGATGTGGATTACTCAGGTACCCTATGCATTGGAAATTTGCTTTTAGTACTCAGACTGTCCTGGACAGCATAAATATTGTAGGCTTATCAAAATTACTAACCAATTTGGCCAGTAGCATACCATGAACACAGTACAATCAAATGCAAAATTTCCTGGAACACTTGTTCATATTTTGCACACATGATTAATTAAAAGCATCCTTGTGAAGTTCACCATGATATTTTAATTGTATAGTATAATAACCTACATTATAAACCCCCTCCAGCCCCCAACAAGCAGTGCTGGAGCAAACATGTTCTGCATTTCAAAATTGAGGTATATTTTGGTATATACAACATTGCATAAGGGGACTGGGAGGGTCATTGAACTGTGCAATTGTCCCAGCAATTTTGCACTTGATTGCAGCAATAGCATTCTTGGCATGATAGATGACAGAAATATATCACAGTGTATTCAAATTTCATACACTGTTGACTAATAACTACCACTACCTAACTGCATCTGTGGATTGCATGATGGTGGTGGTGGGTAACTAAAAAATATAGGGAACCAATGTTGGTCCTGAACATTATTACTGAATTATTACAAACAACAATTTCCCTTATTTATTTTCACCTGACAACACCATTAGTAAACTAGAATCAGTAGCAACATAGTTTTATAGTCTTACAACACTTCATTATATTAGTTGCTATTTTAATATGTTGTTCCATTTAAACCAGTGATTCTCAATAGGCATCCTACAAAAGACCCATGGTGGTGGGCCCTTGAGCAGTTCTGATATACAGCAGCAATAGCAAAACGAGGTGTATTTGGAAAACAGATCTTTGAAATGTGTTTGGCCTTCCATTGCCCACAAGCAAATATCGAGAACCCCCAATTCAAACAAATGACAAACACAATACCACTTGCTGTGTGCCATTCAACTCAATTTTTATATTACAGTACATAAAATGTGTGTACCGTAACAATATCGTTTACAGATTTACACTTACAAATTTGGAAAATGATATTTTGGTATTGAGTCACCAGCAAAGCCTGCCTTGATTACACCAGATCCCTGGAATTAAAACAAAACAACAAGATTACTCAACGGTAAATCCCAGCAAACACAAAACGTTTTCAACATTATTCCCAAAGGCTAAAAATGGTTGCCAGAAAACATTTAAATTCCTAACATTCAAACACATATTTTGAAAACTTACTGCAAAATAACATAATTATGTTATTAAAGGTAGGATTTTTTCTTATTGCGTTTTGACCTCACATTGAGGCCTGTACCAAAATAATCAAATTCGCAAGTTTTGAGGTAAATTACACTAGCCATTTTGATATTAATAAAAACATGTTTCACAATGGCCCATAGAACAGTATGTGTGGTATACCACAATTGGGGATGGTACAATCACTTTTTCGTTCATACAAGTAAACGGAATATATATTAGGCTTAAACTTTCACTGTGATTAGGCCACCTTAATTTTTAAATAGTTCATCTCAAAGCCCCGCATGCATTAGTAAAATTGCCTGTTTTTTGGCAGTGTTGTCAGTATGTAAAATTACAATGGCGGCTGCCTCGTGTGGTTGGGAGGGGTAGGTGTACATACAGATAATACATCGATGCAGGGATGTTGGTTGTGGTGTATGGATGTTTTGTATTATTTTATTGATATGTTAATTGCAAACATGCTCATCTATCAAGGCCAGTGGGGGCATAGGGCAAGGTGAAATTCAGGTGAAATTTTTTGTAATTTTGGGATTTTGAAAGTGGGGGCAGGCAAGAAATATTGGGGGAGGGTGGGGCAAATGCCCCCTGTATTGCCGCCACTGATCAAGGCACAGTTAATAAAAACAATTTGAGCGTACTAGATACACAAGGGGGGGGGTAGACTGGCCCCCAGTCTCGGTTCGGTTCCATCTCTGGATAATGTAACAATAAATAATTACGTAATGCCCTATGAAAAAAAATGCCAACTCCCCCCTTATTTTCTTCAATGCCCAAAACCCATTCCTCTTCATCCACAAATCGACGCCACTAATTACACCCACCACAGTCAACCATGCAGCAATATAGAAATATACTCAGTATTATAAGTGAACGCGAAAGTCCATTGAGCGCTGATTCCGAGACTGGTCCAATCTGTTAGAGATCTCACTTCCAAATATTCGTTCAACGGCACGGTGATTCCGATGTCAATTACGAAAGCCCCGCCCCAGTTTCAATTCAAATATGGTAGCACAAAAGCTATGCCGCGGGATATGACGCAAGATCGGATGGGACACTTGTCAACAACTGAGAGGTATTGAGCTCAAGTGGCACGCGTCTGATAGACCCATGGTACGCGCAATAATAAACGGCAACCACTCGACTCGGACTTAGGCCTATTGTCCATATTATGCACATTATCGCGGCGGTTTGCAAATGTTTGCACATTATTTAGCTAGGGAAGCCTTTTCAAATATCCCCGCTGCCAAGCTGCGTTGATTGGTCGGATACAATATCGTTGTTTAGTCGCTACACAAACGTTAATGTAGTGAAAACATGGACGTGGTATATAGAAAGATTGCGTGACTCCAAATCCGTAAAAGTGAACTTCCAGCAGTTTGTGGGAGCTGGAAGTCAAATTGCCTACAGACTGGGAGGGTCCGTGTATTGGGTTGATTTTTAATGCTATGTAATCTACATTACCAGTCGTTCTCCACGGACCCGAGGGAGGGTCTAGGGGGGGGGCAATTTTTTGCATACCAAGCGGAGGGGGCAAACATTTTTTAACATGCCGTTTGGAATGTTTACCATCCCTATCTCCCCGCTGCCTCGTAATTATTACACAGCCCCTAATTTTCTACCTGATGACCCTTTTGTTTTCAAAATTTTACATATACAAGGACCCATTAGTTATACCCAATGATCCCCTTTTTAAAATATCAGAACTTTGTCCATAGACCTACTCATGTGTGTACGACTGTACGTATGCTACCACCCTATCCATACACCCACAGCCCACACATACACACCCTGTCATATCATTGGCCACTTATATAGTCTATATAAAGCCTGCATATAAAGCTAATTATGGCACATGAAACAATACATGCATGTGGCCACCATGTACTAGGGATGGGTTATTCCTTTTATTTTCCTAAACGTTTAACACTGTTTAATACTGTAAATGTCACTAAAAACTATACACTCTGACACAACTTTTTCCTACAGAAAACTGTGTTAAATTGACCAAGACATGTAATTGTTGTATCTCCGGAACCCAATGACATATCAACTTCATTTAAAAAACATTTTTTAAGTTTTAATGAGATCTAAAGAACTTTATTTTTTTGTCTAGTTGCCTACAGTATGCAGTGCACTGACTATGGCAATGCAAAACGAACCTGCCGTATTATTGAGACGTCAGAGCAGGTCAAAGTACTATTTTAGCCTACGTCCCGTATCCTACTATCACTCATAAGGAAATCTCTTCACGAATTCACTCACCTTGCGATCCTACATCATCAGTTGAAACAAACATCTAAGTTTCCAAAAACAACTTTGTCATTCCTCAAAACTACAAGTAACTTCATTAATAAAAATTGAAATCCTACTATTACCCGTTATTAAAAATTTTGTTCGATTTATGTCAACCAAAAGAACGCACGAGTCAAGTTCAGTTGACCAAAATGTTAGCTCCTGCCTCCTGGTCACCTCAGATATGACGTCAGTATCAAGCTGCTTACTAAATATTCATGAAACCGACCATGTGGTCACAATCGGTGGATCGATTTGGTTGGAATTAATGCCACATGCTTGACCTTACAGGGGTCAGAGATATGCATATTCATGTATGAATGGCTGCGATGCGGATATAGTATTCATCACCGGGACTGAGAAATGCGACATTTTCGATGTTTGTACTGGGGAATTTCAGACACGGAGACTTCTACAAATTCGTCCAAAGGTAACCAAAGGGTACCCTGAGTAAAGATAAACACTTGTGCTGAGCATCAAATTGGTCACTTATCGCTCACTGTTCAAAATGTGACATCTACACCAATTACAGTCCCCGAAACTGTCTACTTTTTAGCCAACCTCAATTCCGAAACATTTAGTGACAGTTAAAAATGCGATCCCCAACCCTTTGGTTACCTTTGGACGAATTTGTCGAAATCTCCGCGGAGTCTCTGTGTCTGAAATTCCCCGGTACAAACATGAAAATGTCGCATTTCTCAGTCCCGGTGATGATACTATATCCGCATCGCTGTTTTCATACATGAATATGCATATCTCTGACCCCTGTAAGGTCAAAAACGTGGTGTTGATTTCAACCAATCCGATCCACCGATTGTGATACTGACGTCATATCTGAGGTGACCAGGATGCAGGAGATACCATTTTGGTCAACTGAACTCTACTCGTGCGTTCTTTTGGTTGACATAAATCGAACAAAATTTTCAATAACGGGTAATAGTAGGATTTCAATTTTTTATTAATGAAGTTACTTGTAGTTTTGAGGAATGACAAAGTTGTTTTTGGAAACTTAGATGTTTGTTTCAACTGATGATGTAGGATCGCAAGGTGAGTGAATTCGTCATGAGATTTGCTTGTTTGAGTGATAGTAGGATACAGGATGTAGGCTAGTCCTCTGTGTTTGACCGGCTCGGGCGTCTCAATTCACGCGGAATTATTCGTACCTGCTAACCAGACAGCAATACTGCGTATTGCTGTATGGAACCAGACATAACCAAAGGGTTGGGGATCGCATTTTTAACTATGACTAAACTGTTTCGGAGTTGAGGTACGCTATAAAAAGTAGACCATTTCGGGGACTGTAATTGGTATGTAGATGTCACATTTTGAACAGTGAGCGATAAGTGACCAATTTGAGGAACCCATACCGTACTTAGCTCTGCTAGTACGGTATGGGATGATCTGTATACAAAAAGCTAGTGCAACGTCATTGCATGATTTCAATTAGAGTTTGCACTAAAAAATACAAGGCTCCTGTGGCTTAAATAGTTGCATGTTTGTCATAATATTAATTACGCAGCTTCTTGTACTTCTTGCCTAAACACCTATGCTTGAAATTGTAATTAATACTTTATTATTTATCCAGAATAAATAAAAATTCATTAGCGGTCGCATGTCGTAAGGTGGGCATGCAAAAAGGGTGGCGGTGTTACATTGAGTCGCCAATAAAATACTATAACTTCACAACCCCTTGGCCTATTGATCTGATTGATACATCATTCTATAGCTGAAAGATGAGTCTATGGCTGTGTGAAGTTTCATTGATATAGGAATTCAAATAACAGGATAACAGCAGCTTGAATCTGAAAAATCGGGGGTGGTGGCTCAGGTGGTTGAGGCTCAGGTGGTTGAGGGTAATGTATTAGTATAGGAAAATGTAAGATTTCTGTAGTGTTGGATTGAATAAATTGTTGTATCTTTATAACCCCTTGTCATATGGAGCTCTTCAATGTCTCATTTTAGAGCCAATTACTCAAAGAAACAAGATTTTCTTCAAAATGGATGAATTTCATATTCCACATTAGCTTCTCATTACGTTTTCTACCACGGGTTGCCTCTAAATGCATAGAAGTCAATGCAGTCACGGGGACTCGCGCGCAAAAGCTGTGAAGGCCCACATCTCCTTTAATATTCACTGTATCATGATAAATGTATACATTTTCTGAAAGGAAATTGCACAAGGAAACTAATTTTTGCATTTTAAAAATGGTAGGAAGTAGTTTTGGGAAAATATGAATGATTAATTAAATTTTAATTAAAAAATATCAACCTTTTTTGGCGCACCCTGTATATCGTGAACGCAATTACATTTTTTTCTGAAAGGGTGAGACTGATGCATCACTATGTTATGAACATATCCTGGCACATTGGACAAGATCCTACTTCAGATATTTGTTGGGGGGTATTTTATGTTAAGAATGTCCAATTTGAGAAAAACGCATTTGAAATTTCAGATTTACATTGCTGCATATACACTAAATTAGTCATTAATTGCGCAATGATGCCCAAACGAAAAGCATTTTTAACTAAAAATGGGTATGAATGATTAGAGGGTAACATTGCCTACAACATATCAAAAAATACTTTTTTGGTCAATTTTGACTATATCTGGTTCCATACAGCAATACGCAGTATTGCTGTCTGGTAAGCAGGTACGAATTGAGACGTTATGAATTGAGACGCCGGAGCCGGTCAAACACAGAGGACTAGCCTACATCCCGTATCCTACTATCACTCAAACAAGCAAATCTCTTCACGAATTCACTCACCTTGCGATCCTACATCATCAGTTGAAACAAACAAAAAAAAAAAAAAAAACAACTTTGTCATTCCTCAAAACTACAAGTAACTTCATTAATAAAAATTGAAATCATACTATTACCCGTTATTGAAAATTTTGTTCGATTTATGTGAACCAAAAGAACGCATTTAGTCGAGTTCAGTTTACCAAAATGGTAGCTCCTGCCTCCTGGTCACCTCAGATATGACGCGTCAGTATCAAGCTGCTTATTAAACGGTGGATCGGATTGGTTGAAATCAACGCCACGCTTTTGACCTTACAGGGTCAGAGATATGCATATTCATGTATGAAAACAGCGATGCGGATATAGTATCATCACCGAGAACTGAGAATTGCGACATTTTCGATGTTTGTACCGGGAATTTCAGACACGGAGACTCATGGAGATTTCAAAAATTCGTCCAAAGGTAACCAAAGGGTTGGGGATCGCATTTTTAACTATCACTAAATGTTTCGGAATTGAGGTCGGCTAAAAAGTAGACAGTTTCGGTGACTGTAATTGGTGTAGATGTCACATTTTGAACAGTGAGCGATAAGTGACCAATTTCATGCTCAGCACAAGTGACTATCTTTACACAGGGTAAATTTTGACCATGTAATAGGTATCCTAGGTGAATTCAAATTTGCCATCAAATTGCATCGTTTTATATATCAAATTAAAGCCCTTGAGTAAACTAAGCCAAAACTGAAAACCTTTTTTTCATAGCACTTTCCGTAGCAAAGTTACATCTTGTCAAAGATTGACTTTCATCAAAAAGATTCAGTTAGCAAAATTCCCCAAAACGGCATTTCGGGGTGTTTCTAGATCTTAGTCTCATGGCGATGGCAGCTTTTTTAATGGAACTGTTATCAAAATCCTCTAAAATTCCATGTGCGACTTGATTATCACCATAAAAATCATATATTTGGGTCAAGTGAAGTATAGAAAACATATTTATGTAGGTTTCCTTCACCCACCTATTCTCGAAAAAAATTCAAATTTCTATGTAAATATGCATTGTGTTGGGGCCCCGGTCTCGGCGAATTCGCTGACTAGTAAATGTGTTAACTAAGGTTTGCCTAGGTTACCTACATGTAACAGAAATTACACCACCTTGTGACATGCGACCTAGCACATGATCCAAATCGGTGCACCCAAATTGAGATGGCACTTCAGTGCAAACTTAAATAGGGCAGCACCAATACGAAAATGTCATACCGATAAATGATGTGTCTGTTTTGCCCGGTTTTTTAAGTTTGCGTTGCGAACTAACCAATTTGGCTTTCAGCACAAATGTTTGGCCTGACTCTTAGGTATTATTGAGGTGCATTGGCATTGCCATTTATAAATGACATCACCAAACATGAAACAGAATCCTAACTTCTAGGAATTGCAATTCCCTTTTCAGTGACGTATAAATTAATTGTTGTAGTGAATCTGTACTCGGTTGTCGAATTTGGCTACTTTTTCGTTTTTCAACTTTCAACCAAGCAACGTTAGCTTATTAATTTCAAGCGAAATACACCATAAATTCAGCCAAAAATACTACACTTACATTATCTATTACAACAGGTTGGTTCGCTATAACATCATACGATTCCATTTTGACGAAAAGCTGCGAATTTCAATTGTTTTTATACGCCCTACCAGCTGCTATCGATTGCCAGCAAAATTGATCATTTATTTACGAGATTATCTAGGACGAGGATGCAGATGACCCCTCCCTACAGGTCAACTTATTTTTAGAATATGAACCGATATTTCACATTTTGGGATGTTTTTAAGCATTGTAGAGAATGGAATGAAACGTTAAGAATGTACAGGACTGTGTCAACTATTTCCTTCTTTTGAAAATGAGTGTTACTTTACAAAGAAGTCAGATCTCCCAAGTTCATTGCTTCCCATGTGTGGGGTCTTTCGGCTTAATTGGATTAGTAGATTTGGTGTACTTACTCCCTTAGCTTTTTATAAAGTTATTCCATAAGTTTTAAGTCAATACACTCAAAATATGGCATTTTTAAAAATGAATATAGATTAGTAAAATATAATTATCAGAAAGATAAAACTGTTAGAAAAGTACACTTCTAGATTTTAACTGCCGGAAATAATTCATAATGAAAGGGAGTAATTTTATCTGATTCAACAGCTCATGACCTGTCATCAAAACCTTTTTTTCACGTTTCCCTGGAACCCGGTAATTTTTCTCTCGTGGAATGCGGTTGGAATCCGTGTGAAGCTGGGAACCTATATGTTGCAACGGTACACAGAAGAAGAAAACATCAACAGTGATATTCGGCAATGGTGAAGATGAATTTTGAGAAAATCCCCACCGATCTGGTTTAAAAACTGTGATTAATAGAATCAAACATGAACCCTGTCGATGCTGGTGGTGCAGGAGCCCATGGGCCGGTTCCAGCGCCAGTGACAGTCGTTCCTGCCGGTTTAGAAGCGGTGTATTCAGCATGCAGACGCCAGTATCCTGACCAGATCAACCCATTACAAGTGACAGCAGTCGTCAAATATTGGTGAGAAAACCGGGAATTAATAATTATAGAAAGAGTGTTGTTAATAAATTAAAATGCAGAGTCAACGCAAAGTCATCTCGCGATGTCAAGCGTGTGCATTGGACATGGACTGAAATAAAGAACTTAAAAGAAAATAAATTTAGCTTACACTTTTTAAACATGTAATAATAAATACTCGCTGTGGTAGCCCGACACATCATGGCCCTACCGTTGCTCCTTCCTCACAGTAAGGGCCATGACTTCCCTAGGCCTAGACTTAGACTGCGGAACTCAGTCCTCAATGATGGTCAGTCATTTATCTTTTGGTCGTTATATGACTATCATTTGAGGGACTGAGTTGTTATAATATATCTTCCGAGGTGCAATTTCAGACAATAGCTGGGGATTAGTGGGGCAGAGGTTATCTATTGAATCCTTTCATGACCACTGAAGCATAGTCAAGTCTGCCAAGGACACTCGGCACAAATTGAAAGACCATGTGAACTCTCGACAAAAGAATGCATGCATGTCAGGTCATCGACACCAATTTGGTGTTTGTTATGACACCAATTTGGTGTTTGTTATGCACCTCGAAATATGTACCTTAAAGTCTGTGTCTAGCCTAGACTGTAGAAACCGGGGCACTCTGTGGGAAGAACTGTGAAAACGTATCGCGTTTTAACCCTGCATTCATAAAAGTACTCACATGTTCAGTTTTGTGATATAATCCTTAAAAATAATACTATGAAGACTTCCCGCATCTCTTTTCTTCATGAAATCTGCATTTTACAGCCAAAAAATGCAATTTTCTTCGCCACCGTGTTATCTCTATGAGACCATTATTTTTGCGGTACACGCTGTTTTCCAATGCCCGGAAGTAGTACATGAATAATTAATTATCTGACGTCATCACGAGTTTTCGGAAATTATATAGGCTTGTCCATAGATTTAAAATCTAGTGCTTGTCAAGCACTTCGTTTGATCAGATCAGAGATCTTCTGTGGTATGATTATTTATTTATTTATTTATTTATTTATTTATTTGCTTATTTATGTATTTTATTTATAAATCAATGAATTATTTTATTTATTAATTTATTGATCTTAATGATTTTTAATTTTATTTCTTTATTTAACCGTTTTTCCTTTAAGGGGTACTACACCTAATTTAATTTTAATGCCTATTTTTGCATTTTTCTCAAAATTATAGCGCATTGGTGACAATTAAGATATGTATGTTATAGGGCAAGGACTACAATTACTGCACTGAAAATTCAGCAACTCAAGGCAAGTAGTTATTGATTTATTGATCAAATATTGGTTTTCCCTCATTTTTGACTGTAACTCCACAACTGTTGTCTGTGCTGAATTAAAATTTCCAGCGCAGTAGTTGTAGTCCTTGCCCCTGTAATATACATATCTTACTTGTCATCAATGCTCTATAATTTTTGAGAAAAATGCAAAAATAGGCACAAAATTGGGCAGGGGTGTAGTACCCCCTTAATAAATTAATTGATAACCACTGCTTATTTATTTATTTATTTATTTATTTATTCATTTATTTGCTTATTTATGTATTTTATTTATAAATCAATGAATTATTTTATTTATTAATTTATTAATTTATTGATCTTAATGATTTTTTATTTTATTTATATTTATTTCTTTATTTAACCGTTTTCCTTTAATAAATTAATTGATAACCACTGCTTATTTATTTATTTATTTATTTATCAATAAATGAATTATTTTATCTATTTTTTTTACTATTTTATTAATTAATTTATTTCTTTATTTACTTAATTTGAAGGGCCTATAGTCCTAGATTTATAAAAATCCAAGAAAGGTTGAAACCATAGACAAGGTAAAGTGCAAACCAAGAAGGGAGCTAAATACATGTAGTCCTAGATTTATGTACATGTATCTATTTATTTATTTGTTTTGTATTTATTTATCAATAAATTGCTTATTTATGTTTTTATTTATCAATCAATGAATAATTTTATTTATTTATTTATCAATTAATGAATTATTTTATCTATCTATTTATTTCTTTAGTTAATCATTAGCATTAAATAGATTGATTTAAATTGAAATAAATTGATACTAATAACCGCTGCTTGCTTGCTTATTTAGTTTTTGCTTATTTATTTATTATTTTATTATAAGTTATAGGGTCTAGGCCTACATTTATTTATATTTATTTATTTAATTACCGTATTCGTCCGAGTATAGTCCCACGCCTCGAGTATACTCCCACCCCCATTTTCAAAAATTCCAAAATTGCAAATTTTTTGGTTTGAGTGTAAATCCTGGACCTGAACCTGAATGCTAGGATCATTCATGGTTGACCTAAAAATCAAAAAAAAAAATCAAGATATTTTGTATTTTTAATATGAAAATTGATACTTTGTTTTCATGTCATACTCTATTAATGATATCAAAATGCATTCAAATTCAATGCATTTTGAAATCATTAATAGAGTATACAAATTATCAATTTTCATATTTAAAATACAAAATATCTTGAAATTTTTTTTTTTTTTTTTGGTCAACCATGAATGATCCTAGCATTCGGGTCTAGGTCCAGGGACACTCCAAAACCGAAAAAAAAACTTATATTATTCAATTAATCAATCAATTATAAACTCACATCTGTTACAATCAAACAAGCAAACATATTCAAAACAAACAAGCAAAAAATCATCAAAATAATTTACAAACAAATAAACAAAAGTAATTAACATAAAATAACAAACAGATAAGTAAACTTATAGAACTGAACACAAGGGGAAAAACCCTGGTAAATAACCAAGTCTCACAAAATCTCACTAAATGTCCATCTGCAAAGCCTGTTAATAACTAAATCTCACTAAATCTCATTAAAAAGTGGAATGAGATTTTGTGAGATGTGGAGTGTATGTTGAAATAACATGTAATTTATTAATGCATGTTATTAACCAAATCTCACAAAATCTTATTTGTACTGATTTTAAACATGTTAACTGAATCTCACTAAATCTCACTAAAACTTTAATTCATACAAAACTAATTCTCACAAAATCTCACTACAAAAAAATGCACAAAAGTAAAGTCATAACTGAATCTCACTAAATCTCATTTTTTTTTAAATCTCTCAAAAACTAAATCTCACAAAATCTCACTTTGTAAAAAATAGGTGGTATTTGGTTTTTTATATATGTTGTAACAAATTAGCTGTGGTAATTAAAAATTTTAAAGCCTATCGATCTTTTCAATCTTATTTTCAAGTGTGGTGTTTTGTGGTATTTCAATCATGTACCATAATATCTTGCTGTTAAGCTGCAGCAAAAGGGCAGAGACTGACATAATCATTAACCAATCCTAGTGGTCACTGACAACTACAAATCAACTATAGACTTCACATTTTAGTTTTAGTTTCATTATCTATTATACTATTGACCAAAACAAAAGTCATGCTCTTTGTTTTATTTATCTGTAACTCATTTTGTTAATTATTTTGGGCTCAGCATGAGAGTGTTGTGACAGGAGTACTTTAACCACAAATTTGATTTGTTTGTTATGAATAAAGGCCATTATTTTATTTTTTAGCTATTTATTTGTTTTGAATATAGCTAATAGCCCTGTATTTTATTGTCATGAACATAGGCGTACATTTTGTTTGGGATCATTGAATATGTAGGACTGTAACATTGATTTAGTTTGGGGTTGAGTGTATGTAGGACCATAGCATTTTTGTTGTTGAAGTGATGGCTCAGATATTTACAATGCAAGCAGACTAGCGCTGTATAGCTTGCAAGGTGGGAAATTTCCTATCATCATTGCCATCCCCACCCACCCCCCATTCAGAAACAATATTGCCGCAAGTCAAAGTAATTTGAATAGGGAACATCACTATGAATTTATAGCCTAGGTTGGCTGAAAAGCCAGGCTTCACTTTTGCACAAACATTTATAATTTAGACATTCAAGATACATGTACATCGAGGCTGAAAAGCCACAGATGCAAGTATCTCATGCCGTTAGGCTGAAAAACCATAGGCATAAAGCTCCCTAAAATTGCATAAATTTATATTAGAAAAACCAAGGCTGAAAAGCCATGCAAAAATTTCATACCAAAGAAATTTGATTTCGCTGAAAAGCCAGGCAACATGTTTCTGAATTTTAAAATGGCTCAGAGTTACTCGGTGACTATATCTGGGTTTGGCATCGATCATAGACATTGGCCAAACCACTCTGTCATTCCGGTATATCTCATCCTTGCCATTTTTTTGATGATGCAAAGAAATGCTTGTTCAGCTCAAAAGCTGGAAAATATAATCTAAAAAATAAAACAGAATAGGCTGAAAAGCAACCACCCCATACTTCCATGGCCTAAAAATTAAGAATCGGCTGTGTAAAACCTACAAGCTATTTCTTTGCAATATTTTTACATATAAAATATTTTAATTTTTCACATATCCCCCTAAAATTTATAAAATATTTCATCTTTTCACATATCCCCTAATTAGAAAAAAAAAAATTGTGGCTCAGACCAGTCAGTCATCGCCATTGCCAAAATTGGTCCAGTTATCAATTGGGTCTGGCATCGATCGTAACATGGGCCAAGACCCATCAAACTGGTGGGTGGTGGTTTTTTAAATAACGGGCCCGTGGAAGTAGGCGGGCCGGTTGAAGATCCATCTGAAGCAGGTCCATCTGGGTGGGTGCACGGATCTAGTTGGCAGCATTAGGACGTCTCGCACCGTGGTAGCTGGCAAAGCATTCCGGATTCTTGCTCAGGCGACAGAAATGGGCCCCGCACGCTCGGCATCCCCACTTGGTGACTATTGGTTTGCCACGACGTCCAGCGCAGACCCTTCCTGCCGCCTTGCAAGCGACGCAAGAAATGCCCCATTCCTTCTTGCCCTTCAGCAACTCCAGGCGGTGGATTGGTCTGTTGTGCGCAGGCACTGGTCTCGCCCTCATATTTTGCCGGCTGCTGTAGTGCCTTCTGGTATGGTCTTGACCGTAGGCGTAGCCGTCTATGAGACCTTCAACGACATCGTGGATGAAGTCTTGCTGCCGCATAGCTTTCCTCCGTCCATACGAGTGACAGATGTAAGAATTCACTCTGCAGATGTCGAGCAGGAAATAGACCAGTTGCTTCCACCAGATGTTGGACTTCCGGCTGCATGTATGATATGCACGGAGCTGGTCGTTGTGGTCGACTCCACCCATGTTGGCAATGTAATCTAGCACCTGCTTCGGAGCGGCAACCTGGTGCTTCTCCTTTGGAAGGATGCCATCCAAGGAGAAGGTCCTCAGGACGAAGTCCTCTTGACGGTTTCGCCATGCTTGGTGACCAGTCGATAAGACGTGCATTGACGGCTGTCGTTCCCACATGGTGTAGGACAGGTGGTGTTGTTTCCTGAAATACATTGTGCCACGACGCGTCTTTTTGAAATTTCGCATGTGCACCGCTCTGCGTCTAGAACCGTTCTTCTTGTCGCCGAGGTTAAACTGCGTCGGAAGTCCTTTTCTGGTCTTCATAATGGCGCCCGTCATATACGTCCGTCTCTGCAGCAACTTCTTTGCCAGATTAACACCTGTGTAATAGGAGTCCATAAAAACATGGTGACATTTGTTATACACTGGACGTATCAGGTCTTTACTGATTTTATAGACCGTGGTGGTATATCTGGGATGAACGTTGAAGTTTGCCATGTAATGTGTTGCAGAGTCGCAGAGAGCGTACACCTTGAAACCCGCACGGATTGGTTTACTTGGCATAAAGAACTTTTTGACTGAATGCTTTGAAGCCTTTGTATCGAATCATGGCTTCATCAATGGCGATGTTTCTACCCAGGTTAAAGTTGTCCCCACAACGTTTCAGAACCTCTTCCCAGACGGGCAGCACTTTGTATAGAGGGTGTCGCTTGGTATGGTGGAAGTAATGTTGCTTGTCTTCAGGAGTTACCCTCGCCCAATTGTCAGCATCTTCGTCTGGATTCCTACATGTGAGAAACTTGGAGAGGCGAAGGTACCGCTTCCGGGTCATCACTATAGAGATCAGTTCGTTTCTGAGACCCCGTCTTGTAGACCAATAGTCATAAATGCTCTTGAGTGGTACGAGCCCCATCATTAGTGTGATTCCGAAGAAAGCTCTAATCTCTGCCAACGTTGTCCTTGGTTCATTGGCACTTCTGAGGGCCTGGTTGGTCCAGTTGACTATTGACTGCATTATGGCCAATGGAAAAATTTCAAAAATGATCCATTGGGCTCATGCCTGTTGCATTGTAGGTGGGCCCATTCCCAGCTCCCTCAAATTGGCGAACCCGGTGCGGCTTGCCACGCTTCTTCCATCCATGCCGGTCGGGCACCTCGTCATGGTCGGAGTCCGAGTACGATGAGGGGTCGTCTTCTAGCGACCATGAGTCCAAATGCGGATAGGTCTTTGTCGCCGGGCGTTGAGGTGGCAACACCATCTCCTCATCCGAACTATCTGAACTCTCCTCTCTTCATCTTCAAATTCAGACCCCACGTCATCTTCACCGTCATCTTCACCGTCACCTTCGCCTTCACTGGCATCTGATGGGTTGGTACTACTGTCTCCAGACCCAGATCCCTCATCACTACTACTACCTGTGTTTGATACAAAACAATAAATTTGGGAACATTCAGTTACATATTGAAGCTACTTCAAATTTCTATGTTTTCATTCTGAATAAGTCAAACATTTTTGCTTGACAAATCCATTGAAAAAGTACTCACTACTTTAGCTTTACGCTATCTGGGCTGACGGCTTGAATACAAGTGACAAGTGAAATGCATCTATTTACTGTTTTCATTCTGAAGCTTAGAAGTTTTCCCTCAAAAATGATATTTGTAAACAATTGGTTGACTTGACTGACCATCTAATTTGTTTAAAACAGTTTTTTAAAAAGACTTTGACTTTGACTTCAGGAGAAGGTTAAAATGTGCCAACAAATATAAAGTTTTGAGTACGGTAGTATATATATAGGCCTCTGGGAAATCTCATTTTTTGTCTAAGATATAAACACTGAACCCACCATCATCACTGCCACTGGGGTCATCATCATCATCGTCATTGTCGTCATCATCATCACTGGGATCAGGTTCACTACCATCATCGTCACCGTTGGGGTCATCATCGTCAGGATCATCATCGTCATTGCCAGGTTCGTCACCATTGGGGTCATCATCGTCATCATCATCGTCATCATCATCGTCATCGTTGTGATCATTGCCAGGGTCATTACCAGGGTCATTACCACCACCATTGCCATCAGACACATCCATATCAGCACCATCATCATCTCCAGCAGCAACACCACCTGAGTGTGATAGAATAAGTAACATTAGCAAATATTCAGATTTGCCAACATATTTTACAATTTTTTTTATAATTATTACCATTTGGTATAATGTTACTACATGTACATACTATATTTTAAAATTCATGTCCATTCAGTTGCAAACAAAAACTTATGATTGCTAAAAAATAAAAGGTTACATTTTACAATTTGTTCATGCTTGAATCTCACAGTAGTTTACTTGGTGTAAACAGGGATGTGTAAACAACTGGATGACTGAACTTGCTAATTGGTAAACAATTGGTTCAAAGTCCAATGGTCCTAGGATCAAACTTACTTCAGATGGAAAGGGAGGGGAGTGGGGTAGGAAATCTTGGGCAAAATAGTTGTTTGGTTATTAACATGTAACAAAAATATATCAATTGCACAAATATTTCCATATAGTGGTAACATTTTATGATCCTTTCATGTCTTATAGAAGATTCAAATTCAACTATTATTGTATCTGAAAATATAATCTTTTGTGTCTAAAAATTCAGTAAATGTTTTTATCTCAGTAGGCAATAAATTTTGGCCACACTCACCATCATCACTGCTGTACTTAGAGTCGTACTCATATTGATCTGATGAAGTGGATATCGCGTCCAAATATTCTTGGTCAGGTTGAGTAACATGCTTGTCCTTCTTCAATGCCTCAACGTACTCATTCAGATTTAATCCTCCTCCTCTTCCTCCGTTATCACGACTACCTCCGGCTCCATCTCCTCTTCTATTACCTCCTCCACCACTAGCTTTATGTCTTCCTCTTGCCATATCCTGCATGAAAGTATCACCCTCTGCAGCTCTCAGGTCAGCCTGCAGTGATAATAGCCTTCTCCTAGACATATCTTTGGATATTCCACTATTTTGTAGGGTGAACTTTTTCACTTCAAACACTGTTCAAACAAAACTGTTCAAACAAGACTTGGAAAAGATAGCTCTTAACCGTGTGGTCTCTCAATGAAGAAAGGGAAGAGGCACAGAATGTTGGCCTTTTTATACCCTTCTGTTGCTTGAAAATTTGAATAATTTTCCGCTTTTTAGTCATATGTCAAAAAAGCGAATCAGATTGTTTAATTTTCCCGCTCTATGTTGCATAACATCATGTGACGTTTGAAATCTAAATAATTTTCCCGCTGTTTAGGCATATGTCAAAAAAGCCAATCAGATTGTGTAATTTTCCCCCGGGAATTTTCCCGCTCTAAGTCACATGACATCATCAAATTTAAATAATTTCCCCGCTGTTTAGTTAATGACAAAAAAAGCCAATCAGATTTTTTAATTTTTTCCGCTCTATGTCAACATGACGTCATGTGATGTTTAAAATCTTAATAATTTTCCCGCTTTTTAATCATATGTCAAAAAAGTGAATCGGATTGTTTAATTTTCCCGCTCCAAGTTGCATGACATCATGTGATGTTTAAAATCTAAATAATTTTCCCGCTGTTTAGGCACATGTCAAAAAAAGCCAATCAGATTGTGTAATGTTCCCGTTTTAAGTCACATGAGATCATAAAATTTAAATAATTTTCCCGCTCTAAGTCACATGCTGTCATGTGATGTTTAAAATCTAAATAATTTTCCCACTGTTTAGTCACATGTCAAAAAAAGCCAATTTATTGTGTAATTTCCCCGCTCTTTTTAGTAGAGCTAATTCAACTTTGAAAATAAAAAATATAACATTTCCTAGTTAACGAATCACTTTCTTTGCTATTATATAATATGATCATCCAAATTTGGCATATGGCGGGAAAATTGTCCAATAGATTTGCAGGATACACCATGTGACTTGAAAATATACCTATGGCGGGAACGGTCTTTTATTTTGTACTTCATTTTGTAACATTTTCTAGAAACACATCAATTTTTATTGTTAATTATGTAATATGATTATCCAAATTTGATTAAAATTGTCCAATAGAATTGCAGAATACATCATGTGACTAGAAAATGTGCATATGGCGGGAAGAAAATGCCTATATATAATGGAATGGATAGAACCAAATCATTTCAACAAAATCATTTCAACATGTCATCCTCAGACAGCGAGGAGATGGACATGGAAATGTATTCTCTTCCCCAGAGATTGCAGATCCCGGCAACAGTGCCTGCAGCCCATCCCAGCCATGTTTTCCGAAAAATACCGGAAAAGGGTATATATGGCCAGACTAGGGAACGGAGGTGTGGGTTCTGCAAATCTCTGGGCAAATATAGAGTTTCTGTACATGGTTGCGTACCATGTAGACTCTACTTATGTAGGCGACACCACAAGTCGTGGCATGAGTATTTGAGAAAGATGGAGGGTTATTAGTATTAGTTTTGTTTAGTTTCTGTTTTTGAAAAAGCTAAAAAAAAAAATACAAAAAAAGTACCAAAAAAAAATACAAAAAAAAAAAATACAAAAAAAAAAAAAAAACCCAAACCCCTTCAGCCTTTTGAATTTAAGAGCTTAGGATTTTAGTATCTTTGCTCTCAAGCCACGTAGGATGACAGTAAAAATGTTTACTCTACAATGGAGCAGTTAGATTATAATTGTCTCCCTTTAGTGGTAAACAAACATAAAATAATTGAGCTTAAGGTTTTTCATTATTACTACAAGAAAACAAACAAACAAATATATAACATGAGAAAGTCCTGCAGCTTATTTCACTGACATTACAGTACATACTTATCTATAACTAGTTGTGGCGTGGTTTAACAGCTAGACATTACAGTAGAATATCTATGACCCTAGTTGCGCTGTGGTTTATCGGCGACACATTACAGTAGAACATATATGACCCAAGTTGCGCTGTGGCTTATCAGCTAGACAATACAGTATAATATATGACCCTAGTTGAGCTGTGGCTTATCAACCAGACATTACAGTAGAACATATATGACCCCAAGTTGCGTTGTAGCTTATCAGCTAGACAATAACAGTATAATATATATGACCCTAGTTGCGCTGTGATTTATCAGCGACACATTGTAAACAGTAGAACATAGGCTATACGACCCAAGTTGTGCTGTGGCTTATCAACTAGACAATACAGTATAATATAAATGACCTAAATGTAGTTGAGCTGTGGTTTATCACCTGGACATTACGGTATAACATAATTATATGACCCATGTTGCGATGTGGCTTATCAGCTAGGCAATACAGTATAATATGATCCGAGTTATACTAGGATTATTATATAAAGGTAGTTGCACATATAATAAGAAATAAGAAAAAATGTACATTACTAAATCTCATAAAATCTCATTGTCTATACTATTGATATCTTTGATAAAACTGAATCTCACTAAATCTCACTCATTCGCTCAGTGTAGACAGCAACTGTATGTACATTACTAAATCTCATAAAATCTCATTGTCTGTACTATTGATATCTTTGATAAAACTGAATCTCACAAAATCTCACTCATTCACTAAGTGTAGACAGCAACTGTATCTCACTAAATCTCACTCCACTTTTTGTACACATAAAACTGTATCTCACTAAATCTCACTGTAGCATAATGGGCAGAAAGTTGAATAATACCAAGTCTCACTAAATCTCATTAAAAAATTGCAAAGTACAGAATGCTTGATCTCACTAAATCTCACTTTTCCAAAATAATGAGAGTAAGTGAGATTCGGTTCAACAATTAACAACCAACAAAGTTATAAACAAGCAAATAAACAAACTTATTAACAAATTGATAAACAAACTTATAAACAAACAAAATGCATACAAATAAACACAATTAACAAAAGATAAACAAACAAACAAATGAACAATACAATTAACAAACACACAAACAATCAAAAAACAAAATAACTAAAAACAAAGAAACCAAATACAAACAAATAAGTAAAATAATTAACAAACAATAACAAACAAATAAACAAACAATTAAAATAAATAAACAAAAAATAAACAAGTAAACAAACAAATCAAAACTTATAAACAAAAAATAAACAATTAACACAAATAAACAAACAAATAAATAAAATAATTAATAAAATCTGAAAACAAATAACAAATAAATAAACTGGTATAAATAAAATAATTGGTATTTATGGGTAAAATCACTATAAACAGGGTCCGTACACCGTCATGATCGTATGTAGTAGTGCTTGACAAGACTCTATAATCTCTGAAAACTCGTGATGACGTCAGAAAATTAATTATTCATACTTGCTTCCGGGTATTGGAAATCAGCGCTTGCCGAATTTTGAAAATGGTGACGATCGACACGATCATAAATTTGGTCATTTTACACCTTCAAATGTACCCAAAATTTTCACACATGCACCAAATATGTTTTGTTTTTAAAAGTCTTATCTTCACGTGAGGAACGGTAAGAAGTGATATTTTGTTAATAAAATTTGATACTGTGTACCCTGGACCATACATGCCCAGGAGTCTCAGACCTCGACGCGGAGAAGGCCAGTGGAAATCGTAGTACAGAGGTGTGAGTACCTCGGGCTATCGCTGTGGTTGTAAAAAATTATAAAATAGGTATGAATGTCAAACCTCAGTTAACACAAAAACATTGCTAGTCAGCCAAATTGGCTCAGACCGGGGCCCCAAACACAATACATATTTTACATAGAAGATTAAAAGAACAGATTTTTCAAGAAAAACTACATGTTGTCTATGTCCACTTCACTTGACCCTTGATACACATGTGTACATGTATAATTTATTTTTGTGATGAGATAATTGTACATGGAATTTTAGAGGGATTTTGATAGCAGTTCCACATAGAAAAGCTGAGACTTTGCATACTGTTTTGTTTTTTAATTGATGCATTAAAAGTTGGCTGAATATTTATTCTCAAACAAAATATACATGTGTGTGAGACTGCCCATTCAAAGTAAATGATGAATCACCCTTTTTAGCCGCTTTACAATAGAATACCACAATGGGGTTTGAACCCGGGATGGGTGTGATACACAAGTTGCAGCTAACTGCTTTTAGGGATAGGTCAGTGTATGCATGTCATCATGCCATGGGCGGCATGCATACATATGTACCATGCATGCAGACCCTGTCATCTAGTCAGATTTCAGACTGAAGTTCAATGGCAAATTAAAATTTTTGTCGCTTGTTGTCTCTTTCAGCCTATTTATGATAGAGAATGTTTTCAATTTATATCAGAATATCTTTATAAATATATTAGGTTTGCAGGAAATGACAAAAAAAAAAAAAAAAAAATAAAATAGAAATGATCAACAATCATCACTTCTCTAGAAAATCCTAACAATTTCTTCTTCAGAAATTTATTTACAACAAAGGGCAGATTTTGGGAGAAATTTTCCAACACTCGATTTCTTTCTTGTACATATTATCCACATGTGGTATCCCATCCAAGCAGCAGGTCCTTAAGGTTAGCCGAGAGTTTTTCATGCGCTTGATTTCAGAGGGGCGTAAGTTCATAACAGAAACAGCCATGCAGGAAAATGAACAAGCGTGCGGGACGTGAGGCCTACTTACAATAGAATATCGATCCACGGTCAAGACATGAAAAGGCTATGAAACTTGGCTTAGCTTCGTGCCCGGAGCTCGGATGCCGGGGGGTGCCACAAGCCGTTTTCGGCAATTTTCACAAGGATTTTATAAATTTTAAAATTAATTGGGGCACTTCGTCAAGCTACGCCCTGGAAAATGTGTTGATTTTGAATTTATAGCCTTGATATCTTTGATGAAATCAATGCTGCTATTCCCCTGATTACAATTATTTGTAAATCGAATTTGGGATGAAAATCAACAAGACAGACTTAGCAGGCCTACAAATTTCTGAATTATATAAAGTGAAAAACAATCAATCACGATTCATTGCACTCAGCTGAATCAATCAAATAAAACTAAAAAGAAAGGAGCAAGAAAAAATAAAGAAAAAAAGAAAAAGAGAAAGAAAGAGAGAGAAAAAATGAACGAAAAAGAAAGAAAGAAAGAAAGAAATGAAAAAAGAAAGGGAGAAAGAAAAGAGGAAAGAAAGGAAGTAAAAATGAGAAAAGAGAAAAAAAAAGAAAATTCAGCCACACGGAGACTCGAACCCACAAAAATAGTTCATACTAGATTCCCAGTCCAACGCTCTATCCACTCGGCCATCGATCAGCTTACAAGATTGCCGGTTCTCAAAGCAGATGATAACTATAATTGGATGCAATAATTTACATGATTACAATCGCGTCCGCATTATGGCTCTTAGAATAAACACGCATGTCGGCGCTGAAATTTTGAACGAACCGATGGAGGAAAACCTCGTTTTTTTTTTTTTTTTCTTCAATTTGGAGTGAAAATCAAATGGAATAGCAATTGGCAGAATGTTGAGAAATAATGTAGGTATTCAGATGTCTAAATTAACGTCTCGTAATCAAGATATCGATAATTTCACAAACCAGCTTTTTCTCAAGCAAATTCTCCAAAATTTTCCCCCAAAACGGGCTTTTAAAATTTAATCGGTACTGTATTTGGTTCTTCCCCATGGCAACATTATTTCTTTGATCGATTTGTAATACAATACGAAAAAGAAGAAAACAATCGCTCGGTGTGGATTTATACGGGCCGCACATTTGAAAAAAAACCTCATGGAACGTGTTTTTGATCTTGTGAACATGGTGGGTAAAAATGCTTTAAACGAAGGATTTTCTAATTTATTCTAATAATTTGTATATAACACACACAAAAATGTTAAGCTACATCCAATGCACCAACATTTCACTCGCTGCGATATTTGATTACTGAGAAAACTCTGTTTTAGAGAACAACTTTTTACGTCTTTTATACGTTTTTTATACGTCTCTTTGTGTAACCTTAACACACACGTTTCATTATTCATACTTTTCAACAAATTCTCAATAGAAACATTGAAAATATTTCCAATTCTGGAGTTCAAATTGGTCAACCATGGGCGGTAACACACATAACATCACAGGATATTTCAAGTGGATGTCTAACTACTTGAGAATAAAGTACTATGAATAGATTCGACAGGATTACCTACGGGATTATCTCAAGTACATAATTCCATTAACCCTCCTCCTCTGGCTTTATCCATACAGGCTAGGAGGTCCAGATCCATTAGACTACATCTCAATGTACAGTCACCCAGGGAATACAGAACAGGGAATCCCACCTCATTGGCACTATGTCAGCTATGGACTTACAGATCTACATGGAGACGGACGGGTACATGAGTAAGTGTTTCACATGTAAAAGTTTCTCAGGATGCAATTTGCCAACATTACATAATTTACAAAAAATAACAAATTAAGCAAAAAAATCAAGTTGGTTCATTTGAAAGGCCATATTTCGTTCTAATAAAACAAATCAGTATAAATTGGTAAAATATAGAAGTATGCCAAAGAAACAATTTTGACATTGATCAGGAAACTCAAGACCTATATTAGGGATATAGGTGACCCTTTTGACACTTGATCCAACAGGCAATAGACTTTTGGTACATGTCAGATTTTTTAAGGTTCATTTTTCATTTAATCTCAAATTCATTCAACAAATCATTCAGCCAAACAATATCAAGCTGAAGCAGCAGACTCTTTCTCTTGTATTAAGCTTAGTGTGGATTTATCATTGTTTTGTTACAGGTGCACGGGAGCTGAAGGACCTAGCGGATTTGGTTTTGAACTTACCTTCAGACTTAAAAAAGAACCAACAGAAACCGCACCACCTACATGGCCAGCTGAATTAATGCAAGGATTGGCAAGATATGTCTTCCAATCTGGTAAGTAGCAAAATATCACTGCTAAGCTTTACAATATTTACCTTATGGTCCAGTTCATACTTTTTCAATGTCAAATATTGTATGGACCTTTCATGCAACAATTACAATCGTTAGTCAATCTCATATGTGACAGGATCTGGTCCATAGAGCCAAAGGCGGCAAATTTGAAACTGAGATAAAGGTAAAAATATGGAGCATCAAAAACCTTCATAACTTTTAAGAACCAAGTATGCTAGACCGTTGGTGTTTTCAGTAAATGATAGCCTATTGTATGTATAATGTAATCATTACAGTAACTCAATTTTCAAAAATGCCGCCATTGGCCCTCATGGACCAGATCGTGTCACATATATTAATAACACATAGATTGGAATGTTCCATGCCTGTGCTGACTGTGCTCTCTAATCGTACTTGACTTCAGCTGATGCTGGTACAGCTTATACTTATAGGCCTAGCGAAATCGCTCATCTTACGCACAAAGTCTCTTTTGTGTACACTCACGCCATTTGTGCTATTTTTGAATTCATTCACACACCCCTTGAACTCCGTGTCAACTCCCTTTGGCAACATGTTCACATTCCATGGTATGGTCAATCTATATGACTATATCCATTCTTTTACCTGATAGTGTAGGTGTCAAGAGATGAACAAATTTTTGTTGACATGAAATTGATAATATATTTCAATTTGATATTTAACTTCGAATATGATTGATTTATTACCACCAAACATTCGCTAAAAGATAAAAATGAAATAGATACTGTTTACAAAATACATATGGCAGTGGTGTAGCGTGAGTCATCCTATGGGGGGCACAAGCCATCTTTGGCAATTTTCCTGTGGGATTTTCTAGATTTGAAATCAATAGGGGGAGCACATGCCCCTTTGATGCTACAAAATGTATACCACTGAGGTATGGCCTTAAACCTTTGGCTTTAACTGATTAGATTAAGAGCAAAACATATGGATCAGTACCGTACCATACCTGAGATTGAGAATTGGGATTAATAAAATGTAAACTGTAACTTTTTCCACAGATAACATACTTTGCACAGGAGACCATGTATCATGGCATTCCCCATTGGACAATAGTGAATCTCGTATACAACACATGTTAATGGCTGATGACCCACAGTTACTTCCTATCACAACTCCATTTGGCTTTGTCAGCTTTATACAGGTGAGAATGAACTTAGAGAAACAGTTGAATGAACTAAAAGTTGACCAAAAGTGTAATTAATTTGTCATATTGCAGTTTGTTCACTGCTTTTGTGATTGTCAAATGTTTCTAAATGCTGCTCTGTTGTGCTTGGTAGAGCAGGAAATAATACTGTAAAGCTATTCATTTTGCTAGTTTAATTTCACTAATTGATAATGACTACCATTTTCATTGGTATTTAATTTTGCTAATCATGTTTAGAATTCCATGTAAAACTCTCAAATTTGTGGGTATTTAATTTAGTGAATTAAGGTTTCTAGCGAAATTAAATCCCCAGCGAAATTAAATGGTTTTACAGTACTTGTTATTTTGTTAAATTGCATAATCAGTAAGTATATGTTGGCTTGACTTGCCACCAGGCCTCAAAATAGTTTTCTAACTTGTGTTACTTGGTGGTTGGTGTAGTATTGACGTATTGTATGAAAATCGCAGTATGAGATGTAATTGAATGCTGATCACTTAAGGTGGCACACAGGATCACTCAAAGTGGGAAATTTGAGACATTGTTTTGTATTATATCTTTAAAAGTAATGATGATAAGTACATAAAAGTATACATTTTCAGAAAGGAAATGATGCAAGGAATACAAGTAGCATGGCAGCTTTCTGCAAAAATGAGCACTTTTTGAGGAAAGTGCCAAAATTGGCATGGAAAATCAATTTTGGTGCTTTTCTCAAAAATTGCTCATTTTTGCATAAATCTGCCATGCTAGTTGGATTCCTTGTGTCATTTCCTTTCTGAAAACGTATACTTTTATGTACTTATCATCATTACTTTTAAAGATATAATACAAAACAATGACTAAAATTTCCGACTTTGAGTGATCCTGTGTGCCCCCTTAAAAAGCTGCATTACAATTTATGAGAAAAGATTTTAACACAAGTCTCCACATACATGAATGACAGCCAGTGAAAAAAATTCCCTGACCATCCAGGATTTGAACCTGGGACCTTCGGATCACCAGGCCAATGCTCTTCCAATTTTACAAATTTAGGTGTGATACAATTTAATTCTAGAGGTGTACTTGCAACTCTACTGTCTGTTTAGCAATCCCCAACATTCTTTTCTGGTAAAGATATGAAGAAACACTTTTAACACTTGCATTCCATGAAATTTGACCAAATTAAATTTTCACTAATATATCTTATTTTTACATTGCCAGATCATAGGTGTCTGCTCAGAGGAACTCAAAGCAGCTCAGCAGTGGAATGGACCCTCAGTATTAGAGCTCATGAAAACTGTACCCATGTAAGTACCCTATTCTTAGTCAGAGGCTGTGATTTAGCTTGTAAATGCTGAATTTCACTGGTTTCTGCATGCGGTCTATCACACGGTATGGGGCAGCAACCGTGTCGTCGCCCGTAGTGTATACCGGCGGATCCACTGCTCAAAATGTTGGACCTGACTGTCATCTATCACACCGTAGAGGATAGTAAAAACAAAAGTTTGTATCGTATATTCTCTAAAGATTTAAAGCTTGATATATCTGCTCAGTGAATCCATCAAGGCAAATGCCCATGCTCACGTGATGACATCTCCATTTCCCATAGAAATGAGGTGATGGTATCAGGACAGACAGGTGTTGATATTGTACATACAGAGTTACTATGGCTAGTTTGACCTCATTACAAGTTATTCTACATAAAGTACAGCGAACACAAAAGTCTGAGTGTAGCAAAGCACAATAGAAATAATATAATATAGAAGAGAGTAAGAGTGAGATGGATAGTATGTGCATGGGAAGTATGTGTGAGACTCTCATACAAGAATGGACAAGATGAGAGGAATCATTTGCCTTTTATGTCACACAAAGGGGTACAGCCCTGAAAAAAAAACCAGTATGAACATGTGCAGCCACATTTTCCCTTTACCGAGCTGATTGCTATGCATGCACCTGAAGTTTTATGAAAATGAGACAGCGTACCCAACCATAAGAATTTTTTTTTCTATAGCCAATATACATTGATATCAATGTCCCAATAATTTCTCCTTGATGACAGGGCTGGTGGTACCTGGTTAATCACAGATATGAGGAGAGGAGAAACAATATTGGAGATTAACCCTCAGCTCCAAGAACAAATAGATATAGGAGTAGCCACAGATGGCTCCAATCTCAGCGGTGTGTCTGCTAAATGTTTATGGCATGATACAGATGACCAATCAGAGCATGGGGATGAATCTATGTCACAAAGGATATCAGAGTTTGGTGAGTCAATTTTTTAAGATCTATGAGCTGTTGCAGTGTCATAATTCTGTTCTTGTGGAAAAATTGAGCTAGCTTGAAAATTCCCAAAACAAGAAATTTACTGTGCTAATTGTCCTAGTCTATTGGTACAAAACATGGGGAGCTGATCCTGGCTGTGGTGGTTATAGACCTGTGTAGAGGTGCATAGCTGAATGATGTAAAATGGTTTATAAGGTGGTCCCGGGTCAGAGTGGTGAGTCAATTCCTGTAAAATGTGCTGAGGCATGTAGGTTTATGCCTGTACAAAGCCCACTGTAAATCACTGTGCTTTTGTTTGATTTATACTCTTATGTGAACATAATCAATATTGATTAAAGGTGCCTGACCCGATCAACAGCCTCATCTCCCATCTGCCTCTTTAAGCATAATAACTTTTGTATGATGTTTAATGCTAGCGTGGTTAGATGCTGTTTTTCGTTTATGGTGTCCTCACTGTCTGTTATTTTAAAACTATTCGGATCTTTTACAAGTATGTTATTGGTAATTTCATCAAGCTAATGCTAATTGCATGTCTGTACACACTTACAATTTCCATTTTTGAAATAAAATCTTGGTGTGTATTAGTTGAATGTGTTTAACTTGAAATTGTAAGATTAAGCATTCATATTTTTCCATTTTGTTGCGGAATATAAAGAAGTATCTGTTGTTCTCATATGTATACTACTCTACTTTGTGATTCATCATTCTTGTATATCACTCACCAGCATTTCAACTTTAAGGACCATGTCAATTTTTTTTTCATGACTTCTGCTTTCCTATCTATAGAGTCACAGCAAATTAAGACTGCACTCAAAATGGGTCTTGCCCATGATCACCGTCCTATTCTACCGCCCATCCAATCCAGTGCTAACAGTATAGAATCCAACAGTCGCAAGCAGTCACTAGGCAGCATGAGTGATGCCCATGGCAATCTGATGGACTTTGGAATCCCAAGAATAGTGGACAAGGTGAATGTGAAGATGAATGTAGAGGCGGGTGCTTTACTCCCATTGGCTGTCAAGTAAGTTTGTACTTTAACACCATGAGAACTACCTGCCTATTGGTCAAAAAGAATTATTCATTATCAATTGGACCAATCAGCAACACTGTTAGAATAATTTCACCACGCAAAAAATTGGGGTGAATTATATGCAAAGCTCCAATCTGATTGGTGATTAAAATGAATATATCATGTAATTGGCCAATCAGAGGCAATGTTAGATCAGTAGGTAGTGCTCAAGGGTTAATCCTTAAGACAACAAAGACAAGAAGAAACAAACTTGACATATGGACTTGCTCAGTAGGGTCGGGCTGTTGGGATTTTGTTTTTTTGGATAGGGTAATTGGACCTTGGTCTCAGATTAAAAGCAACAATATCACTTTGCTTACAGGATCCAACGTAAGAAACATTGATATAATCTGCAGTGTTTTGATGCCCACCTATTTGTATAGTAAAGAGCAACTGTGTTTTATCAATGAAACTTTAGAATAAAAGGGTACATTGGTTGGGTCTATCTGTAGGTAGGGATTTCGACTTCTCTCCAGAGTCAATGTACTAGTAGCAGTTAAGGGGGTACTACACCCCTATGGTAAATTTGTGACTATTTTTGTATTTTTCTCAAAAAGTAATAACACACTGGTAACAAAAGTTATGTATATTATTGGGGCAAGGAATCCAATTTCTACACTGGAATTTCAGTGATTCAAGACAAGTGGTTCAGTATACCGTAAAACCCCGTCTACAAGCATAATAGTGTTTTATATAAAAGCTTAATTAATTCGAAGCAAGTGTTAATATACCAATACAATAGATCGGTCTTAAAATAATACTTGTTTGTATATGCTTGGATCCGTAATTTATTTGCTCAAACTCCATAATGGCGACTGGATTAATGTAGCTTTCATCAGAAGCACACTATATGCTTGTAGACGGGGTTTTACGGTATATGATCGGAAATGAGGTACATTCTTGCGGTACCTCTTTTCTTCTCATAAATAACGAACCGCTTGTCTTGGGTCAAATTCTGGGTGAATGTCTTGGGTGAAATTCCAGTGTAGTAATTAGATTCCTTGCCCCTATAATATACATAACTTTTGTTACCACTGTGTTATTAGTTTTTGAGAAAAATGCAAAAATAGACACGAATTTATCGAGGGGTGTAGTACCCCCTTAACACGTAACATTGTCGTACAGTTTTGCAAACAGGTACTGAAGATGATAGCAGATTAACAGCATTATGATATAGCAAGGACTAGATGAGAATGTAATAAAATTGATTGATATGCCATCACTGATTGCAAAACACCAATCTTCTACAAATCATGTCCATTCTATTGTTGATGTAATGTTCTTTTTCTTTTGTAGTGGGCGCCTCAAACATGGTCGACATTTCACATTCAAGAACTATGATGCGGACAGTGCAATTACCTTTGTCTCCTCCCAGGTAGAGGGCATATTTGTTGATGAGACTCACCCATTTAAGGCTAAAGGTCCTTGGCTACAGGTAGGTTTGTTTGTTTGTTAGCCTTCATTGTTTGATTGAAGATTGAACTCTGTAATAGCAGATGTTTGAGCTTCACTCCAAATTTCACTTTGCATTCAAATCGGTAGTCCTTCGTTTTTTAAGGCCTTTCATTATTTTGCATATTTTTGTTTTTAGGGTTTAGGCAGCATAGGGTTAGGCATTAGAATTAGGGTTAGAGTTAGCTTGTGGGCGAATAATGTAATGCTATAAAAGTAAACATCATCCTCAAATAGTGGCATCATACGAACCTGAGGAGACGAGCTTGCATATTCCTTTGTGTTGTTAATTTGATTGGAGTATAGTGAAGTATCAAGCAAGCTGCAAACAATGTACACCATGCAGAGGACTACAACTTGTTAATACAATGATTTATTTATGACAAAACAAATCATAGAAAGCTATCAAACTAGATATGGCAGGAGTCGTCTTCAATTTGAGCACCACATATAAAACCAACTGTTACGTTGTATTTGTGAAGTTTCTAGTTCTAGAAATTGAGGTTGTTTTTATCCTATTGATTCTATCCATCAGGTGCTCATTGCTGATGACTTCATGGCCCGTATGGCAGGTGACTTGGAGGAGTTGATGAGACCAAAACAGGTAAGAAACCATATACATACCCCTACTCATATTACCGTAAATGGAGGCCATTAGTACCCCCTCCTCTTAATTTTAAACCTTAAAACTAAGGACACACACATTTGAATCTAGTCCCTTTTACACAGGATTAATAACATTTCACAAGAAACCGAGGACATGCACTAATGCCTATTACTGAGGCCCTCTTTTTAATGCAAACTTGGTATGGGGATTGGATATGATGGCCTGATGTGCTGTATTGTTTTGTGTCATGTTATTTGCATGTTTATGAATATTAATGAGCTTATTTGCATATTATTTGTATTTACAAACCTCTGTTATTTACACACCTTTCACCTTTGTGTGAGGCCACATGCCAGCCACATATTACGCAACGCTAACACACCACTAGCATAAGTGCTGCGCCCAACTGTGTGCACGTCATTCTATATCAGTACACAATGTTACGAGTCTCATTTTTTTACCAATTATAACAAAAACAAACTTTAATAGATGATGGTAGATGATAACATTTGTTACCATTCACTTTTCTTTTCCCTCAATCTCTGCAGGTTGAATTACCTCGACACTACCACTGGCCAGATAAAGGCATATCAATCACAGTAACACCAGATGACTGACATGTGATGGTCATGTGAGGGTCATGTTGCAGTCATGTAATGACATTGAACAGAGTAATGTACATGCAACAGTAAAGTATTCATGGAAGTATACAGTGTACTATTGAAGGTCGGGATTAAGTTTGTATATACATGTGATAATCATGTATTGATGATATAATGAAATGCGTAAGTGTCCATGTGATAGTCATGAATTGATCATGTGATAAATGTATGTACTTTGTGTCAATTGCCACCCACCAAAATTTACCACCGGCTGCATGGCCTATGCCTAATATATTGTATGGTTATTTGTGGTTGGAACAATGAATACACATACATTATTGTGCCTTAATTTGTATAAATGTGAAATCTGCACAAAATGCAAAAGCAAACTTTTTCATGTTCAGAGTTGAAATTGTGCTTCCTGAGCTCTATAATATGTATGTATGTATGATTATTGCTTACCTGTCCCCTTATATGTATTAACCATATATGCTAGCTTTCCTAGTCTTGACAAATTGTGGCTTATTGTCCAGTCTCTAAACTTCACCATGTATAAGCTGTACAGGTCAAAAATTGTCATTTTGTAATAACATTGTGTGTTTGAAATTAGTGGACAGTGAACCATGTGATGTCAACAAATGGAGCTGCATTTGCATACAAACAAATCATGCAACAAATTGAGATTTTTTTAAGAGATTAGACTGGGAGATTGGGACTATATATTGAATTGTTACGAGTGGGCACCAAAAGTTAGTTAACCTCTGGCATTTTTTAACCAAGTCCTGAAATAAAACGATAAACCTGAATCTTAGCAGGACATGTAAGGTTTCATATGCATAATTGCAAACATTCATGCATGCATCGGATCTATGATCAGATCTTCAATTGGCAAGCAACCCATGTGACATCATCAAGAGCAGTCATAAAGATTGCCGATAACATCTAGAAACACTACCACTCCCAAAACCAGAGTGAATGTGATTCATGATAGGAATCAAAATATTTCTAGTGAGTACCTAATTTATTTGTTTTGGATCTATTTTGAGAACTTGACTTCTTATCACTTTCATGAACGATCCTGATGAATCTGTTAAGAGGATACATGCATACATTGTGCAAATGATATTCTAGTTTGCCAGTTACATGGTGAAAATACAGAGGTGCACTACTTTCCCTTGATGAGTATTAGACAAATGTAGCAGAGTCATCTGGACTCTCCTATTCTAATGTCTATGGATTTCTTTGAGAAAAAAAATTGAATGTTTATATATTTATACCATATGCAAGAAGTAAAAGTGGCCTTGATTTCTAATCTGCATAGTGTTTGCATATAAAGAATCATAGTGTATTTTTAGAAAACTGTGATATTGAATTGAAATCAGTGTAATAAAATACTATATCTAACAAATCAAATTATTATTAGCTTTTAACATTTTGCACAATCTATAGTACTTTAACTTTGTTAGCAACTAACATTTTTACCAAATTAATTATTATGTTACTATTATAGTAACTAACATGTTTACTAAATCAATTTTGTTAGTAACTAACATATTTACCAAATTAATTGATTAAATAGTACTAGCAACAATAGAATGAGTTTTTTGAATATTGTTATCAGTTATCAGCAAATGTTTTCAAATCATGTAACAAGCTCTTTAAAACGGATTGTATTACACCTAGATATTTGTTGCAAACAAATTTGTCATAAGTATTCCTTTTATTTCATCAGGTGTAATTACATACTGACGGATGTGAAAAATTGGATGGATTCATAATAACGGATTTTAATCACAAATTTATCAAGAAAATAAGCATAGTGAAAATGATGAGTACCATATGTGAACTGTTTTAGGCATAGATTATAAACCTGTCATTAGTGTTCGACAATTCATGTGTCTATAAAAAGTAGACATTTGATCCAAAATATTAAAATGTGCTTTTCACATGTGTTATAGATTGCTAAAGTTATTATATGTCACAATGTGATAACCATAGATCACTATGAATCCACCCAATCGTTTACATCCATCAGTTTGTGACACATCCAACAATTTATCTGAATTAAATTGTATTGGACCAAAACTAGTACTTCTTTATTGGATATCCATATGAAGAAGTCGGCACAGCGCTTGTTTCCTCGCCTTGCACCACTGAGGTCTGGGGCTCAATCACTAGCTAGCCGTGCACAAGGACTGTATGTGCACTTGGTTTATTCTGATCCATGCTCACTCTCACAAATTTTCTCTGGGATCTCCGTTTTCCTCCTGCTTTCAAAATCGGTGATTAGTTGTTTGGTTATCAAAAACTTACTGCACCCAATGGAATTTGGGGAGCTGCACAGATAATTGGTGGATGTTACAATCTATTCAGCTGTTAACAAAACTGCAAAAAATTGTAACAATAACTGAAGTAAACTTCAGTGTAGATAAATTTGTCATGAGCATCACATAATGTTATATCTGAAAAGGCTGCCGTAATTTTTTTATTATTGTCATCTAATTGTGATGAGATACACTGTAAAATTTAATTTTGTATTAATTTATAGCTATTATTACAATATTACAATCTCATGTCCATATATCAGAAAGAAGCATGCTGAAATATGAAATCAACAATATGAAATACAACAATGACAATAAAAATCACACAAGGCCGCTTTTTGAAATACGACATTATGTAATGCAGACGACAAATTGGTTTAAATAACTTGTTGCATGTTGCAACTTAACAACAAGTGATCACTTGTTGGAATAACTATTGTCAGAATGGATGTAATTTTCAAACAGGGTGACTCAAGTGCTCCGGTATTGTGCTTTTACATATTACTTGTATTCAAGTAGCGTAAGTTTTTACATGGTTGTATTATCTTAGTCATGGTTCAATTTTATTTGTCCTGTGTTTCAAGAACTTGTCAATATTTGTGTTTGTCTATTTTTAATAGTAAGGTACAGTTGCTGCAGTTCAAAAATACAAAAAACTTCTGTATTTTGGTCTCTTGAGTTAAAATTGTTTTTAGATCTACCCACTGTTTAAAATTGCTTTTGGTAGCCAAATACTAAAGATATGTAGTATACAATCTGCCCACCAAATACTGAATACAGTATAAAATATAATATAAACTATCAAACCAAAATGAAATGGATGGTTAAGATATTCCACAATTAGGTTGAAAGTATGTATTTACTTTCATCAAATGGCATGTTTGTACAGGTTTGCTCAGCAAACTAACAAGAGATATTTTTTGTTATTTTTAAAGGTTATTTCATACTAACTGAAAATGTAATTAGGGCTAAAATGTGTGCTTGCTTTATAGTAAGAAATTAATAGTAACATGTAATGTAGATATATTTTTGTAAAACATGTGACATTTAGTGACAATGTTAATGCAGAAGAGTACAGTATGTCAGGTCAGCATAGACATAGCCAAGGATAAATAGTACAGAATGTTAGAGCACCAATGTAAAGGGCGCAGTGACCCACCTTTGCACAGTACTTTTGTGGGACATGAGACCATATCAGACACACCAAATTTCATTCTGAATATGAGGAATGTCATTCTGATACCAAATAATTTAGAATTTTTTGAAATTTGCTATATACAATTATACATGTAAAATTATTTTATGCCAAATTGTTAAAAATAACATTTTTGACATTTAACAGTCCTCAAAGTTAACTTTATTAAATCTAAGGATATATGTACTTAAAGTGTAAGTAGTTGGGATGAAAATTTGACCATCATTATGAAAATTTTGACCTTTTGTATTGAAGATGTACACAAAGTTTCATAAAAGACTTAAACATTTTAGGTCTTTTGGGAAACTGTATATCTTCAATACAAAACGTCAAATCTTTGAAATGTGTTAGTGTGGCCTACAAACAAATATATTTGAGGACTTTGGATGGAGAGGAATGTAGGAAAGGCAACTCAAAGCCAAATCACATTGCAGTAGATGAAGGGATTGTTACTGATCAGACGAAGTCCTGTGGTATCAATATAGTGAAGTGAGTTGCAAATTTTGATTTCCCATGATATCTTTTAATTATCCAAATAATTTTTGAACAACTGGATGAATGATCTACCCCAATTGTCACAAAGATCATTAGATGTTACATGTACATCTACTTGGCTCTGTCTATGACTGATGTCTGTACAATACCCAGGTCAGCTAATTAAATTCTATTTTTCAGATTGTATTAATCACCTTTTGGTCATTTCACAGTTTGGGGACAAAAGTAGGTAACATGAATAACCAACATTTTCTTCTTTCTTGTTTCATGCAGCAAGTCATAAGAATTCTAATATCCTGCTAAGGACAAGCCCAAAGTTTTCTCCTTGATATGATAGTAAATACTGGGTGCCTTGCTTCATGTGCATGAGAGAGGACTCAAGTGTTGGTTAGTATGGTTACACACATTACTTTTGTCCCCAAACAATGTTAACGGGCCTTGTAATGAATTTCCTGTGTACAAATGCATGTAATAATGCATGTTTCAATTCAAGGCAGTGCACAATATTTGAAACACATAACAAAAAGTAATTACCCCCTTATAATTATGAGCCAATATTCAAAATCTTTACATCAAATTTGAAAACTGAAAAACCAGAAGAAACCCATTTTAGTTCTACAAGTTTTGATACCTCATTTGCCTAGATACCTCAAAATTTGTAGACATGGTTACTCCTTAAGGATAAGATGCAGAATCAAAACAATTGCACTAAAAAATTACTCAAGTCAGGGTACCATTACATTCTCTATGTGACTGGTCAAGGATGACCCATGGTGACCAGTGACAAACAGACTGCTCAAGCAACAAAAGCAACATTTTCAATGGGTTTAGGTGCAACTTTTAAATCTGCATCTTTTTCATTTAAAAGGTCACCATGGCAACACATTTTGGGCTATTAAGACAATGAGGCATCAAAAATTGCAGAACAAAACTGGGTTTCTTTTTGTTATTTCAGTTTTGGATGTTGAGTTATTATCTCATAATGAAAGGGGTAATTACTTCATGTGATGTGTTTAGTCGAGATGGCATACTGAGTACCAAATCTATTTATACCAACTTGAGAATTGAAGAAAATGTAAAGTATTTTTTATGTATTCATGTAAGCTTACCATTTTTTATGTGACAATGAATTATTTATCTTCTGATGACAAAACAGTTCAGAAAAATTCAAAGCAAATTTATCAATGTATTGAACTTCTGGCAGACCTGGGTAATATTGTGTTTTCAAATCATGTTTGGTAAAAAATGTAGTAATGTAGTTTACTAACTTCAAAACATTCACCATGAAAATATATTTTGTATATTGGTGCACCTGCAGCAGTAAGTAGTCTATAATTGCAGTAAGATAATGAGTTTTATGTCAAAATTGTTGTATGTTGCCCAAAAGCTAAGTAAAGACCTGGTCAAAGAAATTATAAGGAAAATGAGACCACCATCAATAACATTGGCAAATTGGACGTGTAACCATATTGCATGGTTTTACAAACCAAACATATTGTTCTGTAAACAGTGACATAGCTATGATGTGTAATTTCATTGTCAAAGATTGCTCCATAAGCAATTTTGGTACTGCTACCAGACAATCAAAACAAAAACAGAAAATAGACTCCTCACATGCCTTCAATCGTGTACGAAGTTTGTTGGGACATAGTATTAAGGTCCAATGGATGTCAACTATGTGCAAAGTAGGTAATACTGATAATGCAATGCAATGTTTTTATAGTTGAAGATTTTGTGCTGCGTTTTCCCCCCCTCCAAGCAATGTGGGGGTAGACATTAGTCATTATAGTCTGTATGCATTCCTTGAGGCAGTAAAGTAAAATCTATAATTTTGTGATCTTTTTAAAAACTGCTTATTTTTGCAGGAATCTGTTATTCTATATAGTTGGATTCCTTGCATTATTTCCTTTTTGAAAAACCATACTTATACATATTTATCATCAATAGTTTAGAGATACAGTTGAAATTAATATCTAAATTACTGTCTCAAGGAAGGCACATGGACTATAAGAACATGGATCTGCCACTTCAAGCAGCCCTCAACATTGAATTTGTAACATGCATAAAGTGTCCCAACATTGGTGTGCATGATTGTTGCTATAGTTTGGTTTGCTTCCTCAAGAGAGTAACATCACTACTTTGTCACTACTTTGTCATTTGCGTGTGTAACAAATGTAACACCTTTGATCATGCATGTAAACACGCCAGTTCATTATTAAGTCAATGCGTATGCAATTTAATACTATACGCAAATGAGCATGCACTGTGGTCACTCTCTTGAGGAAGCCAAATGGACTACATTAATGTACCTTACAAATATACCATTATGATAAAGGGGTGCGAATTAGGTCAAATACAGTAAATATGTAAATATCTAGTCCAAAAAATGGGTTGGATCACATAGTCCAGGAGATGTCATGTCACAGTTTCAGCAAGAACTGAGTAAAATAAACGCACAATGGAAGGTTTAGGATATTCTGTACTGCTTCTCAGATGAGATTTTGTAAAGCTTTAAAAACTGACAGGTTTCTCTGACTTCTTTTGCTGATATAATAGGAGAGTAGTTAAATAGACATTTTCAGTTTCTATTCTACTTAGTTTCTACATTAACGGTATATAAATGCTACAACTTTCCCACCGACCGTCCATTTCATACTGCTTTTTGCACCTCCATGTAGACATCAGTGACAAAATAAAATGAATTATTTTGCAACTTTGTTTTGTTTTTGTATTTCATTATTTTTTATTTTCTGCTTTGATGTAATTTTGTTTGTTTCCTCACTGCTGGTGTTTGATACAGTTTGTATCAAGTAATTTGTGAAATAAATAAATAAATAAATAAATAAATAAATAAGCCGTGAAATAGCGGATCAGAAACTACTGTATGTGTAATAATATTGCCTTCCTTTGGGATTGAGCTTTCTCACAGCAATTGTTTTTGAATTATGATAGCTTTGATGTGTATTAAATAAATAAATGAATAAATAAATAAATAATGTCGTTAAATGCAGCAGCAAATAAATTAAGAAATCGGTACAGATGGTACTTGATGTATCATGGTGCCTTGTGGGTTTATATCAAGTTACTTGAATTTCAATCAATAATAATGAGTTCATTTGCTTAGCTTTTTATTGCATTCTACATGTATTTTTATTTTACCTTGTATATCACAAAATTTAAGTCCATTTATAGACTGCTGTAGGGACTGCACCTGCAGAAATTTATTAATCAAAAGTTCCGTAACTTCTTAATTTTTCATACAAGATATACAAGAGTTAACATTTTTGGAATGGAAATGCATGTAGTCAAGGAATCTAGATATACACTAATTTTGGACAAAAAATTCCTTTTTTATGCGAAAAACTTTTGGCCTTAAATGTTATATGTGCAATATGTTATAGTTATGAGAATGATCAAGTGCTTACAGCTTTGCGTGTGGTATTTGATATCACTCATGTAAAAAAATGTCGAAGTTTGAAATGATTTGAATTTTGAATTACCATTTCTTGGAAATATTCCAAAAACATTATGAGAAAACTTTAACTTGTCAGCCAGTTGGAATTCATTATGCAATAATTCTTTATGCAATAATTATATTAACATTAACGAAAAAAGCATCATCTTACATACAAGCTTTCACTTTTAATATTGTGCAGCATTTTCAAATCTGAACAAAACCGGGGGTAGTTCATTGGTAGATTACCAGCACGGTCATCTTCTGAGTCTAATTTCACCCTTCTTAAGATGAGCTCTCCTGGTGTAGTTCTCTCTTGGAAGATGACAAAATTGGAAAAAAAATCACCTTGTTGCAGTCTAACTTACAAACAAACAAAATCAGCTATGAATAACAGAGCTTGAGCTACACTAGCAAGTGCCACACCGTTGCAACGGTCCACTCGGGGTGATGTAAGGCAGCAGGCAGGACTAGTGTACTATGAAATGTGTCGTTGAGGAATAGGCATTGGTAAAACATCAACGCTGTCACCATTGAAGTCTATTTTCACAGTATAGTGTGCACTGGGACTTGGGACCAGACTTTGGTGGGTTAACCGGATTATGAGCTCAACCTTCCCCATTCCCTCAGAGCATATCGATGGTGTTGGTATAAACTCTATCTGTCGGAATGCCTTTGTATTTCTGCATAGCCAGATGATGTAGCTGGCTCCCAAAGCTGCTGTTTTAGAGGCAGTGTCTAGGATTGGTTTTCTTTTCCACTTTGGGCAGCCAAACACATTTCAGAAGGGAAAAGCACCGGTGAAGATGGGATTCCACCTGAAGTCCTAAAACGCTGCAACCTTGATGACATAATCCTCCTCAACTTCTGTAATGAGGCATTGATGAATGGAAAGAAACCTGACCAGTGGTCAATTCTCAACCGCATACCAATCCCCAAAAGTTGAGATTTAAGAGAAGGGAAGAACTACAGGGGAATATGTTTGTCATCTATCGTAGCAAAAACATTCAACAGGCTGCTAATAGGATTCGCCCTTACCTTGACCCGATCCTGAGATTCAACCAGAATGGTTTTCGACCTGGGAGATCTACTGTGTCACAAATACTTGCTCTAAGGAGGATAATAGAGGAAGTCAAGAACAACAATCTGAATGCAGCAGTAATATTCATCGATTTCAAGAAGGCATTTGATACCATCCACCGTGGGAAAATGCTTGACATAATGAGAGCATATGGAGTCCCAGAGAGGCTAGTAGCTGCCATAGGATGCATGTACCATCATACTATAGCTCATGTCACATCACCTGATGGTGTCACTCAGGATTTTGAGATCCAAGCTGGAGTTCTGCAGGGAGACACTCTGGCACCATTCCTCTTTATCGTAGTCCTTGATTATGTTTTAAGGAAGGCTATGGACGGCAATGAAGAGCGACTTGGCTTTACTCTGGAGCCCATGAAAAGTAGGCGAATAGGCCCGCGCACAATCACAGACCTGGATTTTGCAGACGATATTGCTCTTCTAGCTGACAACCTCAAAGATGCGCAAGAAGTGTTACATCTTGTTGAAGCTGCTGCACAGAAAGTAGGACTAGGAATGAATGCCAAGAAGACCAAGGCAATGCTGTACAAGGAAACTCCGTCTTCAATAAAAACACTGGACGGAAGCGAATATCTAGGTGCATGGACTGCCGGTAGTGAGAAGGACTTCAACATCAGAAAGGCACTTGCTTGGAAAGCATGCAACAGCATGGACAAGATCTGGAAAAGTAATCTGCCAAGAGCTCTAAAGATCCCCGTAAAGATCAAGTTATTTACCACCACTGTAGAATCGGTACTAACATATGGCGCTGAAACATGGACAATAACAACCAAAATGAGAAAAGCTATGGATGGCTGCTATACCCGTCTCTTGCGGAAGGCACTTGATATCTCATGGCAAACACACACCACCAACAAAGAACTGTATGGGAATCTGTTACCAATCTCTGAGAGGCTCAGGATCAGAAGGTTAAAGTTTGCAGGGCACTGTGCAAGAAGCGAAGAGGAAGCAGCTTCAATTGTTCTTATGTGGCAGCCCAAACATGGAAAGCGAACAAGAGATCCACCTAAGAAGGATTATATCAAGATGTTGGCAGAAGATACGGGATTAACAGGCCCAGACATCAAACATTGTATGCTTGACAGAGCAGTTTGGAGAGCCATTATGGGAGTCCGACTACAAGAGTCGACATAAGCAAGTAAGCAAGCTGCTTCCCACTTCTACTGGGAAGCAAAACACGGTCCATCCTCTGTTTTCACATTCGGCTACCAGATCTTCGTATATACACTTTTTCCTGGCGTACGCATTGGCTAGGTTCTCCTCCGATGGTACTGTCAATTCTATGATGATTGCATGTTTGGTGGTGGCTGAATAGATCGTAATATCAGGCCGCTTGGCAGTTTCTGTTATTTCTGGAGGGAACACTATCAGCCTGTGCTCCTCATCCATCAGGAAGGTCCAGTCTCTAGCCTTCTTCAGGATGTTTTTTTTACTTCTGTCTTTGGAGTACGTAGAGCTGGGTTCCTGTATGTTGTGCCATCGGCTGTATGGAAAGCAATGGTAGGGATTAAGTCTGGAGTATACTCTGTTATTTTGCTGTTGTTAGTAGCTGCAACAATTCAGGACATGGAGCAGAATACAGATATGGTAGTTGGAGAGTTGGCACATGCCAAGATTGGTTTTCCCCACAGTTTCAGATTAGCAGGTGAAGGAAGTTGGTCATGTATGGCGTTGATATGAAAAGACAGGAGTTCTGGTGTCAAGACATATAGATATAGGGGCTTCTTCTATGAGGTGTCCCATCTCAACCACTGTCCTTGTTTAGCACATCCGTAGAGGTAAACCAGCATAATTATCTTCTTCATTCACTTCTTTCACCAGATTAGTGAGGCATTTTCTGTGCTCTTTCTGGCTCATGTCCTTAATAAGCTTTTGGGTTTTCTTGAAACCCAGTCCTGCCTGGTCAGTTTGACCTCGGCTCATTTCATTTAAGATGAGGTGGCGCTCTCTCTGTTCGAGCTCTTTAACTCCATTCCACCTCTTCTTGATTTTCGTATTTTCCAAACAATCTGTATATTATAGTGTTTGGGTCTTTCCATCTCTGGAATATTTGTTCAGATGGTATTTGATAACTTGACAGCGGTGGTAAGTTTTTTCATCTGTAGGCGATGTTTTCCTTTACTTCTGTACAATGCACTATTGGTGGTGCACCTGCTCATGCCGGCCCATCTCTTCAAGTACTTCGTACAGGCTGCCTCCAGGTTCTCGATGTAGGTTTTTGGGAGATTGTTTATAGTGAACGCCCATGTTAATTTGGGGATAATCATATGATTGTATATCCACATTTTCATGGTTCCATTCAGTTGACTTTTATCAGTAGTTTTCAGCATGGCTGACAGTTTCTGATTAATCATTTGTCTGATGCCATCATCCTTTAGATCGTCATAGATGAGCTTCCCTGGGAATCTCTTGGGCAGCTTGTGAATATAGGTGATCATCTGTCCGTCTATTTGTAGTTGAGGATTGTAAGCTACATATTGGGTCTTGTGGCCATTCCACTACTGTTCTGCGTTTGGAATTACTTTCTTCATCGCATGAGATCTGCATTTGGATGGTTTGGCCTTATAGTTCTTGTCCAGTTGAGGAAGTTGTTGACAATGTTGATAAGTTCCTGGCAACTTTCTGGGCTTCTTGCTACAAGGGTCAGATCATCTGCATATTCTTTGGCTGACGACGTAAGGTCTGAGCTACTGTGCGGTATCCAAGGTAGCTGGATTGGTCAAGAAGATCCAGACACAGATTGAAGACTGCTAGGAATAAGATGCAAGATAATGGGCATCCTTGGAAGACACCAGTACAACATTTAATCGAGTCTGTGGTCCAATCTTCAGTTTTCACTCTGATGAAAAGCTCATCGTAATAATTGAAGATGATCTTTCTAATGTGTTCTGGTATATGGTACCATTCGATTCCAAGGCAAACTATATTGTGTGGTACAGTGCCATATGCATTTTGCAAATCTAGCCAGGTTGTAACAATTGGCTTGCCGTTCCGTTTGGCATCTTGCAGCATTTCAGTGAATGCCTCTGTGTGTTCCACACATCCTGATATCGGCTCCATAAATCCTTTCTGAACATCATTGTCAATATATTTGTTCTCTGTCAGGTACTCGATTGTCCTTTGAGCAAGAATACCCATTCCAAGGTTGCCACTGGAATTCTTCAAGTGATAGGTCTGAAGCATGATGGATCATTGGTATTCTCTTCCTTGGAGATAAGGATGGTTTCACCTATTCTCCATGTAGTGGGTATTGATGTGCTCCTCCAGATGTCACAGATAACTTCATAAAGCAGTCCAATTATTCTTGGACATTTATTCCATACTAAATACGGTTGGGTTCCAAGAGCACTGCCCGGGAGCACTGGCATTTCTACGCTTTTGTAGATAGGCATTAAACTCTGACAGGCTTGATAGTTTGGTCTTGAATTGTGTTGTGGGTTTTGGTGGTCTTTTCATGCCCTTCATAGGATGGTATTTGTATTCTCGCCTTTTGTGTTGTTGACATCTTTGAAGTATTTCTCAGTAGATATTTTACTGAAGGATGGAGTTCTGTGTTGCTTGTCATTAATGAATCGTTTCGCATATCGGTAAAGTTTTGTCGGAATTGCTGTTGTGCTTTACTTGTTATTTCTTCTAGGCTCTGTTGTTTTGCAGGCTCCAACTTTCTGACATTGTTATGTAACCTGACCAGGTTGAGAAAGTCCTTGAGATTTGCAGCTTTTGCAGCTCAGCGCTATTTTGTATTGGTGTTTTCCTTCCTTTTTCAGGCGTCTGAGTTTTCTTTGTTGTCTTGAGGCATACTGTTTTTAACACCAAAATAGTCTACAAGTCTTTTGTAGACATGGTTCTCTAAGTAGGTTAGTCGCTCATCAGGACTACCTCCTATATATGTGGGTAGTTCTTCGTATAGTGTTTTCCAGATGTTGTCAGATGGTTTTGGTAGATTTATATATTCCTTAACAGCTAGGTTTCTGCATGCTTGCTTGGTGGGCTTCTTCTTTGGTCTTTCGTTTATGGTGGAAGCTCTAGGGTTTATCCTGGCTCCTTGCCTCTTGTGGTGGGCATTTCAGCTGGCTCGACTTACGTCTGCCTTCGGTGCGAGGGCATGGCTGCGATGAGCTTGTTCCACATCTTGATTTCGCTTGATGGAGCTTAACGTTCTTGAAGCCTGTTTTTCCACATATTGGGAAAAAATAGATTGTTTAAGAAAAATGAAAAGGATTTCATGGAACAAAATATAAAGTACATTGACAAGTAAACCACTAGTACGCATTGTGCTGAATAATCTTTCTCTCTAAATGTGAAAGAGTGAAAAATCACTCAAAATGAGTAAAATCTCACTCTTTCAAAGAGCCATCTGAGTGACAACTCTTTTAGAGTGAAGCTCACTCTCAAGAAAGAGTGAAAAAATTCACTCCGGAAAAGAGTGAATCAGAAAAGAGCATTTATTTATTTATTTATTTATTCATTTAGGCCTATTTTATATACAAGAATATCACAGCAGTTCATAACAGCTACTATGTGTTTTAAATTGTTGTGAAGCTAGGCCCCAGGTTAGGGTAGGGCCCGGTCTAGGAATATTGAACTGGTCTAAAGCTTAAGCACATACCGTACACAATGTGTCGAACTTCAGTGCGGGGATGAATGATGAAAAACTATGGATTTAGTGAAGCTAATAGTCAAACTGTTCAATGGTGAGTACACTTAGGTGTAGGACATAACACTTGGCAAATACCATGTTTACGGTCACAGTCTGGAGAAGCGTGATGCGGCGTAACCTACATAAACTTACATATGCATAGCCTACATGTAAACCGGCACTGGGCCGGTAACAAACTGCTCACATATGACTTAAGCTTACTGCCGCCCTTGTCTCCAGACCAAGTGTATACTTGCTACGAGTTATGACCTACACATAAATGTAATCACTATTGAGTATGCTGTCTATTTCTTCATCAAATCCGCTTTCTTTTCGCCATTCATTCACACACTGTTCACCATTTTGTTACACAAGTTCAACAAACATCGGCCGATTTTCGGCGCTTCTGATTGGTTGACAGTTCACTCCAAGAAAGAGTGAGATTTTGCGCCACTTTTGAGCGAGTGAGGCTCACTCGAAATCGCGAGTGAAATTATGTGTACTGTTTTCACTCTTTTAGAGCTAAAACCCACTCTTTTAGAGCTAACTTAAATTCACTCTGAAATTCAGAGTGGTTTTTATGAAGTGAATTGTGCAATCACGCTTTTCTTCACAATCAGTCAACCGATTCAAGTAAAATTATGGTATAAGATGCAAAATACGAGAGACGGGATAAACGCTATTTTTCACATTTTTGGATTCTGATGCCTATTTCTCGTCTTATATCTTCCGGGACACCCTGTATATTAACTGCTGATTTTGTTTTTGTGCGCTGCGAATTATCTAATGCATCTTAACATTTTCCATTTCAAGATATTTTCCCAAGATATTTTGCATCCGTATACTAATTACAAAGTAGCACTTTCAAATTACATGAGTATGCATTAACAAACAAAACAATATAGTCAGTATTTTGATAGTTATAAAGATAACACAAGACATAATCACGTGTGTTATCTAGCGTATCCTTTACAAACGAAAGCTGCTTCTTTTTTAAACTCCATAAAGAGAGAAAAAATACCGCAGGAGTGTTCGTTCAAGTAGAAAATGACAAAAAATTATTTCGCAAGCACTGGCATATTCATAATAGACACATTGACATAATTATGCATTATTTCTAACGATTAATGTAGGTGAATCTCGTTTACAGCGAAGTGATTAACTCACTTACGACACCCCTTTATTTCACCATAGAAATGATTTCATCCTTAAAGGCGTATTCAGCAAATGTTGCTCATCTGCTGCCAATACTGCTGTTCTCCTCGTTTTTTGCCAAAGTTTTCATTTCAGAAATACCTAATGGCAATTTTAATGATTTATAATTCAAACATTTTTGCTTGACAATTCCATTAAATGAGTACTCACGACTTTAAGCTTTCGCCATCGGGGCTGATGGTTTGATCATAAATTACTTGGTCCACTGCTTTTCTCGTAAGTTATGAATATTAACTTTGCATTTAGAGATGCCTTGCAATCTTAAGTGTTTTCATGAAGTATTTTGTTAAGTGTACAAGAAAAACAAAATGTAAATAAGATTTAGATGATAATTCTTGTGTTAATAGCGTGAGATCTATTAGGCATATGATATTATATTATTTTGATAAAGACTCGTTATATTATCTTAAAAGATCTGTTTGTCTTCATCAAAACAATTATCTTAACAAGACAGGTACACTACACTGTCAAAATTTGACAGTGATTTTTACGGTAGAATACCTGACAACTAAGTTGCAAGCATTCTACCGTAAAAACGACGCTTTTACAAGTAAGTATAATTAGCATATACGATATGTTGCCGTAAAAGTACGGTAGAATGCCTTAAATCATGTATAAAATACGTTAGAATTCACGTATGCTTTACGGTAACTTTATCTGGCAACTGGCTTGCCAACATTCTACCGTTGTCGCAACTATACTTTATACAAAATAGCAATAAACACAATCTGTCAGGACAATAAGGCTATTTACTATTTAAATAACCGTTAAGTTTACAAGAAAGTGCGGCGTAAATAACGGTGATATCTTACATTGTAATATGTCTGACCTATGGTTTATACCTGGGTATGAATGTTACTTTTACATTTGATTTCATACAGTCAATCACACATAAGACATATCAGTTTATTCAATATTGCATTAAAGGAGTATTTCGTGATCCTAGCATCCTCTTTTTATGACATTTTTCAGTACATATCCACGAAAAAAGCATATTCCCAAAATTTCAGTTGATTCCGATATTGCGTTTGCGAGTTATGCATGATTATGTGTATTACACTGCTCCATAGACAATACGTTGTAATTTCGTTCTGGTGCACCAGAACGAAATTCAAATTTCACGATATCTTTGCTAAACGAATTAATCTGCAAGAAATATTTTGTACATAAACATTATGTAGCCAGAGGTTTCCAGTGATATAAAAATCTCACTTTTTTTGAGAAAAGTGGGGAGATGAGGCTGTGGATCACGAAGTGCCCCTTTAATAGAAAAGGTCTGAAACACGCCGCGCCCGTAGAGATCACGATTTAGAGTCATACATTTTCCATTTGAATGTGAAGTAGAGGAAGTAGAATACAGAAAAAGGAGATGAAATAATTATCAGTTCTGCTCGTTATATTGAGGATAACTCGAATACTTCGGATAATGTTGCAAGAGGAATAGTCACATTTTTCTGGGATTTGCTACAGTAGTTTTCGCCAAAATCGGGCTCAAAAGATCCGTGTTCCATTTCAACTTCGTCTTCATACTTTACATTAGATACATCTGTGCACCTTGGTCTTAACCCAAACGCAAATTTGTTATCAACCAACCTAGGTGATCTTGGAATTGGGCGGGGAATAGGCATGTGCACCGACTTTTCAAGAGCATTTAGATCTGAGGTACTGATACTTTGTGTAGTACTTCCAATTCCAGGTTCTCCGTATACGTCGAGTTCTCTACAGTTAGCTACTCGCCGCCAATTATTTGGATTTTCATTTACCGCAACACAGCAACAACGGCATCCACAACATTGTATTATTTCATTGGTGTCTTTACGGAATGATTTGTTATAGATGAGATAGATAGTTGGATTAAACAAGCTGCTGCTTTTGGCAATTACTACAGGGATTGCTGTAGCCCATAGAGGTACACTATTGTCACCATGAAAGGCATTCCATAGAGTCACGACAGCGTAAGGCATCCAGAGTATAATGAAACAAATTGTCATGGCAAACGAACTCTGTGGGGAAATAAGAAGCACAGGATTAAAATATTTCATAACATGTAGGCCTAGCCTATCTTGACTTTATTCTGAACAGTTTGTACTTTGTGTGTGATGAGGTTTTGCGATATTCATCATACCTCATTAAAGATGGAATTACACTGATTGGTGACAAGGATAATATACCCTTTTCACATACACACAATTACATACAAACATCCACCCACACCCAAATTAATTTCATACGGTTTCAACTGCCAATAACGACGGCGAAACTTCAAATCTTATGAAAATAGTGCATATTCCTTATACTATTTTTACTGTTTATTGTGTATAAAGCATTGTAAAGCATGTTTTTTTAAGTTGACTAACTGTTTTTGCAGTTTTAATCGGGTTTAAGACTGGGTTTGACCTTTCTGATATGGGTTTGACATATCTTATAGTATAATTTCTTTTAACCATGGCTAATGCTAAACATCTTTCCATTTTTAGTCGGGTTTAATACTGGGTTTAACCTTTCTGATAGTATAACTTCTTCTTTACCTTGACTAAACGTCTTTGCATTTTTAATCGGGTTTGAGAATGGGTTTGACCTTTCTGATAGTATAACTTCTTGAAAATAGCGGTGTAACAAAACATTAATATGATGACTGGTATAATGAGACACTGAAATGTAGCAAATATGTTGAAAGCAAAATCTGTCGTCGAAGTGCTTATCCAATCCGGAGCGCACGAAATATGGTAAGGTTCTAACGTATATCTGAAAAGAAAATGTAATAATTATATTACTATTAATAAGGGCATTGTGAGATTCCATAAAAAGTGCGCCCTCATTTTTGGTCAAAGTCCAGTTTTATGCAATGTTTGTCCATACACTAATCAGCATATGAAATCAAGTCTGCATAAAAAGTACCGCAGCTGTTATAAATACGCTTATGGCTTCAGAACTAATAATTGTTTTCACAATATTTCAACATAAAAGAAGGGTGATTTATTTACGCGCATTTTGATACCCAATTTTGTTCAATATTAACAACACAGCGGTGTTTTGAAAGAAAAATATCCGACTTTAAAAGTTGCAGCTATTTGTATTGATTTGAAGTCAGCGCGAAGATTATGTCACAATGCTTGCGTAATAACCATTGACATGATCACTGGAAACTACAACTTTTGAATTCGGGTATTTTACTTTAAAAGTACTACACTGATGTGTTGTAAATATTGAACGACATTTGACAAATGGTGTATCAAAATTCAAAATGCGCGTAAAAAAATCACCCTTCTTTCTATGTTGAAATAGTGTGAAAACAATTATTAGTTCTGAAGCTATATGCGTATTTATAACTGCTGCGTTACTTTTTGCGCAGACTTTAGTTAAGCTTAAATCAGCATCTTTCATGCTTAATTGTATGATTTTGTAATAAAATAATAATGTCTGGACCCAGACATTAATTCTCCACACAATTCTAAGGAGATAAGCTTACGTATAGTGCGGCACAATATGTCTCTTCTTTTAAATTTGATAGATATTGTCCGCTAAATTACTGCTTGGTAGACACTCTGAGTATTCAATGTATCAAAATAAACTGATATATTCTGAAATCATTTCCCCAAGAAATCTCTCAGAGCCACTTTAATACTTGTATTCACCTGTTATGCGGGCTCTGGAAATAGGGCTATTGCCCTGTGATGCCCACACAATTTCATCCTATTATTCACTGCATGTAGAAAGCTATCCACAAAAGCACACCACTCCACGCCATACATAAATTCTCCCAGTCACATTTCCCCAATATGAAATTTAAAAAAAGTAAAATGTTAATTTAACTTCTTTCAAAGTTTGGCAGAGGCGGGGTTCGGACTCACGGCGCACCGCTTTGGATACTCTATGAGCCTAGCGCCTTAGACCACTCGGCCACTTGTCTTGATGGAATCCATTTGAAACTTATTTGAACATATAATCGCAACTTCAACATAGGCCTACCACGTGACAAGCAAAAGCAGAAAACGTACCATATTTTGGAATTTTATTTGCCTAAAAACATTGTGTATTAGCGCTCAATTGTTGTTATCTGCGTGCAGAAATCCGACAATAAACATGATAAATGGGCGTCTATATGGACAATACATTATATCGATTTTGACACGTGCTCGTGTGTCAGTACATTTCCATGGTCAGTAAAATACTATATAGGAACCTACCATTTTTCTTGTATACACGTTCGATGTTTTGATCAATTATATAAAAAAATCCACATTAGACCCCAAATGTTTTTTTCAGGAAATAAAAGATTAGATTACCATAAAAACGAAACAGTAATCTTTGGCGGGGTCTAATGTAATTTTTTCATAGAATTTTCAACGTTTTTTCTATCCTTATTCTTGCTCAATTAAAAAAATATTTTGGCGTATATAAAATTGAAATAAAATTCTCTGCCTCGTAAACGACATCAAATGTGCCACAATTGGGTATCACGAATCGTTATATATGATGTGCAGTTAATATTCATATTTTCTTTTATACAGAGGATGCTTCAGTTTTGACAGGAAAAATATTTTCTCTCACTCGGTTATTTCATAAAGGTAACCACGCTTCCCTAGAATGTGCAATAAATTAGCATTAAAAATTTTCTTATTTTAACAGCATTCTAGAAACTCTTGCAGTATGGCGAAATGTGGTGTAACACAAAAGTATACCATAACGTGTACAAATAAAACATACATAATATAGCACAAAATATATACATTAGCATAAATGTGATTTCAACAGTCTCTTGAAAGACGAGTGTCAGTAGAGCAGATCTGATTGCAATGGGGAATTCATTCCCGGCTTGGGCAACGATGATGTGAAACCAAACGCAGTGTTACTTGCTACTGTGAAGTAAGACGAATCACCAGATGATCTCAGAAGTCGGGCAGGAACAGTATTGAGTGAAACAGTCAGATAAGTACATTGAAGTGAGATTATGCATAGATTTGTAACCGTAGAACAGAAGCTTGAAAATAATGCGAATGTGTGTAGTTTGACCAGTATACAGCGTCAACTCTCCAACCGACAGTAAAGATGGCGCTTGCGGTGGCATTTTTGGAGACGTTGGAATCAACAGATGTCTGTGGCATATCAGAGGATGATTTAAGGAAGCCCCATCATGCACTGCAAAAGTGTTATCACTAGAGTTTCAACTGCCACTTTACTTTTCAAATCCCATTGAATTCTGTGCAAAAGATGTTGTTTAAGAATTGTGTGTGTGTCATTATTACTTGGTCGATTTCAGAACAAACGTGATGTATGCATAAAGGATAATTCACACCTTCTGTAGGTAACATAAAATGTGAAATCGACTAGCATTTTGAATGTGTTTTTATTGTAAATATATCAGTCCAAATTCAAATTTAACCATGCACGTCTATGCAGTGTGCGAGCAGTGGTGTCATGTTCACTCACACAGCTGTGCTAACCGCAAGTCAACACAGTGGCGTGTTGGGTAGTGCCTCAATCATCCTCTGGTGGCATATAGATGAGTAAACAGGGCATTACAGTAGTCAACAATGGCCAAGAGTGTCTGTCAAGCCTTGATGTTGTTAAGGATCAAGCAAAAATGGTGACAGGTATCAAAGTCGATGAAACTACGGATGCGCCATAAATTCTTGATCTAACAAGCAGAGTGCCAGAGTCACGAGATTTCAATCAATTGTAAAACAATTATAGGACATGTCTTTTGATTCGCATGATACGGCAATCTTATCAAAAAGCAAAGGACCGTGCAATATTATCAGTCTCCATCCGGCCTCCAACGGGGAACACTTTGCAAGCATGTCAAATGATATACGGTTACCAAAGTATATACCTTGTATACGGTACGGATAGCATATCATGGAGGAAAGGAGATTGCCTAAATTGGTTCTGTGCCGAGAAGAACCATTTCCCATATACCACTGCACTCTTTAAATAATTCTGACAAGACGCTGTAAAGCATGTATCAATTTCTTGCCTGTATAAATGCAATATGCATGAATATGAATATTGTCGCTATCATTTCTCAAAATGCTATATTGAATAACATGAGGCAACTAATTCCATTGCGTGGGAAGGGTAACTTACACAAATAGAAATAATACATCAGTGATTAAAAAAATTCTGACAAGATCATATAAAATTTCAATATTTATAGTCGAGAATTTCCTAAGGGGACTGTTTGATTGAATAATCTGAAAATATAGTATACTGTAATCGTTGTATATCATGTTTATACCCAATACTCAAACGTAATTATTTGAGGTGAAGCACTGCTAAATATATGCTAAATATATAAATAATACAAACAATCGTGAAGTAGTGTAATAGCTGCCAATCAAACTAAAAACGTGTTCGACATTGGACAAGTAAAGTTTAAACAGTCATTCACATGTGCAGAATTAACTTCATTATTTCGACGTGGTAAACGTCCTCATTAGGAGAACTCCAAAGATGTTGTGAAGGAGTTGCCTTCAAGATTGAGCTGAGATGACCTTAGGTCTAATCAATGAAGTGTACAGTGTCGGGATCTCGAGGCCCTGGTCACGGGTTTCGGATTTGTCTTCTGATTTGTATGGCTTCCCTCCTAGTCGTGGGCACTCTCTGTCTTCTCTGTCAAGAACTTATCATGCTTATACATTGTCCCAGTCCAAGGAATGGTGTGAGTCTGTACTGTGTTTTGTGACCGCCGACGGGGTCCTGCTAGGGGTAGATATTGTGTTCTTGCAAACGTTGTCCAAGTTGGCGACCAGTTTGTCTGATATAAGATTTTGGGAAGTCAGTACAATTGATTTGGTACACACAACCTGCTCGTTTTCCAGAGGGATTGGGTGACGTCAAGGGAACCATTTTCCTTGCGGGTGATCTTATTGTCCAGAAAGGCAAGATGGTTGTCAGCTTCCGGTTCGATCAGTCTTACGAAAAATCACGAATGTATCGTCGACATATCTTAACCATATCTTAGGTTTAATTGGTGAGTTTATGAGTGCCGATGATTCAAAATGTTCCATAAACAGATTCGCTATGACTGTGCTGGCCGAGCCTCCCATGGTACAGCCCTCACATTGTTGGTAGAATTGTTATTTCAATATTTGGCTACAAAGTCAAAACTATTACTATAGGCTAACAGCTCAACTACTTGTTTTGCGGTAAGATCTGTTTTCTCTTAAGAGTCACTTTCTAGTTTTTGACAACCTCGACAGCGTAAGTAATAGGGATACATGTGAATAATGAAGAAACATCGCATGAGACTAACTGAGATTTCTTCTGGGTCTATACGTAGATCTTTGATACGGTTTACAAAGTCCTCGGTGTTTTTATGTGACCAATTAAAATGAATGCAACCAATGTGATTTTACCATTTCTCGCATTACCATTAACAAGCATTTTATTTCTGACAGGGCCTAGTAGAAGTGGGAGTTTTCTCTTATATAGATATGAAATATTATTGTAATCTCAAGTTAATAGAATTAAAAAGCAGGTAGAATATGTTATGCCCATATAAACCTATATAATCTGATATCTGGGAAATGTGATAAATAAAACTAAAAGAATAAGTCAACTGCCTGTGTCGGGTATGAATGATTTGCGGCGCAATTTAGTTATTGCGAAATGCTCTGTTTGAACCTCACACTCCCACCGTTTCATGAAGAACAATGATTTTGTTGTATCCTTCAGGTTAGCTTTCATTTGCACAAATCTGCAACAAATGAGGTATTGCATTTTTGTCCTCACTCTATAACGACTTAGGACCAGACAGGACTTTGCATCATCGGTTATTTTGACTCTTAGTTACCATTTATTGATGCAGATAGTATTGTTGAACTGAAATAATCTCAAAGAATTGCTTCTTTTCTCTATCTCATAAAAAGGGCAGGAGCGCCCCTGTAGGTATACGAGATAGCGGCCTACTCATCAGTTATGTCGGTTGCATTGTCCAGAAAAATGATGGAGAATACAAGTAATTACAGTTGGACCCTTTTTGACCCGATTCACGAGTGATATTATACGTACCTATTCCATCCAATTATCGGGAGCATTGCCGTCAGGAATGCGTAAATCCAAATACATACAATGGATCTGAAGACGATTTTGTAAAGTGTTCTATCGCCTGCAACAAATAAATATACACCCCAATTATTGCACGGCTGGCTATCCCCAAGGACCGCTATCTCTAAGGTTCGCTATCACTAATTACAAAAAGGTCTTATTTACCTAAGATTCAATATCACTAATGAGACTCTTATTTTCTCTATATCCAAGAACTCGGCAATATGTATACTTTTATATAATTTAAGACTATGTATAGGTTTGGACTCACCAAAGATCTTTTTTGTAATCATTATGTTTTTTACCCAATGGACCCTTAAGGGCTGGGGTATGAACGTTTGGACAGTATTTATTTTGGGACATCAGAGCACATCAGACATATCGAATTGCATTCTGAATACGAAGAATGTCATTCTGATATCAAATAATTTTGATTTTTGAAATTCGCAATTTAATACACATTTTATGGCAAATCATTAAAATTGATATTTTTGATATTTAACAGTACTTGAAGTAAACTTTATAAATCTGATGATTTATACTTAAAGTGTATGTAGGTGGGATGAAAAGCCGACGATTAATTGAAAATTTTGACCTTTCGTATTGAAGATATGGATTTTTTCCCCAAAACACACACAAAAAAAGGTCTTTTTGGGAAAAAAATCCATATCTTCAATATGAAAGGTCAAAATTTTCAATTGACCGTCGGCTTTTCCTTTCTGCTACATACACTTTAAGAATATATCATTAGATTTATATAATTTACTTCGAGGACTGTTATATATCAAACATTTGAAAATATCAAATTTTTATAATTTGTCATAAAATTTGTATTATATTGTGATTTTCAAAAATGAAAATTATTTGATATCAGAAAGACATGCTTCGTATTCAGAATGCAATTCGATAGGTCCGAAGTTCTCTAATGAAAAACAAAAAAATACTGTCGAAACGCAATAACCGCTCATTTTAGATCCCTTAATTTATGTCCAAATGTCAATTTCTCACCCAAAGCCCCATTTAAAAAATGTGTTCTTTTGCCGAATACATTTCATTAGCTTATCCGGGCAGATTCTTAAACAATTTATTAGTGTTCCTGATTCCATAAGAAATTATGGGCTAACCTTTAAAAGGTTTGGATATTGACAATTTTATTCTTGCTTACCTATTCTTGCCTTGCCGCACAGTTTTAAGTATCTTAAAACGGCTATAGCCGTCAGTGAACATAGGCTTGTCAAGATGAATAGATAGCTTGTGAAACCATAAAATATACATCCATTCTGACCAAGTGACCACTGTAAAAGATATGTATTGCAAATCAAGTTTATACAAGGACAATGATATCGTTATGTCAGGAACAAAATCACCGAAAAGGTCAATTGCGTTATAACAAGTCGTTGTCAACATTCATTACTTGTTTTAGCAAATCAAATTAGCAGTCATTGTTTTTTACCATAGTGACGAATCGCAAATTACTATAAACCGACCCTTTGTACTACACCTACCGATGAGGGAGACGTTGTCGTTTTTCGGATAGGCCTGCCTTGATCGAACGAAATGGACTTACCCTATGTCTTAGTGCTGCTGTGATAGCCATTGGCCAACATATACTGGCTAGTAGAAAGTCTGATAGGGCCAGATTGAGTGTGAGCATATCAATTGGTGATAAGGCACTCCGTTTAAGCAGAAGCACTGACCATACTGCTACATTTCCTATGATCGACATTACAGCTGAAAGAAATCATGTAAACACCAATGAAAAATATTTAAGGAATTGGTATTAACGTTTGCACAGTATTTTTGAAGGAGCTGAGAGTACACCAGACATATCGAATTGCATTCTGAATACGAGGAATGTCCTTTATGATATTTTGATTTGTTGAAATTCGCGATATAATACAAATGTTATGACAAATTATTAAAATTTGATATTTTAATTTTTTTTGATATTTAACATTCCTCAAAGTTAACTTTATAAATGTAATGATATGTACTTAAAGTGTATGTAGCTGGGATGAAAAGCCGATAAATTGACAATTTTGACCTTTCGTATTGAAGATATGGATTTTTTTTCCCAAAACACCCAAAATATTTAGGTCTATTTGGGAAAGAAATGTTTACTTCGAGGACTGCTATATCAAAAATAACAATTTTTAATAATTTGCCATAAAAACGCGAATTTTGACAAATCAAACATTAAGCATGTTTATGTTAAGATAAGCAAAAACTACCATGTTCTGGAAATTGCCGTTTATTGTGATTGTGCTAATGTATCAATCAGATTTTACTTTAAATGCGAGTATAATGCATTTTTTTAGTGGTAAGACACTCTATAATTCCAAGTTAATTCCGTTTAAAAAAAGTTAAAAATCAGATTGTCTCAGCATCAAGGGAGCTTGGGCTTTCATGTGCAGCAAAGTCCAGAGGATTATTCTCACATTTCCATTTGAGCCCTCTCAAGTCCTCTTGATTTGGGTCATGGTATTGGGATGATTTAGGAGTTGTTGTGTTGTTTATAGCCCAGATTCCTACCCATTCAGCTGTCACTTTAGTGTGGTGCAGCCAATCAGGTCTCTGCTTTATTTCCACTTCCTTTCTTGTGTCCATACCTTCCTTATGAGGCACTTGAATTTGCCCCTCCGATCATACTGGACCAAAAAATCCCACCCACCCTCCCAGTAGCTGGACGGGTAAATCAGTTAAATCGAAATTGTCAAAGATGCTTCAATACACTTTCAACTACGCTTTGTGATGGCTTAATGATTCAATGCTTAGTATGGAGTTTCATCAAATCCTGAAGAATTGTCTCCACTTTCTACTACGCTTTGTGGTGGCTTAATGATTCAATGCTTAGTATGGAGTTTCATCAAATCCTGAAGAATTGTCTCCACTTTCTACTACGCTTTGTGATGGCTTAATGATTCAATGCTTAGTATGGAGTTTCATCAAATCCTGAAGAATTGTCCCCACTTTCTACTACGCTTTGTGGTGGCTTAATGAATGTTTTGTATGGAGTTTCATCAAATCCTGAAGAATCTCGTCAGTAGATTGTCTCCACTTTCTACTACGCTTTGTGATGGCTTAATGAATGTTTTGTATGGAGTTTCTTCAAATCCTGAAGAATCTCGCCAGTAGATTGTCTCCACTTTCTACTACGCTTTGTGGTGGCTTAATGAATGTTTTGTATGGAGTTTCTTCAAATCCTGAAGAATCTCGCCAGTAGATTGTCCCCACTTTCTACTACGCTCTGTGATGGGTTAATTAATGTTTTGTATGGAGTTTCTTCAAATCCTGAAGAATTTCATCAGTAGATTGTCTCCATTTTCTACTACGCTTTGTGGTGGCTTAATGAATGCTTGGTATGGAGTTTCTTCCAATCCTGAAGAATCTCGTCAGTAGATTGTCTCCGCTTTCTACTACGCTTTATGTAGGGTAATTAATGCTTGTTTGAAGTATCTTTCTTGACTTGATTGTATATTTGTCAGTAGATTATTTCATTTTTTCAAAAATTGCCAGATTCTATATATTTAAAGGTATTTTTTTTTATCATTCAATCATTCTGGTGTTATTTTTACACTCTTGGTGTGATCTTGGTGTGACACCTAGAAGTGATAAGATTACCCATTTCATTTTGAAATGATTCTGTTAAGTTCCCCACTGACAAGACAAACTATTCAAATTTCATTTTTGATAAGAACCTATTCAATTTTTAACATGAACCTGTTCATTTTATTAAATGTCAAGGCAATCTTATCAAATTTGATGAGTTCCTTGTCATTTTGATGAGAATATCCGATTCATTTTGAAGAGAAATCTGTTCTTTTGAAGAGAAATCTATTAAAACCCCACCTGAACAGTTTCCCTTATCAAATTTGAAAAGTTTCTATTCAAAGATGATAAGATCGTTTTAAGAGTGTGTATTTATGTCTGAATGGATATAAAATTGTTGAATGGTTAAAAATAGCTGATTAAATTGTTGTGTTTTCCTGATGTCTCGAGACCATCCGCAGTTGTTTCAAATGGAATATGTGCCGCTCAGTGAGCTGCAGATTTTGCTGGGAATAGATGCGAAAAGGTCATTGTCCGCGATTGTTATAACAGCGTTAGCAGAAATTGATTTACTTCTAGAAAACCACATTTACGTAGAATATGCTAGCTATCAAAAAATCCCTTTGGTCATTGTGATTATGTTTTGAAAAACAGCGAAAAATGACGTACCAAGTTATTCTCCTAAATGCAGATTTTCCGCTTTATGAATAAATGAGCAAAACATACAAAAATGTGATAAAGATTAACGTGTTCAGATTGTTTATTCTTGTCTTCTGTTACCAATGCTGTCAATCATAAGAAATAAATACCCCTGTTTGGAAAACAATCCTTAAGAATTTAAGCTATATTCTGAATAGAATAATTCTGCTCCAATCCCCCAACATCAATATCATTGCCTAACAATAGTAACAGCAGAGATGGTAACTTGAGCTTCATTCCTTTTTATTTGAAACCAACCCTCTTGCATCCCACGCAGTACGATTTTACAACCTCGACAGCGTAAGTAATAGGGATACATGTGAATAATGAAGAAACATCGCATGAGACTAACTGAGATTTCTTCTGGGTCTATACGTAGATCTTTGATACGGTTTACAAAGTCCTCGGTGTTTTTATGTGACCAATTAAAATGAATGCAACCAATGTGATTTTACCATTTCTCGCATTACCATTAACAAGCATTTTATTTCTGACAGGGCCTAGTAGAAGTGGGAGTTTTCTCTTATATAGATATGAAATATTATTGTAATCTCAAGTTAATAGAATTAAAAAGCAGGTAGAATATGTTATGCCCATATAAACCTATATAATCTGATATCTGGGAAATGTGATAAATAAAACTAAAAGAATAAGTCAACTGCCTGTGTCGGGTATGAATGATTTGCGGCGCAATTTAGTTATTGCGAAATGCTCTGTTTGAACCTCACACTCCCACCGTTTCATGAAGAACAATGATTTTGTTGTATCCTTCAGGTTAGCTTTCATTTGCACAAATCTGCAACAAATGAGGTATTGCATTTTTGACCTCACTCTATAACGACTTAGGACCAGACAGGACTTTGCATCATCGGTTATTTTGACTCTTAGTTACCATTTATTGATGCAGATAGTATTGTTGAACTGAAATAATCTCAAAGAATTGCTTCTTTTCTCTATCTCATAAAAAGGGCAGGAGCGCCCCTGTAGGTATACGAGATAGCGGCCTACTCATCAGTTATGTCGGTTGCATTGTCCAGAAAAATGATGGAGAATACAAGTAATTACAGTTGGACCCTTTTTGACCCGATTCACGAGTGATATTATACGTACCTATTCCATCCAATTATCGGGAGCATTGCCGTCAGGAATGCGTAAATCCAAATACATACAATGGATCTGAAGACGATTTTGTAAAGTGTTCTATCGCCTGCAACAAATAAATATACACCCCAATTATTGCACGGCTGGCTATCCCCAAGGACCGCTATCTCTAAGGTTCGCTATCACTAATTACAAAAAAGGTCTTATTTACCTAAGATTCAATATCACTAATGAGACTCTTATTTTCTCTATATCCAAGAACTCGGCAATATGTATACTTTTATATAATTTAAGACTATGTATAGGTTTGGACTCACCAAAGATCTTTTTTGTAATCATTATGTTTTTTACCCAATGGACCCTTAAGGGCTGGGGTATGAACGTTTGGACAGTATTTATTTTGGGACATCAGAGCACATCAGACATATCGAATTGCATTCTGAATACGAAGAATGTCATTCTGATATCAAATAATTTTGATTTTTGAAATTCGCAATTTAATACACATTTTATGGCAAATCATTAAAATTGATATTTTTGATATTTAACAGTACTTGAAGTAAACTTTATAAATCTGATGATTTATACTTAAAGTGTATGTAGGTGGGATGAAAAGCCGACGATTAATTGAAAATTTTGACCTTTCGTATTGAAGATATGGATTTTTTCCCCAAAACACACACAAAAAAAAAAGGTCTTTTTGGGAAAAAATCCATATCTTCAATATGAAAGGTCAAAATTTTCAATTGACCGTCGGCTTTTCCTTTCTGCTACATACACTTTAAGAATATATCATTAGATTTATATAATTTACTTCGAGGACTGTTATATATCAAACATTTGAAAATATCAAATTTTTATAATTTGTCATAAAATTTGTATTATATTGTGATTTTCAAAAATGAAAATTATTTGATATCAGAAAGACATGCTTCGTATTCAGAATGCAATTCGATAGGTCCGAGGTGCTCTCATGTCCCACAAAAAATACTGTCGAAACGCAATAAACGCTCATTTTAGATCCCTTAATTTATGTCCAAATGTCAATTTCTCACCCAAAGCCCCATTTAAAAAAATGTGTTCTTTTGCCGAATACATTTCATTAGCTTATCCGGGCAGATTCTTAAACAATTTATTAGTGTTCCTGATTCCATAAGAAATTATGGGCTAACCTTTAAAAAGGTTTGGATATTGACAATTTTATTCTTGCTTACCTATTCTTGCCTTGCCGCACAGTTTTAAGTATCTTAAAACGGCTATAGCCGTCAGTGAACATAGGCTTGTCAAGATGAATAGATAGCTTGTGAAACCATAAAATATACATCCATTCTGACCAAGTGACCACTGTAAAAGATATGTATTGCAAATCAAGTTTATACAAGGACAATGATATCGTTATGTCAGGAACAAAATCACCGAAAAGGTCAATTGCGTTATAACAAGTCGTTGTCAACATTCATTACTTGTTTTAGCAAATCAAATTAGCAGTCATTGTTTTTTACCATAGTGACGAATCGCAAATTACTATAAACCGACCCTTTGTACTACACCTACCGATGAGGGAGACGTTGTCGTTTTTCGGATAGGCCTGCCTTGATCGAACGAAATGGACTTACCCTATGTCTTAGTGCTGCTGTGATAGCCATTGGCCAACATATACTGGCTAGTAGAAAGTCTGATAGGGCCAGATTGAGTGTGAGCATATCAATTGGTGATAAGGCACTCCGTTTAAGTAGAAGCACTGACCATACTGCTACATTTCCTATGATCGACATTACAGCTGAAAGAAATCATGTAAACACCAATGAAAAATATTTAAGGAATTGGTATTAACGTTTGCACAGTATTTTTGAAGGAGCTGAGAGTACACCAGACATATCGAATTGCATTCTGAATACGAGGAATGTCCTTTATGATATTTTGATTTGTTGAAATTCGCGATATAATACAAATGTTATGACAAATTATTAAAATTTGATATTTTAATTTTTTTTGATATTTAACATCCCTCAAAGTTAACTTTATAAATGTAATGATATGTACTTAAAGTGTATGTAGCTGGGATGAAAAGCCGATAAATTGACAATTTTGACCTTTCGTATTGAAGATATGGATTTTTTTTCCCAAAACACCCAAAATATTTAGGTCTATTTGGGAAAGAAATGTTTACTTCGAGGACTGCTATATCAAAATAACAATTTTTAATAATTTGCCATAAAAACGCGAATTTTGACAAATCAAACATTAAGCATGTTTATGTTAAGATAAGCAAAAACTACCATGTTCTGGAAATTGCCGTTTATTGTGATTGTGCTAATGTATCAATCAGATTTTACTTTAAATGCGAGTATAATGCATTTTTTTAGTGGTAAGACACTCTATAATTCCAAGTTAATTCCGTTTAAAAAAAGTTAAAAATCAGATTGTCTCAGCATCAAGGGAGCTTGGGCTTTCATGTGCAGCAAAGTCCAGAGGATTATTCTCACATTTCCATTTGAGCCCTCTCAAGTCCTCTTGATTTGGGTCATGGTATTGGGATGATTTAGGAGTTGTTGTGTTGTTTATAGCCCAGATTCCTACCCATTCAGCTGTCACTTTAGTGTGGTGCAGCCAATCAGGTCTCTGCTTTATTTCCACTTCCTTTCTTGTGTCCATACCTTCCTTATGAGGCACTTGAATTTGCCCTCCGATCATACTGGACCAAAATCCCACCCACCCTCCCAGTAGCTGGACGGGTAAATCAGTTAAATCGAAATTGTCAAAGATGCTTCAATACACTTTCAACTACGCTTTGTGATGGCTTAATGATTCAATGCTTAGTATGGAGTTTCATCAAATCCTGAAGAATTGTCTCCACTTTCTACTACGCTTTGTGGTGGCTTAATGATTCAATGCTTAGTATGGAGTTTCATCAAATCCTGAAGAATTGTCTCCACTTTCTACTACGCTTTGTGATGGCTTAATGATTCAATGCTTAGTATGGAGTTTCATCAAATCCTGAAGAATTGTCCCCACTTTCTACTACGCTTTGTGGTGGCTTAATGAATGTTTTGTATGGAGTTTCATCAAATCCTGAAGAATCTCGTCAGTAGATTGTCTCCACTTTCTACTACGCTTTGTGATGGCTTAATGAATGTTTTGTATGGAGTTTCTTCAAATCCTGAAGAATCTCGCCAGTAGATTGTCTCCACTTTCTACTACGCTTTGTGGTGGCTTAATGAATGTTTTGTATGGAGTTTCTTCAAATCCTGAAGAATCTCGCCAGTAGATTGTCCCCACTTTCTACTACGCTCTGTGATGGGTTAATTAATGTTTTGTATGGAGTTTCTTCAAATCCTGAAGAATTTCATCAGTAGATTGTCTCCATTTTCTACTACGCTTTGTGGTGGCTTAATGAATGCTTGGTATGGAGTTTCTTCCAATCCTGAAGAATCTCGTCAGTAGATTGTCTCCGCTTTCTACTACGCTTTATGTAGGGTAATTAATGCTTGTTTGAAGTATCTTTCTTGACTTGATTGTATATTTGTCAGTAGATTATTTCATTTTTTCAAAAATTGCCAGATTCTATATATTTAAAGGTATTTTTTTTTATCATTCAATCATTCTGGTGTTATTTTTACACTCTTGGTGTGATCTTGGTGTGACACCTAGAAGTGATAAGATTACCCATTTCATTTTGAAATGATTCTGTTAAGTCCCCCACTGACAAGACAAACTATTCAAATTTCATTTTTGATAAGAACCTATTCAATTTTTAACATGAACCTGTTCATTTTATTAAATGTCAAGGCAATCTTATCAAATTTGATGAGTTCCTTGTCATTTTGATGAGAATATCCGATTCATTTTGAAGAGAAATCTGTTCTTTTGAAGAGAAATCTATTAAAACCCCACCTGAACAGTTTCCCTTATCAAATTTGAAAAGTTTCTATTCAAAGATGATAAGATCGTTTTAAGAGTGTGTATTTATGTCTGAATGGATATAAAATTGTTGAATGGTTAAAAATAGCTGATTAAATTGTTGTGTTTTCCTGATGTCTCGAGACCATCCGCAGTTGTTTCAAATGGAATATGTGCCGCTCAGTGAGCTGCAGATTTTGCTGGGAATAGATGCGAAAAGGTCATTGTCCGCGATTGTTATAACAGCGTTAGCAGAAATTGATTTACTTCTAGAAAACCACATTTACGTAGAATATGCTAGCTATCAAAAATCCCTTTGGTCATTGTGATTATGTTTTGAAAAACAGCGAAAAATGACGTACCAAGTTATTCTCCTAAATGCAGATTTTCCGCTTTATGAATAAATGAGCAAAACATACAAAAATGTGATAAAGATTAACGTGTTCAGATTGTTTATTCTTGTCTTCTGTTACCAATGCTGTCAATCATAAGAAATAAATACCCCTGTTTGGAAAACAATCCTTAAGAATTTAAGCTATATTCTGAATAGAATAATTCTGCTCCAATCCCCCAACATCAATATCATTGCCTAACAATAGTAACAGCAGAGATGGTAACTTGAGCTTCATTCCTTTTTATTTGAAACCAACCCTCTTGCATCCCACGCAGTACGATTTTACAACTCTCCCACTGCAACAGATATGCTGGATTTCTATCATCTTTCTTTGCTCACTATGAGCTACTATGCAAATGTTATACAATTGTTTAAAGAAGAAAATTTTATCCAAACGGTTATATTTCAGCACATCACATCAAAGCTTCCATTGGGCGCCAATTTTTTTAAAGGAATTTTTTATTATTATGGATAGCCATCAAGAGTCTTGGACGTCCAAGATTGTTTGAGATGCAATATACGGTAGACTTATATCGACGAATCACAGGGTCAGAAATCACAAACAGCCAATCGTCAATGAGCATATCAATGTTGGCCATATGGATGGCCAAGAGGTTCACTACACGCCTCAAATTATTATAAACAACTGCTTATCTTGTACCAAGATGCTATCTTGACCGCTCAAGATGCACTCATGGTAGGAAGTGGTTAACCGTTCGTCTTTTTTAGCCTCTTGGCCGGTCATATTTTTTTTAATTCTTGACCATCGATAAGAACCTTGTTTTTGTGGTGAACTGATGTTTTGATCGCCACCTGTGAGTACATACAGTGGCTATGCAGTTACTGCATCTATACTTTGCATTTTTGGCATGCTCTTTCCATCTTTTATACTTTTAACCAGGACATGATAACTTACTAAACTCGGGTCAATTTAGCAAATGAACCAGCCGCTGATTGCAGCAATGAGTACCAAAAGATATAAAGAGACATAATAGCCTTGGCTAAAAAGTGTATGTAGTTTTGAATTATGCCATTATTCATTTTATCAGACCAAGTATAAATTATGTTTATAATTAAATTACATCTTTATAATATCGAGTAAAGATGACAACGCTCATCAGAATGAACAACATTGGCCTGTTTTTTTATTTCTCAAAATTCGATCGAATTTATATACTTGTTTTGACCATGTCAAACCCAAATGTAATGTAGGAGACATTTAAAACGCACACTTAACACATTTGGGTTTGGAAAAAAAATGGTATCCCAAGGCATTTTCCCAGTACTAACATAACTTCAATCAATCAAACAAATAAAAAACACAAAATATCAAAATTAAACTTGTATTTGATTTCAAATTCGCGCTGTTAATTCCCGTTCTTTGACAAAAGAAATCTGTGGCACCTTCCTTCTGGCAATATACATTATATTTTATCCGGTGTATAAAAATGACATTTAAAATTGAAATAAAAAATAAAGAAAAGACAAACTTACCAATACATGTCATATAACATCCAATAAAAATATTAATAGAAGGTACAAAAGGCGCGTTGAATTCATCATCAGTAGGGTCACCTGTTGTTTCTCCGGACAGAAATGTACAATTGATGCCAGCATCCGTGGACGACAACATTGTGTTTAAGAATTAAATTCACATAGAGTATTATAACTAACGTTTCTATCAGAAGAATTTGATTAGATCAGTAATATTACAAATTTACAGCGTAAAACCACAGAGTTCGTATCTACAATCTATGAAAGCTCTCCTACAAAAATATCCTGTGAGATTTATTGATTGAAAGTCTTCAATATATTGTGTAATTTGACGTGCAAGCCGGCTGGGTCTGAGGTCTGTGAAATTTATGCTGAAAAACAATAAATAAAACAGCACTAGTTTTAAGTTACCTGTGATGGCGCCAAAATGAACGAAAATACACAGTCTTCTATGTAGTATTTTATTTGGCTGAACTTGAATGAATATGACTAAATTAGCAAGTTTAAGGCAAATGATTGTGTTTGAATGGGGAAATAATAAATAACCTAAAGTGTTACGTGGTGTTCAACGCATATCGACTATAAGATCAACATTGCACTGCAAACCAAACAATAATTATGCACGGACATCCGTTATCAGGGAAAACAACTTTGCTGACTAAATTGCTAGCATCGCAAAGGCAAAGTGTGGTGTTGATATTATAGCAATAATATGTATCAAATGAATATTAAAAGTAAATAATAATAAATTTTATAATCTTTAATAAGTGTGGTCATATTCTGAAGAAGTTTAATTTCAATACCGTATAAGGTGATGTTACACTACAAATCACAGGTGATTATATTGCTTACTCAGGTATTTGTTTCTGATTCTCTTCTAAAGCTTTGGAAAGACTTGATCGTTCTAATACAGTTATTCTCAGGTCGGTGTCAGTGCAATAAATTGATTTATTTCACAAAGATAAATGTTTTAACTTTATAAATATCAAATATTTAACTGAATTTACCCAAGTTTTCCGCTTAGAAAAACATTTTAAACCAAATAAAGTTTGCTCTATCTCATGCAGGTTTCCATTATAAGTTGCATGCAGGGTAAAATGGCGAGAAGGTCGAAACCCGTTGAATCTTGTTAACATTGACCTATTTTGCGATGTTACTCGGGTAACAAAAAACTATTCTTTCTTTAAAATGTTATTCAGAGTGGGACTAGTTGAGACCACTTTACTTTGATCCCCGGGACTTTGATCAAAATCGGAGCATTTTTTTCACCCATAGAACCGAAAATTTGACATTTGACCTTTATGTCTACATGTAACTCAAGAACTGTGCGTCGGAGATAGATCAAACTACGCCTTTTCTGAATCCCAATAATGAGAGGAATACATTGATAAGGGTTTTTTTTTACTTTACTAGATTTGACCAATTTTGAAATTTGATCTCCGCTTAAGCAGCCATTTTTAATGCAAATTGGCATTTCTTCCCTTTTTACCTTTTTTGATATATTGTTGAAAAGGTCAAGGTACATGTATTATTATATTTAAATATATACTTAATTTTCAATCACATTTCATATATATTGTTGATGAAGTCAAGCTATGAATTTGTTTAAATATAGATTTAATTTTCAATCCCACATTTTCATCTATAATTCAACTTATCTGATTATACCTCTCGTTGATATGATAATCATAAGGGCAAGCCAGCAACTATAGGGATGATAGCCTGTATAGGTGTGGATAAACAATGAGCGAAAAAAGACGATTTTCTCAGTTCCCATTTTTTTTAAATTTTTGATAAAAAAAATCCTCGAAGTAAACTTAATTAATCTAATGATATGTGTATGTTTAAAGTGTATGTAGCTGGAGAAAAAGCCGACGATCATTTAAAAGTTTGTGCCGTTCGTATTGAAAGTATACACATTTTCCCTAAAAAGACCTACAATTTTTGCGATATGTGAGACAATTTCGTTTTTAATCATAAACTTCTCTATTTTCAACAATTTGTTTTTTTCCCATATTTTTTACCATTTTTACGTTTTGTAAAAACATTATTTTTAGGTTAAATTGGTGAGTTTTTTGCACGAGACGGGAGTGTGGCTTAGATTTCTTTTTGATCTTGGAGGAGTTTGATGAAAATCTGTGAAGTAGAGTAAATCAAGTGTTTTCGCTCACAGAACAAAATGCGTACTCAGCTAAAATATTAAATATGAAAAATGGATCAAATTCTCGCGAAGCACAAGACAATTTGAAAATAGTAATATGAGATTAATTTTCTTCACTAACTGTGACAAATTTTGATTCACCCTTGACACCATTTTTGTTCTGGTCTGCGGTGGAGCAATTTCTTTTATTCTGAGATTGAGCAAATATAGTTTTTGTCTGATGAGGTGAGCATATTTTTTTGCTCATTATGGGGAGACATTTCTTTTTCATAAAAACTAAACAGCCAGCTAATGGTGAGTCCCTAATATGATAGCAGAACGAATGACGACGCAAAAGAAAACATTCATCAAGCTTTTTTTTCTCGAGTTTGCTACTTTGCTACATTTTTAGCCAAACACTTTTTAGTGTTTTTCTTAAAAGAAAATACTACAATACTAAAATCCACGATGCATTGTAACTCTATCCGAGAATCAGTGTTTAATGACGTCTGAACTCCCCGAGAAACTTTCTCTGCGTAGTATGTACAAGCTTGAAGAGGGTGAAAGTGTGTTCATCATGTAGTCCTGGGATGTAGTCCTACAATTTACAAAAACACTGCAGCATTCAAGACCATCATCAAACATACAGCATAAAAATATATGAACCAATTTGAGCGATTTTATTTCAACCAACTGCACTGAATTTTTTACCAATGACGTAATTTTCATTTCTCAAATTTCTTGTTTTGGAAATAAATACAGCAACGGCCACATTGATTATTGACATTGTATCGTCACCCTCAATCAGCTGTAAAATACGACGATCGTCTGGGCAGTTTGTTTGTTATTTTATTTCATTTTGCCCTAAAAGGTTGTTCAAATTTGAAGAATTAGAAGATGTATAGGGCCTAATGTTCGCCGTATCATGTGTTATACAATTTGCTTACGTGAACCACAGAGAATTCATAATACATCGAAGGGAAAGAAACATCAGACTCAATGTAAATTTTTCAAGAAATATAAAGGGTGCGAGTTGCTTACAATGATTAAGACAGATATGCAAAAAATAATTACAAATGGAGATTTGATCCATGTATTGAGTAGCTTAAATTGAGAATGATTTAAAGATGTATAGAAGCAGTTCCAAATTGAGATAATTGACGTTTTAATTTTTGGTCAGCTTCGTCAAGTGTCATGGCTTTGCATTCGGCCTATTGGCTTTTTTTTTCTAAGCGCGCGGTCAGTTAGTATACCGCGAGCCGTACTGAATCATCATCTTGAATGCCTGTTAGACAATTATTATTTTTCATGTTTTTTGCTTTGCTTGCTATCTTCTGAAGATATAAATAGCATTTAGGGCCTACGAAGAAAATAATTAATACTCCAGCGGATTATGTTAAAAACATATTTTCTTATAATATAGGCCTATATATTATATTCTCCATGTTTAATGATTTCTTCTTTTCTTTTTTGACTATCTACTGAAGATAGCAATTATGGCGGGCTCATAAGACAAAACATAATTTCATGCGTACTGAATCATCATCGTTTTTATAATTCATGTTTTGCATCTTATTTTTTTCCCATCACGTTCCTCATAGTTTTTGGTCAGCTTCGTCTTTTTAGCATTTCTTTATAACTTTGCATTCGGCCTATCTGCTTTTTTTCTAAGCTCACGGTCAATTAGTATAACCGCGAGCCGTACTGAATCATCATCTACAACGCGTATTAAGCAACGTTTTTTGGAATATTATTATTTTTCATGTTTTTTTGCTTTGCTTCCTATTTTCTGAAGATAGCCTTTAGGGCCTACGAAGAAAATAATTAATACCTCCAGCGGAATCTGTTGAATATCATATCGTATACCGTATCGGATATATATATATATATTTATTTCTTTATGTTTAATGATTTTTCTTTTCTCTTTCTTTTTTGACTATCTACTGAAGATAGCAATCTTAATTTTTTTTCTTCACGTTCCTCATAATCTTTGCTGTATAAGCGCCCTTTTAAATTTTGGTCAGCTTCGTCATTTTAGCACTTCTTTTTTTTTAAATATTATTATTTTTCTTTTCTTTTTTTGCTTTGCTTGCTATCTTCTGAAGATAGCATTTAGGGCCTACGAAGAAGATAATTAATACATCCAGCGAAATCTGTTATAAATATCTTATCGTATATATATTTTTTTCTTTATGTTTAATAATTTTTCCTTTTCTTTTTCGAGTATCTAAGATAGCAATTACGGCGGGTTTATATATTAAAGACAAAAGATAATTTCTTGCGTACTGAATCATCGTCGTTTTTTTAAATATCAATCATGTTTTGCATTTTTGTTTCTTAATTTTTCGCTTCATGTTCCTGATAATCTTTGCTATATAAGTGCCGTTTTAAATTTTGGTCAGCTTCGTCATTTTAGCATTTCTTTATAGCGTTGCATTCGGCCTATCAGTCGGAGGGCCAACATGCGCGTTTTCAGTTAAAGGTCAAAGTACGCAAAAATGGCCGTCGTACTCTTGGGTATGCTAATACCTTTCCCGCGGAAAACTTTGATTTGAAAATGTATCGTATTATGTGTAGACAATCATCTTGGGCAATTTACAAATAAATTGGAGTGAAAATATCTTTACAATTCTCTCCTTGATTTCCAGTTTGTCCCATCGTGTCTTTAGAATTCATGATTTTCACGTTTGACATACCTTCCATTACTCGTTGACTGCCGATAAAACGCCCAATAAAGACTTAGTCACCGGACCGCGCCGGCCAGTTAAAGTACATGCCCTATCACACCACTCCACACCATACATAAATTCTCCCAGTCACATTTCCCAAATATGAAATTAAAAAAAGTCAAATTTTAATTTACTTCTTTTAAAGATTGGCAGAGGCGGGGTTCGAACTCACGGCGCAACGCTTAGTACTCTATGAGCCTAGCGCCTTAGACCACTCGGCCACTTGTCTTATTGTTATTCATCTGAAACGTATTTAAAAATATAATCGCAACTTCAACATAGGCCTACCACGTGACAAGCAAAGGCAGAAAACATATTATATTTTGGAATTTTATCTGCGTAAAACATTAATGTGTATTATAATAGAGCTACCATTATTTATATTGTTGAATTCTCAAGCGCATAGAGACAATTAATACGAGCGTCCTATGATACATACACAATACATAAAATCGATTTTGATCTTCGGCATTACTCGGTGACCTCCGATAAAACGCCCAATAACGCCGGTCAGTTAAAAAAATGCTTAAGTACATGCCCTATTGAGATAAGCAATCGTTTTGTGATATGTCCATTCATCCATATAATAATAGCAATCAGATTTTTGGATGGATGTTTACACAGTGATTGGAGAAGAAGCTATGTAAATAATCAAAAGTACATGTCTACAAATTGACAAGGACAACTCCTTTTGTCAAAATTGTTTTCACCTATTGCTCAGTATGTTAATTAATCCGATTAATTACGTAATTTCGCCAGCGTATGATATATCAGTACTAATAATAATACGTAGGCCCAAGGAGGTTAGATAAAGAAAGAAGAGGAAATAGATTACGTATCGCATATTGGTCCTTTGTGCCTATTACTTAGAGTTTCCGGGAGGAAGAAAAAAGGAAGGACGGGGGGAGAGGGAGAGGAGACCGATGGAGTCAGAGGGCTCTAAATTACATAGGCGTAGATCGGGGGGATAAATGCCACAATATTTTGCCAGGGGATGGTCAATATAATCACCCCCCCATATTGACGCCTGTGTATTGGTTTGTGTCGAAATTAACCTCATATTTGGCCATTTTATAGCCACAAAATGCCATTTTTAGCGCTTTGCGCGAATTTATTCCACTTTTGTCCCATATTTCACCAGTTTAGTTTCAATAGGCCTATGCTAAAATTTTCGCGCGCATTTGTACCATAAGGTTCACTCTACTGGGTACTTTAAAAAAATCCTAACCTAACCTAAAACATAACTTTAACCCTTAGATTGGAGCTCTACTAGAAGTAAAAATATAGATAGTGAACGAATTTAGTATTTCTATATCTATGTGAGAATGATACAATAGAGGCCCTGCATGAAATTATTGATTGGCTCCAAACAAAGGTTTTCAACCGGTGTCCTTCACCGTAGTTATGGCGGAGTGCAGTCCATTCAATCAAATGTTGTCATCAACCTATTTGATCGTAGTACAGGATTATGTGTGTGAGACGAACTGTCACGGTAGATTGCAATCATGCTGTTGTTGAATGCATTTGAGTAGTCCGCCATATTTACGGGATGATACGTCGCATGCAAGGCCTCTATATGACATGATGAACATAGTCATTGATGCATCAGTTTTAAAATAGACTAGGCGGTTACCCATATTTGGCGGTTCTCGGCTGGGTGCGATTACCAGGCTGATGGTGACATGCCCATATGACAATTTTACTAATTTGACCTCAGATGACCCTGGCGACCCCCAAAATGACCTTCCAAAAATTTGTCTCTAAATGTTGACTGTACCCACCAAGTTTCATGCCCATATGACAGTTTTTAGTCATTTGACCTCAGATGACCCCAGGGTGACATTGGATGACCCCAAAATGACCTAAACTTAAACTCTAAATGTTGACTGTACCTACCAAGTTTCATGCCCATATATGAGTTTTTACTAATTTGACCTTAGATGACCCCTGGGAGGGGGCCCCGTGGTCAGATGACTTAACGAACATAAACATCTTCTTGCCAGCACAGAACTATACCCACCCACCGAGTTTGAGCCCCGTACGACCTAGTTTCATGCCCATATGACAGTTTTTAGTCATTTGACCTCAAATGACCCCTGGGAGGGGGCCACGGGGTCGGATGACTTAACGAACATAAACTTCTTCTTGCCAGGACAGAACTACACCCACCCACCGAGTTTGAGCCTCGTACGACCTAGTTTCATGCCCATATGACAGTTTTTAGTCATTTGACCTCAAATGACCCCTACCGCGACCTGAGAGAGATCGGAAGAGCGACGTGACGGGAACGAGTGTAGATCTCGGTGGACGCCGACTCACCCACCGAGTTTGAGCCTCGTACGACCTAGTTTCATGCCCATATGACAGTTTTAGTCATTTGAACTCAAATGACCCCTGGGAGGGGGGCCCCGGGGTCGGATGACTTAACGAACATAAACTTCTTCTTGCCAGGACAGAGCTACACCCACCCACCGAGTTTGAGCCCCGTACGACCTACGACGGCCTCACATAGCAGTCACAGACAAAACCTAAATCTACAGAATTACTCGTCGATACTCGAAAGAGCTCAAAATAAATAACTTAGAAAATTTTCTTGATGTCCTTTAACATGTTTTCATAGTTAACCATCGTTAGCCATGGAAATCTATCATGAGAACTGACCGGTGACTAAGTCCGATTTATTGGGACGTTTATCGGCAGTCAACGAGTAATGAACAGTGGCGTATCTAGAAGGCCCTTACCCTGGGGGCTGAGATGGTTTGTGCCGCCCTGGAGAAAAGATACAGGATGCCGCCCTACCCCCCCCCGACACCCCCCCACACACACACACACACACACACGAATATTTGGGAAGTCTGAGGGGAATGTTACCTCCTAAGAATTTGGAACAAAAACATTTGGTGGACGATTTTGACACTATTATATTGTAAAATTATACTTAGAAAAGGGAAAATGAAGGCCCAAATGAAGCAATTCGTGGACCAAAACTGATTTTGTGTTCTAAAGAGAAGAGAAAACGGCCACTTGTTTATCTATACGTATTAGGTTGTCTGCTCAGAAGTTGGAAAGTTTTGGTAAATGATGGTCCAAATTGAAGCCATTTTGTGCATCATTTTTCACTTGTTTATCCACAGGCAAAGGGTGTCTGAGAGATGTTCCCCCCTCATAAAATGTTGCAAATGAAGGTCCAAATTGAAACCGTTTGGTGCATCACTTTTTACTTGTTTATCCATAAGCTGGAGGGGTGTCTGAGGGAGATATTTCCCCTCCTCCGAAGCAGGAATATTTTGCCAATTAAAGGTCCAAATTGAAGTCATTTGATGTATAATTTCAAAGTTGTTTACCCAATAGCAGGGGAGTGTCTGAGGAGGATCCCCCTCCGAAGTTGGAAAATTTTGCCAAATGAAGTTCCAAATTGAAGCCATCTGGGGTATAATTTTTCACTTGTTGAACCAGGGGGGAAGGTGTCTGAGGGGGATGTTCCCCCTGCCAAGTTGGAAAATTTTGCTAAATGAAGGTCCAAATTGAACCCGTTTGGTGCATCGTTTTTACTTGTTTAACCATACGCAGGGGAAGGGGTGTCTGAGCGTGGATGTCCTCCCTCCGAAATTGTACAATTTTGCCATGCAGGGGTGTCTGACAAGTCTGAGGGTGGATTTTCTCCCTCCGAAGTTGGACAATTTTGCTTTTCACTTGTTTATTCATTCACAGGGGGTTGGTTGTCTGAGGAGTGATGTCCTTTTGCTGGTCCCTGCGCAACATGAGTGCCACCTCTGGCCCATCAAATAGAAGATACCCCTCCCCACATCTGTAACCCAAGTTTTTTCCAAGCTGTCCCCATAATTCCTTTACCGGGAAATTTTGGAAAAGTGCGCGCGTAGCGCGCAGAAATTTGCTATTTCAATGCTAAAAATTCAAAAGGGATGTCGGCATGATCGGAGTCACCGAGCCAGGGGCCGAAATTCCTAAATCATCCCACTGATTTACTAGGCCTACTCAGAGGGCAAGTGCGCGCGAAGCGCGCGAAAAATTGCAGTTTCAATGCTAAAATGAACACAATTGAGGACAATTGTGCCAAAGGAAGATGTATAGGCGTTTTACAACATTTGGTAAATTTAGTCCCGGTGTTTTGATCCAGCTCATGAGTTTTATGCTTATTACAGGCATCAGAGGAGCTGCATATAGCACTCATATTAATGATTTACATAATAGAAAGGATGGAATTATGACTCTCCTTTTTGGGATTCGTGATTGTGTTCAAGTTTGAGATGAAAAAAAAAGAATTTCCAGTGGGGCGCCTCACAGATCTACTCACAGAATGGGTTTGCCAAGAAGCGCGATCCAATCTGGCATTTTAATACTAAATGTTCCAAATTGTTTGGCTTAAGTTTGGGTCTAAAATAGACCAAAAGGAAGATGCAAATCATAAATTGTCACAACATTTCTCTCGAATGAACAGGGAGGGTACTGACTTGCCACCCTGCTCTATGGACAGTGGCGTAGATTTCTTTTTAACATGGGTGGGTTGGAAAATGTCTTGAAGTACAGTGAATCCAGAGCCTTTCAGTGACACAATTAGTTTATGGTACAAATGCGCTCGAAGCGCCAGAAAAATTTACCATGATTGAAGCTAAACAGAAGTGGAATAATTGGCACTTTTTAGGTTTATATAATTGACTTCCATGCAACGCTAATGGCATGGGGCTATATGATTTTTGTTACCCTCTGAAAATCTTGACTTTGAAAAAACTGTCTTTCATAAGGTTTAGTTTTTAAATTCGCAAGTGGTGCGGAAACATTTTTGCAGCTTGCATCATGGAAGGTGCTCAAAATCCACCGACGGGTGCTGATTCCAACACCGGCTGCACGTTCCTTTTTACTCTCTTAGTTTTAATGATCAAAGCAAAATAATCAGTTTTGTTGAAATTCGCGCGAAGCGCGCAATAATTTTGATTTTTACTGCTTGGAAGGGGCTCAAAATCCATCGAGGGGCACTGTATCTGATCATGCGTTTATTCGGTTTTGTGCTGACCCTCTGAATTTTGCCGGCCGTAAAACAATCTTTCATAATGATTAGTTTTGTCGAAATTTGGATTTTCACTGCTTGGACGCGGGCTCAAAATCAATTAAAGAGGCACTGAACCCAACGCAGGGCGGCAAGTTCCCTGTTGTCTCCCTTAGTTAAGGAATGGTCATGCATGGCGTTAATTTTCCTCTCCTTCTCCCCTCTTCTCTCAGTGCTAGTTGAAAGCCAGTGGCATAGCTAGGGGGTTTGGCGCCCAGGGCTAAGGATACACAATGGAGCCCTCCCCAATCCTTGAAACAAATGCCCGCGGAGCGCGCAAAAATGTGCACAAATAGGACCTATCACTCATTAATTTTGGTTATAATGAAGTTGAATATCGTCAATTGATCTTTCCCATTAATTTGTGTTCAAATGCGCGAGAAGCGTGCGAAAATTTTGACTTTTATCGCCAGGAGGGGCGCAGAATCGATGTTGAATTGGTCAATTCGGCGCCCCTAAGGGTGGCGCCAAGGGAACGTGCCCCCTCTGCCACCGTCGTTACACCACTGTTGAAAGCCACCATATACATGCGGTTTTCTCTTCTTCATCTGCTTTATTCCTGGTTATAAGCCATCTTCCTTGTATGTGCCGCCCCATAAGCCACCTTACTTTTATGTAGTGCCGCCCACAAGCCACCCTCCTTCTATGTGTCACAGTGCAGGCCCATAGTTAAACAGCGTGATATACCGTTTTCCACTAAGAATCACGACGTGCCGCCATTTATATGTGACTGACAAGCGTTTTTATCTCCCCCCTCCCTGCGTTCTCCCCCCCCCTGCGAATCTGCGTTCCAAGTATGTGCCGCCCATTTATCTCTCTATCATGGTTGAGGCTGGCTACAAGCCGCTCTCTATCTGCATTCCTGGTATTGCCACCCCTCTATCTCTCTATCATGGTTGATTGGCTACAAGCCGCCCTCTGTCTGCATTCCTGGTGTGTGCCGCCCCTCTATCTCTCTATCATAGTTGGTTGGCTACAAGCCGCCTCTATCTGCATTCCTGGTATGTGCCGCCCCTCTATCTCTCTATCATGGTTGGTTGGCTACAAGCCGCCCTCTATCTGCATTCCCGGTATGTGCCGCCCCTCTATCTCTCTATCATAGTTGGTTGGCTACAAGCCGCCCTCTATCTGCGTTCCTGGTATGTGCCGCCCCTCTATCTCTCTATCATGGTTGATTGGCTACAAGCCGCCCTCTGTCTGCATTCCTGGTGTGTGCCGCCCTCTATCTCTCTATCATAGTTGGTTGGCTACAAGCCGCCTCTATCTGCATTCCTGGTATGTGCCGCCCCCCACTCCCTCTATCATGGTTGATTGGCTACAAGCCGCCCTCTATCTGCATTCCTGGTATGTGCCGCCCTCTATCTCTCTATCATAGTTGGTTGGCTACACGCCGCCCTCTGGCTGCATTCCTGGTATGTGCCGCCCCTCTATCTCTCTATCATGGTTGGTTGGCTACAAGCCGCCCTCTATCTGCATTCCTGGTATGTGCCGCCCCTCTATCTCTCTATCATAGTTGGTTGGCTACAAGCCGCCCTCTATCTGCGTTCCTGGTATGTGCGGCCCCTCTATCTCTCTATCATGGTTGATTGGCTACAAGCCGCCCTCTGTCTGCATTCCTGGTGTGTGCCGCCCTCTATCTCTCTATCATAGTTGGTTGGCTACAAGCCGCCTCTATCTGCATTCCTGGTATGTGCCGCCCCTCTATCTCTCTATCATGGTTGATTGGCTACAAGCCGCCCTCTATCTGCATTCCTGGTATGTGCCGCCCCTCTATCTCTCTATCATAGTTGGTTGGCTACACGCCGCCCTCTGGCTGCATTCCTGGTATGTGCCGCCCCTCTATCTCTCTATCATGGTTGGTTGGCTACAAGCCACCCTCTGTCTGCATTCCTGGTATGTGCCGCCCCTAGATCTCTCTATCATAGTTGGTTGGCTACAAGCCGCCTCTATCTGCATTCCTGGCATGTGTCGCCCTCTATCTCTCTACCATGGTTGGTTGGCTACAAGCCGCCTCTATTTGCATTCCTGGTATGTACCGCCCTCTATCTCTCTATCATGGTTGGTTGGCTACAAGCCGCCCTCTATCTGCATTCCTTGTATGTACCGCCCTCTATCTCTCTATCATGGTTGGTTGGCTGGCTACAAGCCGCCCTCTATCTGCGTTCCTGGTATGTGCCGCCCCTCTATCTCTCTATCATGGTTGGTTGGCTACAAGCCGACCTCTATCTGCATTCCTTGTATGTACCGCCCTCTATCTCTCTATCATGGTTGGTTGGCTACAAGCCGCCCTCTATCTGCGTTCCTGGTATGTGCCGCCCTCTATCTCTCTATCATGGTTGGTTGGCTACAAGCCGACCTCTATCTGCATTCCTGGTATGTAGGCCCCTACCGCCCCTCTATCTCTCTATCATGGTTGGCTACAAGCCGCCGCGCCCTCTGTCTGCATTCCTGGTATGTGCCGCCCCTCTATCTCTCTATCATGGTTGGTTGGCTACAAGCCGCCCTCTATCTGCATTCCTGGTATGTGTCGCCCTTCTATCTCTCTATCATGGTTGGTTGGCTGCAAGCCGCCCTCTATCTGCATTCCTGGTATTGCCACCCCTCTATCTCTCTATCATGGTTGATTGGCTACAAGCCGCCCTCTGTCTGCATTCCTGGTGTGTGCCGCCCCTCTATCTCTCTATCATAGTTGGTTGGCTACAAGCCGCCTCTATCTGCATTCCTGGTATGTGCCGCCTCTATAAATCTATATCATGGTTGATTGGCTACAAGCCGCCCTCTATCTGCATTCCTGGTATGTGCCGCCCCACTATCTCTCTATCATAGTTGGTTGGCTACAAGCCGCCCTCTATCTGCGTTCCTGGGAATCTATCTCTCTATCATGGTTGATTGGCTACAAGCCGCCCTCTGTCTGCATTCCTGGTGTGTGCCGCCCTCTACCTCTCTATCATGGTTGGTTGGCTACAAGCCGCCTCTATCTGCATTCCTGGTATGTGCCGCCCCTCTATCTCTCTATCATGGTTGATTGGCTACAAGCCGCCCTCTATCTGCATTCCTGGTATGTGCCGCCCCTCTATCTCTCTATCATAGTTGGTTGGCTACACGCCGCCCTCTGGCTGCATTCCTGGTATGTGCCGCCCCTCTATCTCTCTATCATGGTTGGTTGGCTACAAGCCACCCTCTGTCTGCATTCCTGGTATGTGCCGCCCCTCTATCTCTCTATCATAGTTGGTTGGCTACAAGCCGCCTCTATCTGCATTCCTGGCATGTGTCGCCCCTCTATCTCTCTACCATGGTTGGTTGGCTACAAGCCGCCTCTATTTGCATTCCTGGTATGTACCGCCCCTCTATCTCTCTATCATGGTTGGTTGGCTACAAGCCGCCCTCTATCTGCATTCCTTGTATGTACCGCCCTCTATCTCTCTATCATGGTTGGTTGGCTGGCTACAAGCCGCCCTCTATCTGCGTTCCTGGTATGTGCCGCCCCTCTATCTCTCTATCATGGTTGATTGGCTACAAGCCGCCCTCTGTCTGCATTCCTGGTGTGTGCCGCCCCTCTATCTCTCTATCATAGTTGGTTGGCTACAAGCCGCCGCCTCTATCTGCATTCCTGGTATGTGCCGCCCCTCTATCTCTCTATCATGGTTGATTGGCTACAAGCCGCCCTCTATCTGCATTCCTGGTATGTGCCGCCCCTCTATCTCTCTATCATGGTTGGTTGGCTACACGCCGCCCTCTGGCTGCATTCCTGGTATGTGCCGCCCCTCTATCTCTCTATCATGGTTGGTTGGCTACAAGCCACCCTCTGTCTGCATTCCTGGTATGTGCCGCCCCCCCATCTCTCTATCATAGTTGGTTGGCTACAAGCCGCCTCTATCTGCATTCCTGGCATGTGTCGCCCCTCTATCTCTCTACCATGGTTGGTTGGCTACAAGCCGCCTCTATTTGCATTCCTGGTATGTACCGCCCCTCTATCTCTCTATCATGGTTGGTTGGCTACAAGCCGCCCTCTATCTGCATTCCTTGTATGTACCGCCCTCTATCTCTCTATCATGGTTGGTTGGCTGGCTACAAGCCGCCCTCTATCTGCGTTCCTGGTATGTGCCGCCCCTCTATCTCTCTATCATGGTTGGTTGGCTACAAGCCGACCTCTATCTGCATTCCTTGTATGTACCGCCCTCTATCTCTCTATCATGGTTGGTTGGCTACAAGCCGCCCTCTATCTGCGTTCCTGGTATGTGCCGCCCCTCTATCTCTCTATCATGGTTGGTTGGCTACAAGCCGACCTCTATCTGCATTCCTGGTATGTAGGCCCCTACCGCCCCTCTATCTCTCTATCATGGTTGGCTACAAGCCGCCGCGCCCTCTGTCTGTATTCCTGGTATGTGCCGCCCCTCTATCTCTCTATCATGGTTGGTTGGCTACAAGCCGCCCTCTATCTGCATTCCTGGTATGTGTCGCCCTTCTATCTCTCTATCATGGTTGGTTGGCTGCAAGCCGCCCTCTATCTGCATTCCTGGTATATGCCGCCCCTCTATCTCTCTATCAAGGTTGGTTGGCTACAAGCCGCCCTCTATCTGCATTCCTGGTATGTGCCGCCCCTCTATCTCTCCATCATGGTTGGTTAGCTACAAGCCGCTCTATCTCCCCTTTTCTCCTGACTGGTTACATCTCGTACTTGATATGTGCCGCCCTACAAGCCGCCCCTATCCCTCATCTTTTCTTCTCAGTGCTGATTACAAGGAGCCTCCTTATATGTGCCGCCCCACCCATAACTCAGGCCGGTTTTTTTTTCTTTCTTTCTTTCTTTCTTTCTTTCTTTCTTTCTTTCTTTCTTTCTTTCTTTCTTTCTTTCTTTCTTTCTTTCTTTCTTTCTCTTTCTTTCTTTCTTTCTTTTTTTTCTTTTTTCTTTCTTTCTTTCTTCTTTCTCTCTTTCTTTCTTTCCTTTCTTTCTTTCCTCTTTCTTTCTTTCTTTCTTTTCTCTGCCTCCTCTCCCTTTTTTCTTTTCGTTTTTCTCTTTTTCGCCGCCCCTTTTTTACCCCCGGGGGGCTGGCGCCCCCAAAGCCCCCCGCAAAATACCCGCATGTTCAAATTTATGTTCGTTGCTAAGGATTTCTAACTCGGATAGGGTGATTTTGGGTATTCTCACTCAGTTGTGATCTTGCAGGGCATATTTGGGTGTCCTCACTCACATGTGCTCTATGCGCAGGTCTCTAGATAGTTGCGTATTAGTCTTTAACAAAGATTTCATCTTCTGCCCATAGTAAATATACTGTGAACATGCTACAAAACCAATAAAACGTGTTAAGAGTCTAGCCCTGTTCGTAGGGGTATTGTCACTCACTAATGGGGAAAGTCACTCACAACAAAAAAAGGTGTTTTTTTTTTACTGTCAGGTGAGTGAGTATACCCAAATAGTATAACATACTGATAGTAAATACGAAAAAGTTATTATGAAAATACTGTGTCGAAAATACATTTATGTCTGCTAAGAAGTTGTTTTAGTGTAAAGTTTATTTTCTGATTGTTTATTTTTTTTATATGGAAAGCAACATTTGGTGAGAGGATACTTCATTTCAAATGATTTTGACCAGACTTTGTAAAAAGTCTCAATATTTGGATATGGGTATGGTCACTCACTCATGATTTAAAAAAAATCAGAAGTAAAATAAATATTATGGAGATGGGTATGGTCACTCACTTATGATCTTTTTAAAAAAATCAGTAGTAAAATAAATAATGTTATTGTCATATTACCACTCTTTAATTCAGGAATATTTACCATGTGTACAGGCACTCAATGCGGCTCATTTAGAGTGTTTTACATGACTAGTAACATTATTTTTCATTTTTTTTTCATTTCAGGTGTTCTGCATGATCAAGAACAGTAATTAGCCTATATAACAACAATCAATAACTTTCACGATTCTTTTTAGAGTGTTAAACATGATTACAACATTATTTTCATTTTTTTTTTACATTTCAGATGTTCTACATGATCAACAACATTAAATATATAACAACAATCAATAACTTAACTTTTAAACAATAGTTTTAAAATCAGTATTTACCGTTTTTGTTCTCTCAGACAAAAAAAAATGCAACTGGAAATGAAAATTTAGTACCAAAAATAGCCACAAATAAAAAAAATATTAAAAATGCAAACAAATAAAAACAAATAATAATAAAAAAATGCCAGATCTGTGAAAGGAAACTATTGAACAACCAAAAATGATATCATTGTTTGCAAACTTAATTTTTTTGCCATGTTTGTTTGCTGTCTTCCTGTAGTTTTTTGGCTGTTTGTTTTTTCTTAGATTTGGCATTTCCTTTTGCATTTTTGACTGCCTTCAGTTTCTTTGATTTGGCATTTTCTGTTGCCTTTTTGGCTACCTGCAGTTGTTTAGTTTTGGCCTTTTCTCTGGCCTTTTAGCTGCTTGCATTTTTTTAGTTTTGGCTTTGTCTTTTGCCTTCCTGTAGTTTTTTGGCTGTTTGTTTTTTCTTAGATTTGGCATTTCCTTTTGCATTTTTGACTGCCTTCAGTTTCTTTGATTTGGCATTTTCTGTTGCCTTTTTGGCTACCTGCAGTTGTTTAGTTTTGGCCTTTTCTCTGGCCTTTTTAGCTGCTTGCATTTTTTTAGTTTTGGCTTTTTCTTTTGCCTTTTGGAATTTTTCTTTGGCAGCTTTTGCTTTCTTTTCTTCCTTTTCTTTTCTGATTCTCAGCTTTTCATTTGCCTTTTCAACTTTTTCTTTGGCAACTTTTGCTTTCCTTTCTTCCTTTTCTTTCCTGATTCTCAGCTTTTCTAGCTCCTGATCCATCATCCTTTCTTTTTCAAGGATAACCTCATTTGATGTCAACACCCTACAATATGGATTTGTTTTTCTCACACGCTTTGGAGCATGAGTAAATGATGGCAGTTTGAAGATGGTGTTCAAGTGTGCATCCACTTGGTGAGCTTCAGTATGAGCAGCAGTTCCTGGGGATTCATCAGACTCAACTTCTGTCTGGTGAGCATTAGTAGCAGGAGCTAGTGACTCTTCTGATGAGAGAATTTGCGTCTTATCAAGTTCAGGAGGGACTGAATTTCCTAGCGATTCATTAATGTTATTGAACAATTCCAGACATGATGACATTGTTACAGAATCAGGTGAAATCTCAATGTCAAATGAATATCCTGGAGAAGTATTGATTCTAGCTGGGACTACAGGCAATGTTTCAAACACCAAGTCAAAGAACTCTGACTCGCTAGTGCTAGCTGAAACATGTGGACTATTTAACCCTGTCTGGTTAGTTTCAGGAGGAGCCTCTACTAACTCTGACTCGCTAGTGCTAGCTGAAACACGTGGACTATTTGACCCTGCAGTCTGGTTAGTTTCAGGAGGAGCCTCTACTAACTCTGACTTGCTAGTGCTAGCTGAAACAACTGGACTATTTGAACCTTTCTGGTTAGTTTCAGGAGGAGACTCTACTAACTCTGACTCGCTAGTGCTAGCTGAAACAACTGGACTATTTGAACCTTTCTGGTTAGTTTCAGGAGGAGACTCTACTAACTCTGACTCGCTAGTGCTAGCTGAAACAACTGGACTATTTGAACCTTTCTGGTTAGTTTCAGGAGGAGACTCTACTAACTCTGACTCGCTAGTGCTAGCTGAAACAACTGGACTATTTGAACCTTTCTGGTTAGTTTCAGGAGGAGACTCTACTAACTCTGACTCGCTAGTGCTAGCTGAAACAACTATATTGGACCCTGTCTGGTTAGTTTCAGGAGGAGCCTCTACTACATGTAACTCTGACTCGCTAGTGCTAGCTGAAACAACTGGACTAGTTGTTTGTAGCGGAGTGTTCAGTCCTGCAGATGGGAACAGAATTTTGTCACTTTGAATATCACCCAGTGTGAGTCTCTTGTATGGGGCAATGCCGACTCGTTTGAAACCATTGCTGACTACTCCTGTCTTTTGGCAACACTTATCCCAAGACTTCTGGAACACCTTCATGAAACTTCCCTTTTTAACGAACTCCCCGTGGTTCTCCCTGCAATATGCTTCATTCTCACGATTCCAATGGCATTTAAGTGATTTAAAGAAAGTAATGTCGAGAGGCTGGAGCAAATGAGTTGTATTAGGAGGCAGGCAGATTATATCAACATAGTTTTCTTGAGCTTCTTTCAATGTTCTCAAAGTCTCATGTGATTTGTGTCCATCAAGGATCAGTACAACCTTCTGTTCTTTGTTGTGTGGTCGTACATGCTTGTTGATGTATGGAATGAACAAATTACCAAACCATTTCTCAAATGCAACTGATCTGATCCAACCGCTCTCTGTGAATTGCACATACCAACCCTGTGGGGCACTCTCTACAAGGACATTATTGACCCTTTTGCCTGGGAATATTACTGCAGGAGGAATCATGTTGCCAGCAGCATTTCCACATGCTAAGACTGTGACCTGGGTTTTGTCCCCACTATTCAGACTATAGAGGGAACGGGTTTTCTTTAAAGCCACCACCTTGTGTGGCTTGAAATCAAGTGGCATGCCAACTTCATCTGCATTAAAGACACATGAAGGTGTTTGGTCAGATAAGTAGGGCTCCACAAAGTGTCATAAAATCTTGTCAACACCGCTTCATTTGTCATCTTTGCTCTCACCTGGCTAAGTTTTTCTGGGGTTCTTAAAGACAACTGAGGATGTCTCTTGAGGAATGCATAATACCAATCATTCCCAGCCTGCATTTTTGTTGCCCATAATTCTGCAACGTGCGACCTATGTGGATCTTTGTGAACGATCATCGCCGCCATCTCTTTGACTTGTTGCATGCTTTTCCCCACCCCCATATCCGCACACTTTATAATGTATTCTGTGAGATTGTCTTCTTCGTATTTTGTTAACACTGTTGAAATGCCTGGATGGGCATTTGCGGGTATTCTTCCGGCAGTCCTGTCTCTCAAAGTTGAATATGGGATGCCGTATTGTCTACTTGCACCTCTGATTGTCATTTCTTTCATTTGTATTTTTTGCAAAGCAATTGGAATCTGTGATCGGTCGTATTGTAGCAAAACGTTCTTACTTTTGTGTGGCATTTTGTAATATGTAAAGGAAATTAAACACAGATCTGGAACTGAAGAAAAATGTTAGGACATTTTACATGTCTTACTGTGCAGGCTCAAATTCGAAGTCGCACTCCAAATTATTCAAAATGTCCAAAATACATTGGCGTAGCTCATGTTCTTGAATTACATTGTCCTTAAAAAGTATGATTAGTGACATGACCATGTCCAGCAGTGCAATGATGGGAGGGACATTGCAATTGGGCACTTGCATCGGCATATCTGTATAGAATAAAAATGAAGACAATTCAAGATTTATTCATTTTGAAACATGCAAATATACAAGGAAGCAGTTCAATATTGACTATCATGTAAATCTTAATTATTAAACAAGATGTGGTATAAATTATGCTATTCAGTTTCAATTGATTTAATACTATTATGATGCTAGGCCCAACATTAATTAATCGAAACTGTGCATTTATACCATTGTCTTGCAACATGTTGGGGTATTGCCACTCATGTTTAGGGTATTGCCACTCACCATCCTCACTCAAGACTTGAGAGCAACAAAAGTGAGTGACTTTCCCCTAATACACATGCAGAGACCAAAAATATCCACAGTGCTTTGGCTTACATAGGAATGTATTACTTAGAAGCTTAAGAAGTTCCAGGCAATCAATTTCATTGAATACAAATGTTTAAAAGGCATCACCAGATCAATTATTTCACATTTTGAAACGTATACACAGTATTCCAAATAACTAAATGATACGAAAATGTATGAACATGAATGAGCAGCATACAAGAAAGGTACTTACTCAACAATTATCCGCTCAAGCCTTGCTTGTTTTAAAATCAGCAGTTACCTGGCTCATGTGCAACAAATGACAGCAATGCTCATGCTCAAATCAATTAGTAACAGGTTAACAAACTTTTTTGAGTGACCATACCCACATGGGTGAGGATACCCAAAATCACCCTACCCTTTTCATCCCGGCAGGTTTTTGTCTTATAACCAACCACAGAATACCTACGATAGTTGTACAACAAATGCACGTGAAGTGTGCGAAAATGTACAATTTAACCTATAGTAAATTTCTAGTGCACGTAAAAGAACATGTTAATTTCCTAAATTTGGGTGAAAAAAAGGAATTATAGGACATTTTTGTAACAATATAGAAAAATATAGGACGAGTTCGGAAATATAGGGCCGCTAGAAGCCCTGCAATTGATAATGAATGATCTAACAGAACAGAAATAAAAAATAAGATGGTAATTGTGTCCATTTTGGAGGTGATCAAAAAACTTGAGACAAAGAAACACACACAAACTACTTGACTTAGGAATTAATATTGCAACAGTAAATTTATTTTTGCTTCAATCATAACAGTGAAGATTGAAACGAAAGTTCATCAATCATCATGCTAAGCGGACTCAGGTGTTCCGTAGTGTACATGTACATTAGTCTTTGAATGTAATCATTAAAATAAAATTTTGAAAAACTGAACAATAGTTAAATATTAGATATTTGTATAACAGGTACTTGCGTATTCAAAGATGTTCATTTTGGTTGAATAGTGACATCTCTGTATATGTAAAATGACACAAACACAACATCCTATTTGCACACAGCTTTTAAGCATCATCCAGGCGGCCATATATCATTTTTTTACTTTTAAAATGAAAGGTCTTTGATCGATAGCTCAACACCCCCCTCCCATTTTTCTTCATCAAAGATGAGGTGTTGGTAAAAGAAGAAATCCTCATATTTTTCCCATTACTCCAGTCAAATTTAACGCTCGAGATATTTTTCTATGGTTTGAACAAAAGTATGGTGAATTGTGGTAACACCAGTAGTGTATGTCATCATCATCATCATCATCAGTCGGCTGCGGAGCAGGCGACTCACAAGCTTTCTCCAACTAATGCGATCTTGGGCAAGCGAAACAATTTTGTTTGGCTGCAGCATCCTTCAGTGTCTCCCAGGAGGTGCTGGACATACTGTAAGTACAGTGTGCGCGGCCGTCCCGGTTTCCTCTTCCCATGTGGTGGAATATAAAGAGCATATTCTTTCACAGGCTCGCCATCTTCAAGACGCAGTATATGGCCGAGAAATTTAAGTTGATGAATCTTGACTCTGGCAACCAGTGGAGTGGTGTTGGTCAGGTTGTAGATGGTTTCATTTGGAATCCGATCCACACGCTTGATGTTTAACATGACTCTGTAGCAAGATGTTGCAAATGCATTGATCTTGTTTTCCATGTCCTTGGTAATTACCCATGACTCGCACCCGTAGTGTATGTACTATCCAATGGGACAATTGTTATAATATAGGCTACATGTTATTACTTCTCAAATCAAACCCATGAAAACCGTTGGGCAATACAACTCAAAATTTGGTAACATATTGTTTTAATGGTAAAAAAAAAGCATGCCTCAAATGAGTGTTTTTTTGGCGAAAGAGACGATAGGCAAAACACAAATACATTACAATAGATTAGTTTATAAATTGTATCATATTTGTACAGCCACCTGTATCAGTAGTAGGCCTATATATAGTTGCTCAAATTCCAAATGTTTTTGTGGACGGTGTCTGCCTTTGTCTCATTCGTCAAAAAAGACTCACTAGAGACATATACTTGTAGACGGAATTCTATGGTATGTGGGGAGACTACTTGTCAACTTTGTGGTTGTATGGTAAGAGTAGGCCTACTTACTTATTCTAAAATAATACATATCAACATCCTAGCATACATATGCATCTTCCTCATCAAAATACTAATATTGAATTGAATTTTTAATAAAGAAAATTGAGCTGTATCTTATGGATGAAATGGATAAATGGGATTAAAGGAGGATTTTGTGATCCTAGCATCCTCTTTTTATGACATTTTTCAGCAGATATCCACGAAAAAAGCTTATTCCCAAAATTTCAGTTTGATTCCGATTTTGCGTTTGCGAGTTATGTATGATTATGTGTATTACACTGCTCCATATGCCACTGTTGTAATTTCGTTCTGGTATACCAGAACGAAATTCAAATTTGACGATATTTTTGCTAAACAAATTAATCGGCAAGAAACTGTTGGTACATAAACATTATATGTAGCCAGAGGTTTAGAGTGGTAAAAAAATCTCAACTTTTTTTGAGAAAAGTGGGGGGGATGAGGCTGTGGATCACGAAATGCCCTTTTAATATCAAAACAACTGGTACTTGTGCATCTCAAATGTTTAAATTGGTTGAATATAGTAAGTGGCATATCTGCATATAAAATGACACAAACACAACATCCTGTTTGCAGAGCTTTTAAGTATCATCCAGACAGCCATATATTGCAGCACTAATTTTGATCACTGTTTACATAACATTTAAATACAAGTTTATCATGTTTGATATTTTGTTTACTTTTTAAATTACAGGTCTTTAACCTGATCGATAGCCTCATTCCCCATTTTTCTTCATAAAACAAAACTAACATTTGGTATCAGTAGAAAGCCTCATATTTTTCATATTACCCCCCTCAAATTTAACGCCCCAGATATTTTTCCTTTATATGGTGTGAACAAAAGCACGGTAAATTGTGGTAAAAACACCAGAAGTCTATGAGGCATCATTATAATAATACATGCTGTTACTTCTCAAATCAAAAGCATGAAACCTGCTGGGGCAATACAACTTAAAATTTGGTAACATATTGTTTTAATGGTATGCTTCAATGTTCTAGACAAGCCTCTGTAAATTTTTCATTTGGCAAACAAATCAAAGCATAAAACAAAAGATTGAATTAGAACTGCTGAGCTACCAATACTTGACTCCATATTTCACTCATACAAGCCCCATCTTCTTTATACTGGAAAATAAATTAAGATTCATGATTAAGAGAAAAAAAACCAGTTGAAGTTTGATACTAAGGGTAAACTTAATTAAACCATAATGTACGATCTTATAATATGAAATTGGTTAATTTTTTTCAAACCTGATTTTTTTGCATATTTGTAATGGTCACACATATCCCAAATTGCACCTAAATGGAATCAGCCAAATTTGTTGTCTTTGTAGGTCAACAGAGCAAAGAACTGTATGTTAAATGGTCAAAATAACTAATGGGGTTTCTTTCACTTTACCTTGTTATTTCAACTTAAAATGGACAGCAACCCTTCTCGGCAGTTATTACTAATATTATTTCAACATTTTGAATAAAATATAACAAAATTAAAATTTGACGGAAATCGTACATTAAGGCTTTAAGCTTTGCGTTAAGAACCCTCCCATAGTTTACGCTTCATACTTAATCAGTTTATTGAATGTATCTGCGGATCCAACACATTTGATCACCTTTTTGTTATATTTTTGAGTTGTCAAAGTTGCTTTTGTAATTTAAGCAATTTCATAAAAGTTGGAAAATAATAAGTACCAATTCTCTTGCTATATATATCTGTTGCATATATTGAATACAACGAAAAGTACTGGATTTGTATCCTGAAATTTTATTCTCTTTGTAAAAAGATACAAACTCAATAATTTAGAACCAAAATTATGCACCTCCGATGTTTGAACCGAAATCCCTCAATTGGTGATGAGTTCAAAGCCCCTTGAAGGCTTGTGACACATGTGGTGCATTGAAAGTCTTTATGTAATCAGTTCTGAAAGCCTAGGTAATAATTGTATCCACTTCAGTTCTCTTTAAACACAACTCTATAGTATTACCCCAAGTATAGGGGATTAAGTTTGAAAATAGTGCAATTAATGGAAATCTGAAAATTCAAAAGAATATCAACAAATTGTGACCAAATCATGGACTAGTACAAGAAAATTTATAAAATTAGAAAATATCAAAATTTCCTAAAAATTCTGTTCATAAGAACTTGGGGGAAATTTAAGTCCACAAATTTCCTGTTTATAGAAACACCTTATGGTTTAATTTACTTCTTGTACATAATTATGATTGATTGCAATTTAGAAAGACTAACCAAAATTTTCCTCCTTTGTTGTTGAACATTTTCAGGGTAACATGTATAATTGAATTGTTTAGCATTTAATGTACAAGTCTGTGTAAGCATATCCACTGTGACTGTCTCTGCATGCACTACACAAATATACTTAACTACAATTAACTGGACAAAACCCTGATGAGGAAATTTTTACCAATTGTCTTTGATTCATTTCTATATACCTATGGTTTAAATTCAAGCACATCAATTCAAGCTCCGGGTTCAAGCTTTTCTACTCAAAGTAAAATTTAAGTTTGATGTTCATGATCAGTTCCAAATAATTGGCAAAAATATCTCGTCACAATTTCATAATTAGAATTGTCTTTGTTTATGAAAATAAAGTTAGTAAATGATAACTTGGTAACACTAGAACCAGATACTTATCAATTCATAAAGTGATAACATAGCAACAACAATTTATTAATGTAACATTGCAATCAGCTTCAGTATCACATTTCTCATACTTTTTTTTTTTTTCCTACGAAAAAAGGAAAGAATCCTAACAGAAATATAATAGTGTATGGAAAAGAAACAAATACATATTGTTATGAGTTTGTGCCGAATAAAAATGAGTCTCTTTGTTAAATTCATGTTATGCATGACTTCTGCTGAATTAGCATCACTTGTTTAATGGTGATAAGTGTGCAAAAGAGGGCAGCATACGGGGTTAGTTAAGGGTACAGTATCGTGCAGCTGATACCCTGTTCTATAATTAAAGAGAATTCAAAAGTAGCATGACTTTAACAAATCACTACTTGGCACTCTGTCAAACTCATAACGATATGGAAGAGAGATGGAGAGAGAGTGATAGAGAAGAGAAGAGAGAAAGAGATAAGAGAGAGAACGACTAAGGAGAAAACAAAGACATGGAAGAGATGAGACAAACAGTAGAGAAATAAGAGACAGCACAAAGAAAGGGAGCGAGAGAGAGAGGGAGAGAGAATAAAGAGGGGAGGAAGATAAATCAAACAATACATTTGTGAACTTATGTATAAAAATAAAGCCATTGAAAACTGGTTCACACTACTTTTTTTCTTTGAGTTTTATTGTCAACACATGATACCACCTGTCCTGCATGCTTTGTTCAACAGTTGTTTACTTGTTAGGATTGCCACATATTGATTCAATAATATTTCAGATAAAGCAAATAGTTTTCAAAATAAAACAATTTAAATTTGTATAAAACAAAATGTACAAAATAAACACAGGTGAAAATGAAATAAATATAACATAAGCGACATTCTAATTGTGTAAAGAGCACTTTTCTAAAACTCGTTAAGTCCACTAATAGTTTTGAGATAAATAAACTTTGACTAAAATTTGGAAATATAATGTTGGGTTTCACGTTTATTTTTTTGTGATTCAGGTTATACACAACTAGAAATGAGCAAATTACCAAGTAAGAATTGTCTTTTAAAAAGACAAAGTTCACGGATCAGGTGTACAGGCTGTATCAAAATGATTGGTACACATCAGTTTCCAGTGATTATGGACATGACTGCCACATCAAACTGCAATCCGCATAATTGATTAATATCATAAACAGTCACAAAAGATTTATGGGGATCCAATAAATCATTTGAAAGAATCAGGCTTTTTATAAAACTGCTGGGTACCAATCCTTTTGGTACAGCTTGTATAGTAATTTGTTCTAAATTCATCTTTAAAACAAATACACCATAATATTCAATTACCATGATTACAGCATAAGGCCTTATGTCACAGTATCACTATCTTGATCTTGATAAGATGCCTACTCATATACGGCAGCATAGCATGGATAAGCTCTTAGCATGGACAACTATATTCATACTAGCCAATACTTTCAAAAACCAGGGGAAGATGAGATAATAATGTCCAAATTGTCCAAAACATCAAAATATTAAATGTGATATAATGAACCGATTCCAATTTCCTATAATGCATTTGATCAGTGATCACAATTGGATTGCTCCTGCATCATAAAACACTACTGCACATGTTTGTTGGAAAGCAGACATTGACAAGTGGAGGCATTGTATGATGAAGTTTCAAGCCAATATATGATACACTATCGGGAACAGGCAAATGGTCTACATGGTAAGGCCCAAGTCTAAGAGCTGTAGCTCAAATGCAGTACGCTCTAAACAATGTCTGATCATATCTTACAATTAGAATTTGCAATGGATTTGATTGAAAATATCAAATGGTTGTTCTTCTTCATGATTTACATATATTTATTGTTAGTTCTCAGAACTTACGCATTGTGGTATGGATTTTTGTACTTAGTAAAGGTAAATTAGGTAAAGTTAGACATCTTATACTAGATGTCAAAATACCATCATTTACATAACCCTCCAAAAGTACTTAATGCGGAATCAAGTCAGCAGGTCAAATGTGTGAAATAAACCTACACAGTGTACACTGAGATATTCCACTTTACAAAAGTTTGGAATTGTCAGCTTCTATTTTGGCACTTTTGACACCATACACAAATTCCAATGCGACACATTTTTATACCTCACTGGCAGGCAAGCTGGGTGCTTCCCCATACCAGTCTTTTGTCAAAATTAGTGTCCAATTACAATTGTATCATCGGGGTGTACTTTTAAATACAGAAGTAGAAATAGTATCATACCTGCAGAAACACCCCAGCTTGGTATGTGAAATACAATGATACAGGTGGGGATGCCACCCAGGTATGGCTGCCTTCATTTGAACATTTGGAGTTTGGTTGGATTAGTTTATTATACTGACAACCTTAACCATCAACGTTCTTGGTTGACAATTAATGAAATTATGTGTTAATTTTGCATTGGACTTTATCCCAGAATCTGGGGAACGGATTATACACAGTTGTGACCAAGTTAACTTTTTAACCTTTGTCTAAAGTTTGATACCCATACTTAGACAATTAAGCTTGTTGTCACAACGTACAGCACTTAAAACACAGATACATTGGAAGTCATGCTATGGTTTGTGGCTAAAGTCAACCGCAAATATTTTTTTGAGGCTAGCAATTTTTGAACACTTCTTGAGCTTATGTTACCACACAATACTCCCCTTTAATACATTAATACTGCAATTCATTCATAAAATGAGTTCAAAATATGTGACACGATCAAGGGAAAAAAGTTGGATGTCGCTAATATTGATTTTGAGATATTGGCAAAGAAAGTGTTAAAATTCTTTTGTTTTATATTGTTTTCAGTGATTTATAAATTGATGTATCTTTGTAAAGAAATGTCGTATCAACATGGGGTTTTCAGTTTCTGAAAGCTCTAAATATCCCCTTTCGAACCGTATGTAAAACTCATTTTCGACCAGGGTTGACATGCGACTCATTCCCCTTGATCATGTCACATATTTGACATGGAGGTCTTTCAAAAATGCTGACATAAAATATGTACACCTTAGACACAATAGGGCACTAAACATGCATCCTGTCACCATATTGTCATTTTTTTTCTCCAATCATTTTTTAAATGAAAGTTGATATGTGACATGATTCTGCTCCATGGGGCCAAAGGAGGCATTTTTGAAAATTGAGTTATTATAATTGCTACCTTATACAAACATTAGCCTATCAAATACTGAACACACAAAGGTTTAGCATACTTTGTTCTAAATTTATGAAGTTTTGTGATGTCTATTTTCTTATGCATTTTAGTGTTTTTTTAACTCCATATTTTTGCTTTTATCTTCAAATTTGCTGCATTTGGCCCCCATGGACCAGAACGTGTCACATATAGTCCATGAAGTATGAGATATTATTATGAGAGGATGCTTACATCATCCAAGTTTTTGCTGAAATTTCCTGATGTTAGCAAATTTAGTAATACATAAAAAAGCAAATTTAGTAATACGTAAAAAATGTTTTTCAGTAAAGATAAGGAAATACATTTAAAGTTGAGGAACTAGATCTGGTTACAGATCTGGACCTAGCCGGGGCCGGAAATGCATAACTGTAGCATGTAGGGGCTTTATCCGTCTTCCATAGGCTGAGATACAGCTATATTTCCGTAATTTTAAACATTTTTTTGCAAATTTGACGTTTTGACCTCCTTAATGACCTTTGACCCCAATACAAAAAAACCTCATATACACCGCTAAAATGCATTGTTACAGTTTAAATTTAAAATATCTACTATGCTTAGTTATGGAGATAAAAATTCTTGAAGTTATTTAGCTTAAAACCGGAAATGACGTCTAAATGACCTTTGACCAAAAAAATAACGTGCATACATCGGGTAACACTTATGCATATATGAAGTTTATGTTACTCTGGTCTGGTTACGTTTTGAGATTTAAAAAAATGAACATATTTGATGATTTTTGGTTTTTGACCGGAAGCGACCCCTTAATGACCTTTGACCCCGAAACTGTAGACACCCCAAAGACCCTGGCTAATAGTAATGCATGTGTGCTAATGACAACACTCTGCTATGTAATTTTTTAGCTTTCAGACCGGAAATGACCCCCTTAATGACCTTTGACCCAAATTCTGTGAATAATTTATAGGCACTGGATATAGCCGATGCATATGTGTAAGTGACATCATCGTACTATGTTATCTATGGCAGAAGAAGCATTTTGATGTTTTTTGGTTTTATCCCGGAAATGACCCCTTAATGACCTTTGACCCCAAATTTGTGAATATCCTATAGACACTGGATATAGCCGATGCATATGTGCAGGTGACGCCATTGTAGGATGTAACATGTAGGAGAAGAAGCATTTTGAAATTTGTTGCCAGAAAGAAAGAAGAACTAGATCTGGTTACAGATCTGGACCTAGCCGGGCCGGAAATGCCAGTCTTAAAGTTTATGGACATCTCACACCATTAATGGTGCATCAGTGTAACATGTAGGGGCTTTATCCGTCTTCCATAGGCTGAGATACAGCTACTTTTCCGTAATTTTAAACATTTTTTGCAAATTTGACGTTTTGACCTCCTTAATGACCTTTGACCCCAATATAAAAAAAACCCATATACACCACGAAAATGTTTTGTTTTAGTTTAAATTAAAAAAATATAGTATGCTTAGTTATGGAGATAAAAATTCTTGGAAGTTATTTAGCTTAAAACCAGAAATGACGTCTACATGACCTTTGACCAAAAAACAAAAATACTGTGCATACATCGGGTAACACTAATGCATATATGAAGTTTATGTCACTCTGGTCTGGTTACGTTTTGAGATTTAAAAAATGAACATATTTGATGATTTTTGGTTTTTGACCGAAGCGACCCTTAATGACCTTTGACCCCAAAACTGTAGACACCCCAAAGACCCTGGTTGGTAGCAATGCATGTGTGCTAATGACAACACTCTGCTATGTAATTTGTAAAAACAGTGATTTTTTGAATATTTTTAGCTTTCAGACCGGAAATGACCCCCTAATGACCTTTGACCCAAATTCTGTGAATAATTTATAGGCACTGGATATAGCCGATGCATATGTGCAAGTGACATCATCGTACTATGTAATTTGTGGCAGAAGAAGCATTTTGAAGATATTTGGTTTTATACCGGAAATGACCCCTTAATGACCTTTGACCCCAAATTTGTGAATAATTTATAGGCACTGGATATAGCCGATGCATATGTGCAAGTGACGTCATTGTAGGATGTAACATGTAGGAGAAGAAGCATTTTGAAATTTGTTGCCAGAAGAAAGAAGCAGAAAGAAGAAAGAAAGATCCGATAGCATCACAAGACCTAGCCGGTGTCCCGGCTAGGTAAATAGTTTGAAGAAAAATGCACAAAATAGAAAACCTGATACAAGATATAATAATAATACAAATATAATCTTTGTAGATGCTTTTATAAAGACACATCTATAATCATGATAATCAATATTCTCTCAGACTTTGAGCACACACACATCTCCATAGCATTCCTGTTGAAATCCATGTACCCCCTACCATGTACTCCCTATGGAAGACATGACCTTAATCTTCTACACAGGAAAGTGTGAATCCCATGGTAACCCCATTTGAAATCTACACCCCTGTGTGGGAGATTAAGGTCATGCCTCCCATATGGGTTATGTGGATTTCAACTGGAATGGCACATAATGACTGTAAACATAGTTAGCTCAACTCAAACATGGCAGTCAAATCATCAAATACCTTTTCAGCTGAGTTGCAAAATTGCACATTGAAGAACCAAACACCCTAAACCTTGTAAATTTGGTACTGCTAACTACTGAATGAATGTTCTCGGTCATTTAGCAGTTCAAAGTCACAAATATTATGAATATAGTACTGGAACTTAATTGTTTCTCAAATTTCTGTTGCGTCAGATACCATCAGCATTCATCAGGCAAATACTACTCTGGACTAGTCAATTGATCAATGACTAGAAATGTTCACCTTGTGACCAGCCAAGCAGGTATGTTGCCTTATTAAGTCTGATGGTATCTGATGATGCAAAACAAAAAGTTGAAAACAAGTTCCAGTAATAAATTTCATTTACTTAATTAAAAAATAATTGAGATGTATATTATTATCAGCACCATTATTATATAGGCCCTGCAGTGTTTCTAGTAATAAATACTGAAATCATTTATAGGGTTCTTTAAAAACCAGATAACCTAACATGGTTGGTACCCAGCAAACATAAAACGTTTTTAAAATGTTTTAAACAGGTTATATTTTGGGTTTTGGTAATCAGATTTTAAAAACATTACAACTACATTTTTAAATGTTGTCAAAATGTTATTGTAAAATATATTTTGCAAACATGATTTGCCAAATATTTCTTCTTATAACATTAATTTAGAATATTTTGCAGTATGTTTTCAAAAAATACTTTTGAATATTAGGAAAACATTTTATACCCTTATTTAACCTTTATGCAACCTTTTATGAATAATGTTGAAAACGTTTTGTGTTTGCTGGGTATACGGTGCATCATACCGTTTATAGTAAGAACATTTATACTTTTATTTTAGAGTAGGCATAACTGCCACAGTATATAAGCAGTATACTAATGAATGTGATATTTTTTTTCATTGTTTATCCATAAATTACAACACAGAATATTAGTTTCTGGTATATGGATGTGGCTTGTGAACATGTGATGTCCAGGCCTGTAGCCAAGATTTTTTCATGGGGAGGAGGGTGCAGATTTTCCAAATACAGGCCTTTTCAAGAGAAATCATTATTCTGGCCAGAGACTATATTTAAGACAAATTTCACAGAAAGTTCATGATTTGAGGTATTATTATCTAAAATTTTGACATTTTACCGATATATGGGTGGTGCATCGCGATGTCATTATAACATAAATTTCAGGCGGCGGATGACATGATCGAGCCGGCAACTTGTGAAATCGCCTGGCCGTATGGCATTTTCCAATATAGTCGGTTAGTTTTGTGGGGTTCATTATCGAATCCCAACGGTTTTAGCTTGTATTTATATTATTTATCAAGATAGGCCTATTTGTTTGTGATATTTCAAGAGTTTTAAAATTTCAAAATAATCCCATTCAATAAGCCCAATCGGCATTGGAAGTTTGCAATGCATTGTAGGACAGTTTTTGCAGTTTTGGGACACTTTGTCCTTTGACCTTTCAGAAAATTCAGAAATATTGGGTTTTTGTACGTACAAAATATAATCTTAAAATGTTTTACAATATTTAAAACAAATATGAAAAATATTAGTATTTCATAAATTAATTATTTGGTATTTTTAATGATCAAAATTATGACAATAATAAGAAAATTAATAATAATTACGTCAATTTTCCCGATATGTCAGAGGTCAAAGTGTCCCAAAACTGCTCTCAAAAACCGGAAGTTAGAATGGCGATTGGGCTTATTACACGGTTGACGATGAAAATTTACTGAATTTAGAGAATGCAATGCGGCCACCACCTGATAAATTTGAAGATATGAAAATGAGTGAACTTTTCTAACAGGCAATTCTTTAAAAAAAAGTAATGCAATTGGAGCAAAAGCTATTACATCACTTACCACATCCATGTACAAAAATAGTTGTTGTCAAGTGTATCATAGACACACCATATCTATTTAGAGAAGAAATCAAATTATCTATCAAGCCCTATAAACATAACTAGATAATTATCCACCCTGATGTAGCAGTGAAATATACATGCCGACTGTTTCGTGCACACATCTTTAAACATGTGCGTGTGTATGCAGTCTTTGAGTGAATGCTAGCGATTTGAAGCTGCGCCCAATGAAATGCACACTGATGTCACTGCCATTGACCCCTCCTCCCTGTCTGCAACTATTTCACTTCATCATTCATTTGGCTTATTCCTTTACAAGGCAAGTATTTCCATCTTGGCATAATGCTGTCCTTTGTATCACACAAACAAGATTGGCATTGTGACCTCAAACTATAGTCTCTTTCCATGCACACACACAATATGCTATTCAGCAGGTTAAATAATCCACAAAATTGTTTTGGAAAATAAGTTATATCTGTTACTTCTCACAGATTTATTCCTGTTGTGGTTCCAATCCATATCATAGCAGCCACAAGATTGCAATATGATATCAATATATTGCTCCTTCTAACAAAGCATGATCCTCTCAGTAAAAATCCCCACAATAATGTGTTGCAAGGCCAGTGATGGTCTTTTAATAGTCAGCAAAGATGTAATCATGGTCATTTCACCAGCCTCCGAAACCATAGTAATGTGTCGTATACCAAAAGCAATTCTCCCTTGTAAGATAGCATACTTCTTTCTGTTATAGTACACTGTGTCGCGAGGCATGCAATGCTTGTAATAAGTTGCAGATATAATTGTTGTAATTTAACCTGCCTGTGAGCTCAAAAGCAATACTCCCATCTATGACACCATAATCCTTTATGTCAATGACACCATAATCCTTTATGTCAAAGTATCAATCATACTGTGTTGGGAGACAAGCGATGCTCGTTTACTTGTCACAGATTTCATTCTTGTGAGCTGTGCTGCAGCACCAGTCTGTAATGCTTTGACTATGCGAGCTACAGCATCACCTATATTACTAGCTGCCAGGTTGGAATCTCCTAGCATATCCCAGTCCTCTTTTGACACTCCTCGTGGAACCTGCAGAGAGAAATAGCAGAACGACTTTGTATTTATGACCAAGTGAAATCACACAGACATGGTGATGAAGTTAAAACAACTACATGCATGAGCAAGATTGTCATCATCATCATCCTTCGGCTGTGGAGCACTGGAGCAGGCAACCACAAGATTTCTTCATGGACAGCGATCTTTGGCAAGTGCAGTTATTAAAGTCTAATAATTAAAGCATTCCCTTTTTGATATGTTTCCCATGCATAATGTAAGATATCAAAATCTTTTATAGCTACATCTCATAACTAAATAGTAATATGAAATCTATTTAAAGAAAAATATTAAGCCAAAACTTTTTAATTTCTTACAATTGCTTATATATTTCTATATACATATGAAGAGCTTAGTTTCAAAACCCCTTACATCCACTTACCCAATTTTGAAAACACATCAAATAATCATAAAAAAGATCACTGATATTGGGGTGTTTTCAATAAAAGCAGTTTTTGGCGGGATGCTTGGGTAGAATGAGCATCCCGCCAAAAACTGCTTTTGTTGCAAACCCCCATATTGTCTCGGTCCCAGTCGGTTTGTGTTCCTCTGTCACTAAACAAACCGTATGGCGACAACCCCGAAATGACGATCGCTGATTGGTTAATGAATTTCCAAATAAAACTGTTTTCAATTGGCTGTAGAACGTGACTTGTGTAAGTGACACTAAACAGTGTAGGCCCCTCTCTATGCTCACCTATTTGTAGATACAGCAAACGCAAACATATACGCTAGCTAAGCAGCCATTGAGGCGCCAATCGTGAATATCGCCTTTCGTGTCAGCGATTCGCAGCGCGTACTCACGTACGCTGTGTGGATTTATGTACCCGCATAGCTGTCACTCAACCATTGCTTGCATTGAAGCCCGGCACTGATTGACAGCAATTCTCAATCAGAAGATTTTCTTATGACGATGATTGGCCAATCAGAAAAGATGTACTATGAGGTTGTCGCCAGACGGTTTGTTTAGTGACGAAGGAGCACAAATCGGCTGGGACTGAGACTAACCCCCATATATCAGTGATTTTTTTGATGATTTTTTGATGTGTTCTCAAAATTGGGCAAGTGGATGTAAGGGGTTTTGAAACTAAGCTCTTCATATCAAGAAATAATTCTAAATACCAACTTGTTAAAAAAAGGGCATATATCTTAGTGGCTACAAGGAGTGACCATGCATATCGGGTACACCAAAGACATTACATACAAAGAGGACCGACTCAGCCATGCTTGTGTGTCACTCATGGATTGCACAGTTAGTGTACCTCCTAATTATTATGCCATGCACACAGTAAATTTCAATTTTAAAGTGCGTCCTTGTTTGCATCTAGTGCAATGTGCCAATAATGTGTGCTAAGTGCTACGCATGCAACCCTTTGTAACCGCAAATTACACTATTTGGTCTCCATATGTTACAAACCAAGATTCTACATCGTAACTATTTGCGTCTAATCTTTTTGAAAAATAACCAATATGAGTTTCTGCGGACAACTTCCCAAATCAACATTCCCCACATGTATATTAGAATTTGTTTAATGTAGACATTTATAAGCTACAATCCCGGAAAAAATGTGTTCGAACACCCACTGTAATTCCCATGTTCTTCTTAGCATAGTGCGCACGCTATATGAGTCACTGGAAAATAAGAATTATAATAGTGTTGTCTCAACGTTCATATTAAGCATGCCCCTCCCCTTTCCCCACCAAACAATGTTGGGAGAAGATATGGTGAAGATGAGCATATTGGGCATGCCAACATTGTAATGGGGTAGAAGGGGACCATTTCCAATATGGCCTTAAAAGTGTTCGAACAAATATTTCTAAGATTGTAGCACTGTGACACATACCTCAAAGATTTTTTTGGGTACATTGAATTTTCCACCGGCAGATCCTCCCGTACATTTCACAGGTATAACTGTATGATCACTCCAGCAAAACTCCTCTGCTTCATGAGCTGCACCAGGTCCACCTAAAAACAGAAACATTCAAGTTTACAATCTATGCAAACTATTTTACATGAGGGACAATTTATTTTATCAGTCTCTAAATTGAGATTCATGACAAAGCATAGTATGTTTTGTTATGTACAAGCTGAAGTGCGTAAAAAATTTAATTGGAACAAACACGCACTTTCAGATCTTGTTTGCACCTTATCACAATATTTCAGAGCAAGTTTAATGTTCAGTTTGTCAGTTACAGCTGTTGGGTATGTATTCAGGATAATCATAGGGTTGATGATCAATGGTATCCCCCCCCCCTTTTAGTAAGTTTGAACTTGTAACCAGGCAGCAGCACTGAGATGCAAGAGTGGCAATCATAGACTAATAATTAGCAGACAAAACACCAACTGGCAGAGTCCAAAACTGCTATGTCCACTCTGCGCTGTTACCGCATACTTTTTATGCTCAATTTTGATATTTTTCGCAAGTATACGCAATAAGTTGTTAGACACACGGGATAGGACAATCGGCCCACATGAATATGCGAGAATTGTCATTGCATACAAAGCACGGGACTGACTGTCGGGGCCCAGATGTACCTCTTCTATCTATGGTGGCAACCATCAAAAGTAACAACATACCACATTAATTTCAAATGACAGTATCCACAAGCAAGAACATGGTAGACAACTTAACCGCTAGTATGCAGATGTTGAACACTTTGGACAATATGGTTCCTTCTGTCTCAAGACAGAATCCACAAACAAGGAATTGGATGACGCCTTACCTTCAACTAGTATGCAGATGTCAAACACTCTGGACACTATGATTACAAGCCGACGACGAATGTCGGCTTGTTCTGTCTCTTCTCAATTCTTCTTTCTTCTTTCTTCTGGCAACCTCGTGACATTTTGCGTGACAATTGCCACGTTTCGCCCTAGCTCTCTTATGCTTCGACAGATTTCAACCATACTTGAGCCAAATGACCACTGGACTAGGCCAAACCTTACATTTGACTTTGACCTGACTGTGACCTTTGACCTTGACCTTATGGCCAAAAATGTTGATTTCACAAAAAATGCTACTCCTTCCACAAATTTCATGCGATGAGGACATGGTTATATCATGTGACTCGACTTAAGTCGGTGTCTATAGGGTGTGCTCAGATAAGGGTCAAAGGTCATTAAGGGGTCATTTCGGTCAAAGTCTATAAAATATGCAAAAAATCACTGTCTTTACAAATTACATAGCAGAGAGTCGCCATTAGCACACATGCATCTCTACTAGCCAGGGTCTTTAGGATGCCTACAGTTTTGGGTTCAAAGGTCATTAAGGGGTTACTTCCAGTCAAAAACCAAAATGTTCAAAAGATTTTTATCTCAAAATGTAAACAGACCAGAGTAATATAACCATCATACATGAATCAGTGTTATTTGATGTATGCATGGTATTTTTATTTTGGGGGTCAAAGGTCATTAAGGGTCACTTCCTGTTTTTAGCTGAATAACTTCAAGAATTTTTATCTCAAGAACTGAACATGTTAGATTTTTTAAATTAAAATTGGAACAATGCATTTTGTCGGTGTACATAAGGGTTTTTTTTTCATTGAGGTCAAAGGTCATTAAAGGGGTCAAAAGGTCAATCAAAAATTTTAAAAAAATCAAAATCCATGTATAAGTTCCGATTAAGCTGAAATTCACCAGGAATATTTCTTATGACATCCTAAGCACAATGCAAGAGCATTTGACCCCATCCGTAACCCAGGGGTCAAGTTATAGGGGTCAAATTGCGGCTTGTATTCAGCGTCTGTTGACTCTAGTTTCTCTCTGTCTCAAGACAATATCCATAAAGAAGGACACGGTAGACACCTTACCTTCGGCTAGTATGCCGATGTCGAACACTCTTGACAATATGGATTCTGTGTCTTAACACAATATCCATAAAGAAGGCCATGGTAGACAACCTACCTTCAACTAGTAACACTCTGGACACTATAATTTGGTTCATCTCAAGTTTGGTAGTGACGTATGTGCGTATTTCGCTCGCAGGAGTATCAAATCGCGCGCGTAAAGTAAAATGCCCTGAGTGTACACGCACGCCGTACATTGGCGGTTTGTTGACACGCTTACCAAACTTGAGATGAAACAAATTATATGGTTTCTCTCTGTCTCAAACAATATCCATAAAGAAGGACATGGTAGACACCTTACCTTCCACTAGTATACAGATGTCAAACACTCTGAACACTATGGTTTCTCTCTGTCTCAAGACAATATCCATAAAGAAGGACATGGTAGACACCTTACCTTCTACTAGTATACAGATGTCAAACACTCTGGACACTATGGTTTCTCTCTGTCTCACATTATCACCACAGAATATGGTTTTTCCAAATGGCACTTCCTGAAATGTCTTGTCATGATTCTGCCTGGTTTGAGCACTTCGATCCTTTTAAAAAAAAAATGAATGTTGTGAAAACGTGCTTGTAGTTTTTGTACAAACAATTTCATTTAGATTGTTATCATTAGCATAAAGTATTGGTACAGGTAGTTTATGTGTAGTTTCCCCAGGTATGATCCAATTTTACACAAGAAAAAAAAAAAAAATCCTTGATGCGTCAAACTTTTACACCAAGGAATATCTTGATGTTATATACTTTAACGAAAATTTATTCCAAATCTAACACATTCTTTCAAAAACAAAATCCCAAGCCAGTGAGACCCATATTTTGAAACAAATGGTAGATACTTAAAATGAACTGACGTTAAACCAAAATTGCTATCATTATTTGTTTTGGTACAACTTGAGTCCGGTCCTTATTTAACAAAGTTTAGGGTTAGGGTTTAGGGTTGGGGTAGGGCAGTCTTGTAATGAGACTAGTAAACTTGCACCCTATTCGGTATTCAATCCTTTGTTTCTTACCTGTTCATCCTTTCTAGGCAGTATATGAAAGACATTAGTGCTCAGTTTCCTTTGCTTCCTTTCCTCAAAGAAACTTCTTGATATTGTCTCTCCCACACCATAGAAGCCTCCAGTGACCATCGTTATGTCATTCCTTTCTTGTCTTGCTAGGGATATGCCAATGGCTCTGTAAAGAAAATAATTTATGTTAGCCATTAAATTGCCCCTGGGAGGGTGCAAACATTAAAGATGGAGAACAAAACAGTGATGAGGACAACAATGGCAGATTTCCACTGCTGTGGTATTATTCCCTCCTAAAAAACAGTTCAGCACATCTGTTAAAGGGCCACTCAGTTCATAAGCAAATTCCTTATGATTTTGTGAGGAATTCCATCCGGGCCACTTGATTTTGAGGTTTTGCTCTCTATACACATCCTATGTATAAAGAAAGGGGCAGGTTTTAAGAAGACGCATAAATGAAGCCATTTGGATCAGGAAAAGGGGGCCAACACACTATATCGAGATGAACGAAATCACTTTCTACCCAATATATATGACCAGCTCCTAAATCCCAAAACAGTGTCACTAATGTCAAGTTTAATAGGAAGCAGACAAGGAGTGGGAGAATTGGTCATTCAATTTAAGAAGGAACTAAGTTGTAGCACGAAACTGTCATTGATATGTTTAACATCATTTACCCAATATTTCTTTGGATTTGTTTACAAGAAATTTTGTGAATTCAAAAATAAACAAAATACTAAAACATGAATTTGAAAATTCTTCAATCTTACACCACCCTAAAGAATTACTTGAAAAAGTCTTAACTTACTTGCAAATCTCTTCACTTTTGTCATAGAAGAATTTGGTTCCTCCTGATATGTACACACACTTTTCCCCTGGTAATCTATTGCACACATAATCCACCTGATCACAAATCAAACCATTAATACTGTTAAATATCAATCAATCAATCAATACAAAACAGAGATACAATGTACATGTTCAGGTGGCATGTCATATTTTCAAATGACACTAGAATACTCAAGGGATGCCAATTTAAAATATTCACTGTAACTGAGACAAATATTTCCATATTTCATTCTTATGAATAGTGTTTATTTTGTAGAATGACTGAGCTCACTTACGGATATAAGGCCTTGGGGAAAACATGTTTCAATAAAGATATAATTTGGACCTCTACCAATGCTGTAAAGCCATTGTCTAATACAGAAGGGAAGAGACTCAAACATCATACACTGGAACATATAAACATATGTGACCCACTCTGACAAAACCAGGATTAAGATGCATTTTTGACATATCATGATTTGAATAAAAATGTAAGCACTAGACGATAAGCTTTAAAATGACACCAAAATTACATAAATAGCATCAATACATTTCAAGATATGGATAATTTTGTCAATGATACCTTGATATTTTTACCAAATTGCTATTCTGAGTAATTAATGAGGCCAATTAGTTTCCTGTCCTACAGAGGATTAAATAGGGATTATCATATATAGTTCAACTGTTAATTATTGATTAAATAAACCTCTTTTTAATACGTACTTTCAAGGATTAGAAAGTCAATTACCGCGAACTTAAGAATTCCAAAATTTTGGGTTTTTTATGGGAATGTCATCTTTAAAGGCCTTTAACTCGAAAACATGTCTGGCGACTTGTTCTGGGTTTTGTTGGAGCTGGTCACATATATACAGTACATTCTAGCTGCAGCAAATGGCCACTTACAGATTTGGATATCTCAGTTTCCTTGGCTGCATCAGAAATGATGTCTGAAGATGAAGCATTCAATGAACGCTTAACCCTGTTTAGTAGAGAATCCTTGTAGTCTTCTCTCTTCTTATGCTGTGTGTGGGTGAAACAAATAAGATATATAGCATCAGAAATGATGTCTGAAGAATCCTTGTTTAGTCCTTGTAGTCTTCTCTCTTCTTATGCTGTGTGTGGGTGAAACAAATAAGATATATAGCATCAGAAATGATGTCAGAAGATGAAGCATTCAATGAACGCTTAACCCTGTTTAGTAGAGAATCCTTGTAGTCTTCTCTCTTCTTATGCTGTGTGTGGGTGAAACAAATAAGATATATAGCATCAGAAATGATGTCTGAAGATGAAGCATTCAATGAACGCTTAACCCTGTTTAGTAGAGAATCCTTGTAGTCTTCTCTCTTCTTATGCTGTGTGTGGGTGAAACAAAAGATAATCAACTGCATATGTTACCATTGCAGATACTGTCATTACATCAAAAGGATTTTTTTTTTGCTTCTCCACCGAAATTATTGACAAGACAGTGAGTGGTTTAATAGACTGGGAGCTGTGTTGATATGATCGTAATCCTAGCACACACATGTAGGACCTTAAATCCTATTATGCCTAAGTTGTATACAAACATGCAGCTTATTTTCACAGGTGTTTGGTAGTTGTACTGTTGTCCTATCCTTGTCTACACTACACCGTTTAACTACTTAAATTATGTCAATGTCTCCCAAATGGGTACAAAATATATTTCCCCATTCTTAATAAAATTGATATGGGATGTTCTTCAAATCAGATTCCAAACTGTCATTAAATGGATGTGGAGTCATGCCTGTGTATCATGACAGCCCTATACCAAAGTCTTGACAGAACAAACACAACATGTAATATTTACTTCAGGGTGCTCTACTTTACCTGCAGAATATATGAAGAAAATGACTTGCTGTCAAATTCAGCAGTATGGTCAGTTTTTTAAAATTGTAATCACAACTGACATACATTGACATATGTGATGTGATCAAGCAAAATGAGTTGGATGTCAGGAATATTGATTTAAAAATATAGTCAGTAATAGCATTCAACATCCTTTGCTTTTTATTGTTTTGAGCAATCCTAAAATGACCATATCTCTGGTGGTAAGTTGATGTTTTCAGCAAATTTAAGCTTTGGGAATGGCTCATGTAGGGCCTACTGAAATTGAAAACTGAATTTTGATTTTGATCGACACCAGTCATTTTGTTTGATCGCATCACATATTCTATCAAGATATTGAATAATTGGTGTTACCGTCTTACATTCTGAGTATGGAAATTAAATGTCAGTCTATCCTGAAAACACATTGGGCTGTTTTAGTTGAAATCTATACAACTCTAAGGAAGACATGATCTCATACACAGAAGGTGTAGACTTCAAATGGAGTCACCCATTCAGGTAACACCATTTGAAATTCACACTCCCTGTGTGGAAAATTAAGGCAATGTCTTCCACAGGTTGTGTATGGAATTCAACTGGAATAGCCCATTCAAGATACCTACCTCCATTAGGCTTGTTCCAATGAGCATACTCATCCATCCTGGCATCTCAAAATCCTCATAGACCAGAGGTACTACACGCTTTCTGGTTTCACAGTAGAAAACCTACAACAAAAGACAAGAAAAGGGTCAATTTAATACAGGTTACATTAATCTCTATGCCAGGGGCCAGGATTTTGTGTGGGGGTGGCAGATGTTCCAAATACAGACCTTTTCAAGAGAAATCTTCATTCTGGCCCAAAGCAGACTTTAGAGCCTGTTTCAGACAAATTTCACAGAAAGATCAAGATTTGGGGTATATTTATCTAAAATTTTGACATTTTGGGCCCAATTTTGTTTTATTTTTACAGACAAAGCAGACCTTTTACCAAAGGGAATGTCAGCCTGTCTGTACATACTTTCTTTTATTACATTTTGGTTTTTTTGATAATGCCCATGTATTCTAACATATGTCAAGGTTTTAATGCTAGAAGACCCTCCCTAGAATAGCTGCTCTATAGACATTTTACAATACCTGCATTCTATATTATACACATCAAAATATAAAACACATGGCAGCTTCTTGCACTCACTCCTGAATGTTGTTTAAACACAATGACACCGTACCTGTTCTTTGCAAGTATATGATTCAGCAAAGGCCTTTGATAAGACAAATACAACCACACCAGCCTCATCTGCCTTGGCAGCAAACTGTTGCAATGGTCCAGGGTCCATGGCATCACCATTTGTGATATCACAAACTTCACTATCTTCAAGTGGCATGGTATCTGTCACAAAATGTGATTCAATTATTATATTAGTAAGAAGCAAATCAAAGTGAATGAACATTATTACATCCATTAAAAAACACATGAGCCCTTTGCAATTTGAATAATATCAATTAATACCCAATACAAAAAAGGTTCCTGTAATTCACTGGGAGGGCTATATCATATTTCGTAATAAGTTGATCATTACCATAATATTTTCCATTCCGTCCCTTGCAACACAAACTAATGACAAATTTAGGAACATTCGACCTTAACATTCTAACCTAACAAAAGGTATTTGATGCACCTTGCTACATCAGTAAATAATTCATGAATAGCTATCAGGTGCCCCCTGGGTCAACCATTGGTAAAGTAAATGGTTTTACTTGGTTACTCAAGTATTCATTGGTATATCAGCTAGCCAGGATGTGAAACTAGGCTTTGATTCACCTCAAGTTTGGTAGGGACGTAATTGCTTATTCACAGTTACACTACAAGCATGCCAACAAATCGCCCCTGCACATGTGTATGTATGCTCTGCACAACATTATGTGCAAGACTCAATAATGCAGCCAGCAAAATGGCACCTATGTCACTGCCAAACTTGAGGCAAACCAATTAACAACACAAGATCATTTCTATTCTTTCCACCTCAATTTCAATAGAGGGGGAATCTAACCCTCTGTCACCTTTCAGTTTAACTGAACTGAACTGAACTGTCTCTACTTGGGCACATCACTGCTATATATACATACCTGATGAGTCTTCTGAATTGTTGGATTGGTAAGTTTGTGCTGAATCATCTAATACATCTAATGAGCACCATACTTCATAGCCTTGATCCTCAAAGAGTTCCACCAGCTCAGATGCCTGCAACGAAATGGCCCTTTTTTGTCAACACTACAAATAATACATTTGAAATATTTATGCATTAATGGATCCCCAGTATTGCTGCATTCCAAATTCAAAAAAACATTTCTTCTTTATGAAGACCTTAGGAAGTATTCCTCACTGATCTACAGTATTTGTCATGTAAATGCAATACAGATAGATGTAGCTGTTATATTCACATATTCACTTTTATGCTGAAGTTGTTGTTCAAGTTATGAACTTTTAACTTTAATTGGTTGCTTGAATCTTTGGCATAATCCGGATTACCAAGAGCAACCTTAGATTAAAGTTAAGAGTCAAGGATAGGGTTATAGTTAGGGTAGTGCTTCATGTCAAAGTAGATTAGATCTGGTCTTGCGAATTTAGTATCATGGTGGTTTTAAACTCTTTCTACAAGCTTTCATGCTGTTCAATTTTGAAACATTTGGAATAATTCTGGTATACCCTGCGCACAAGCATACCCTAGCCTTAATCTTAACCCTAACCCCAACCCTAAAAAATAGGGTGCGCAGGGTAGACCAGAATTGTACCAAACGTTTGATTCACACCTTTGCAATACTAGTTGACAATACTTTACTGCTGATCCCAATCTCCGATGTACTTACATACTCCCTTTGTTTAGGATGTACACTGACAACAACCAATGGTTTCCCTTCTCTGCATTCTTGTACTTACATACTCCCTTTGTTTAGGATGTACACTGACAACAACCAATGGTTTCCCTTCTCTGCATTCTTGTACAATGACCAGATCTCCGACTCCACGTGGAAGAATAGATGCATAGCTTCGTAGCTGGGGTGCCTGTAAGCAAAAATATAAGAGCATATATGTTTGTAATCATAATATGACAAGGGTATTAACAACCATCTGCAATCACAAACATCTGGCTATTGATGCTTAAATCTGTGCAAGTTCCCGGCTAATGATCAAAGTTTTTGCACTCAAGGTATTTCAAGAAAAATAATAATAATCTATGTTATGTCATATACTTTCAGGCCTCGAAATAAGAAGAAAAATCCAAGGGTCTTCTGGACCCTTGCCTTTGAAATTTCAAGGGTCAGAACCAATTTTCAAGGGTCCGACCCTTGCCATTGAATATTCAAGAGAGAGAATTAGCTACGGCGATCACAGTATATAGATTGTAGAAAATTGGAACTTGCGGGTCAGCGCCTACTTTCACGGGTATTTGACGCAAGGACGCGTCTTATTTCGAGCGCTGATACTTTAAGAGGTAGCACAAAGACAACACAAATAGGACTAATTCTTTTTAATAATATCATGTTTCTATAGTGCCTTACATAACAGCTGTTTCATCTTCAAAGGCCATTCCTTTATACTAGAAGGTTTTTGTAGATAGATGGTGCATCATAAACCTTTTTTAAACTTTAGCACTCTGAATTCTCGATGTAAATTTTGTTCATTTCCTAGCAATTCTACAATTCCTAAGAAAAATGAAGATGTTATATGCATATTTTAGTGATGTTTCACCACTACACTTAGAGATTTCATCAGACTAGCCCGATTAAACTAATAGTACAGTGGTGAACCATCACTAAAATGCGAGTTAAACATATTCATCTTCCTTAGGAATTGTTCAAAATGAACAAAATCCACAGCTGAAATTAACATTCCTACTGAACTTGTTCCAAGATTAAAGAGAAGAACTCTGGATTCTTATTTATGCTACCTTCAAATTCCAATGATATTTATGTGAACTGAATACAATATTCATCCATCAGACACAGAATACCTGTGGTTCTCGAGTTAGAACAGAACGATGCAACTAATGCAATAAGCACTCTCCTTATGGCATATAAAACAGTAAAACTAGTACTGGTGAAAATAGAAGTTCTGTGGTCAAATTATGGGGAAGGAAATTTGAAAGTAGTTTCTTATTGTACTGCAACCTTTTCAAACGGTGTGTAACTCCAGGAGTAAAATTTGAGTTATTTGCGACATCGCACCTTGTTATTGCCATCTTCATCACCCCGTTCTCTCTTCTTGGCCTCTGCATTGCATCGTTTACCAATCTCCTTGGCTACCATAGCAACATCCGGTCTCTCCCACATATACGTATAAGTCACTTCAGTCACATCAACACCTTTCTCTATGATAGGATGAAAAAACGCCTCTGAAAATTGCAAGGATGATTTAAAAAGACAAACGAAACAAAACTAGAAACATAAAACAAAACTAAAATAAGGAAGCTAAAGCTTTGGTGAGGAAAATGAGAACATAAATCAAAAACTGAACAATTCAGAATTACTTGGGTTAAAAAGCGAGCTGTTGTAAACTGCTTATCCACAACAAAAGCCGGATAAGTAAAATTCAAAGTTTTTAGTTGGCCTTAACTTTCGATTCCAGCAGTTTTTATCAGAGCCAAAGAAAAGATTTGAACCAACCAACCCATGTAGCGAGTTGGTAAATTCTGTATTTGAAGTAAATACAACTTTTCCTAAAATCATTTTTAAATTTAACATATGTGACACAATCTGTTCCATGGATGCCAAAGGTGGCAAATTTGAAATGAGATAAAGACCAATAAAATACATAACAAAATTAACATCACAAAACATCTTTAGAACTAAGTATGCTAGACCTTTGGTGTTTTCAGTATATGATAGCCTATTGTTTGGAAAAGATAATAATTATAGTAACTCAATTTCCAAAAATTCATCCTTTGGCCTCCATGTACCAAATCATGTCACATATCAACATGTCCTTATGCCCAAGTAATTCTGAATTTGGATGGAAAGCATTTATTGAGGGTGGTCTTACAGACTACAAACTTATAAACTACAAACTTACAAAAACTGAGCAAATCAGGTAGAACATGGATATGTACACACATTTTGTAAACCAAGTAAGACCACTGAGTTTAATACCAATATTAATCTAGCCAACAGATGGAAATATTTCTCAACATTTGAATATTTCTGAACATCTGAGCCAAGTCATGTCTATATTGGTAAAGTATTGTAAACTCCATTTGAGATCAAACTATCAACAAGTTTGGTAGAAAATGTGCATCTGCTTCTTGTACTTGACATAATTAGTTTAAAATGAGCTCTTTGCAAATATGGATGTGTAAAATACAAATATGTCATCTTAGCTACTATTTTTGAGCTCTTGGCTACAGGATATAGTGTATCTCATCTCAAATTGAGGGTAAAGTGATGCATGTATTTTGTGGGTATAGTATAATTGCACACACAAACCTAATCCCATGGGGCATAGCTTGTCCACATGCTGGCGGCACAACCGTGTAACTTGCACTGACAGCACTCTCCACTTGAAACGAGACACAGTATAGCTAGTAAACTATGCACTTATTATTACTCCTTCAAATAGTTATCCTTTGTTAACATTCATCTTTGCACACACTTTGCAATTATACACTAGACAGAATATAACTTAGATGATGACATATTCCACACTTGTTATGCACTATACTATACATGTCCTACATTACAGCTGGACAAATCACTTAGCTGGAGTATATTGAACTAGGGTCATACAGGACAATAGCATGCTGGAACAGGGACTCAAAAAATGACAAAAAGGCAAAACCATGGGTCTTGTCAGCCTCACATACATAACTAGTCAAAATGTGTACAACCACCCATATGAATTAGTATATGGTTTTCCGAATTTGGCCTCTTAAAGGAGTATTTTGTGATTCTAGCATCCTCTTTTATGGTATGTTCGGTAGATACTAAAAAGCTCACACCCAAAATTTCAGTTGACTGCAATTTTGTGAGTTATGCATGATTATGTATATTACATTGCTACATAAGCCTCTGCGCTGTCATTTCTTTCTGTTAACACTTGATTTCACTCTTAATGTCACATACTCAAAGAAGGAAATGAAAGCGCTATCATATACATGTACAGCATACAGCAGTACATCTACCTTACCCTTCAATACTTACCAGTGTGTTTCATGCCTGGTCCTGGTAGCTTCCAGGGTATAAATTGTGTAGTAGCAAACTGAATGGCTAGGCACCTAGGAGGCCACATCTCTAGAAAACTCACAGGTACTATAAATTTGCTGAGAACATCAGCTAATTTAACCTACGGAGAGCAACAATAGAAAACTTCAATGGTTTGGTTGTATCGATCCCCCCCCCCAACATATTGTGCAACATTTGCACCGATATTACTGTCTGTGTTCAATTTCACCTTTCAAGATAAAATCTCAAGATCTCTCCAATTTCTAATGGTAATAGCCTTCATAAGACCTATTGGATGAGTACATGCATGCAAATCATCATTATTGATTCATCTGTGAGTGGGAATATGTACAGCAAGTCTGTGTAAATTTGAAAAAATCTTGTAAAATTTGGCAGCAGAAACCATTCTACCATTATGAGTGTTTATGGTTGGTGATATTCCAAACGAAATCCTCTATACTACGATCAGCTCATAATAGGCCGGAATTGTTCAATTTTGTTACTGCATGATTCAATAAAGTCGTAACTTACACCCGCGTAAATTTACAAAAGCGCGCTTCAGTCCCACAATACGCAAAGCGCAGTTCACATTTGTGTTGCGCCTAGCTGTGTGTATGCCATTCTATATTAATCCACCACGTTATGCCAATTACAAGCTGATCAGAGCATAGAATCTGACCAACACTACCCCTCTGGTAATCCGAGTTAGGGCTCATCAACTCTAATTCCTGGGCTATGTATATGTACTTGGCCTGCCCAACAATGAGCCTGTAAAGAAATATGCCCTCTATGTTCTACCAACAGATGACACTGTTTTTGCAGCATTCATCTTACATTATATGTGAGAAAAATACATTACCTCTCTATTGGTCCATTGTGTTTCCCCATATCTTGGGGTAACTAGAGGCACAAAAACAGAACAATGGCTGACTGCAAAGTTAAGACTATCTTGCCAATCACTCCCACAGAAAATCTCATGTACATCCTGTTTGGGAAAAACAAAAAGACATAAAGAAGTCAGTTATCAAAAAAAAAACACAATTTAAAATGTGTAAGTGAAGTTGCATCCTGTAAAATACCTTGAGTCTATGCTTACTAAAAATAAATCATTGGAAAATTATGAGTAAAATACTGGACTGACCATTTAAACTTAGAATGTTTACCCAATCTTACCAAGAATAGTTCAGAAAAGGTTAGTTTTGTCTATACGATAAATAACTCCAGAATATGATTTCTATTGACATGAAAATTTGATGTGGACCTAGAATAAACCCCTGGGGTACACCTTGTTAGTATATTAAGTGCAACATACTTACCAAGTAAACACTAAAGTTTTGAGCTTCTAGCTCCTGCTTGAGGTCTAGTGCATACTGTGATGCCTCGGCCCTGACATAGCTAATCAGTATTTGCTTGGCACTCTCTGGATTTGCAATGATTTTAGGACTGATAGGAGCATCACCCGATTTAGGTGTTGGTGGCACTGGACTTAGTGATCTCATGGAATGACGTACATAGCTCTGAGATACTTGGTAACCTGTGTCATTGCTCATTAAAGGACCTGGAGAATGTCTGGATTAAAACACAACATAAAGAGAACAAAAGATGGTGAGTGAAATTTTATTAGAAACATTAAGTGTGTATGAGTCGGACAAGAAATATAACATCTGTGCAGAAAGGTGAACATTTTTAAGAAAAATGAATAAACAGCTGTTTTATTCCAAATGGTAAAAAGCTACCCTTGTAATTGCTAATTGTCTCGGGCGAAGTATGACAAAATAATAGGCAAAATCTAGAAAAACCAGTAGAAATAAAACAAGAAAATTAAACTACTGATTCAAACTATATATATTTTTTTTAAGTTTTTAATTTGAGAGTATGCAGTGAAGATGAAACACATATAATCTAGCTTTCCCTACTTAGTGAGTGCAGTTCATTATGTATGACTCTGGAATATATGCTTGTGTCATATCAAAGTGGTAATCCAATATGGTTCCACATACCAGAGACAGAGTAGCCTGGAATTGAATCCAGTATGTCACAGAAAACTTGTTTTCATAAACTTCTAGCTTAACTTTAACTAAAACCTCCCCAGAATCTTTACAAATTGTCTATACTCTGATCAGCTTGTAATAGGCATCGTGGATTGATATTGAATTGCATACACACAGCTGGGCTCAGCACCTACATGAACTGCGCTTTGTGTATCTTGGGTGACTGATGCACACTTTTGTGATTTCATTTGAATTTGGATTTGGAAGATACCTTCTCTTAAATAAGAGTATTGCGAACCACCAGCATAAATAACTCGATGTAGAGAGTCTTTCCTATTCAGAGGAAATATTGCAATTACACACCTTATTGCCTTTTAACAATAACCATTGACACTAGCACATATCAGAGAAGATGTAAGAAAAGGATGGAGAACAGAATTATATCCTTGAGATAATCCCGTAGGTAATCCTGTTGCACCTATCATAGTCCTTTATTCTCAAGTGGTGGGTTAACCAACAGTTAACAATGAGAGGAAATTCCTGAACCTAGTTCAGTTGGGGATGATTTGAAGTGACCGCCAATTATGACCATTTGATATTTAATACCAGCAATGTGAAAAAAAAAGAAGAAATAATGTAGTGCCAAAATAATGTACCCTTTTACGGAAGGAGCAAAGTTAAACAAGTTATAACTCCGCTTCTGAAGTATGAATGTCAGCGGCGAATGTCAGGTTATTATTTCCCAGTCTTTAAAAAAAAAAATTGCAGGCAGAGGTGGGAATCGATCTCGGTACCTCCCGGTTAAACAGCACTGTGCAAGACCACTAGACCAACTAAATATCTGTTGTGAGATGTGTGACATTAATCTTTGATATTGCTTAATGGAACAAATCAATTAAATCAGTAATAAAAGAAATAGATTCTTATATAGCGGTCAAATTAGATAAAAGGGGAAATATTTGTCCCTGCTCGAAAGAAAATATAGGTTAGAAATTATCAAATAAATTTAAATTACAAATTGAGATTTTATATTTCTTTCTTTCACGAGGCGACATTATCACAGACAAACACTGTATAAGCTAAAAACTCGACTCTCATCACTAGATGCTGTCATTTAGCTCAATGGTAGAGCATCAGACTGGTGATATCAATATCGTTGGTTCGAGTCCTCCTGCCAGCAATGGTTTTATTTATGATTTTAATGCTACGCTAAAATTTGTTCAATTTTTTTTGTTTATTTATTTATTTATTTATTTATTTATTTATTTATTTATTTATTTATTTATTTATTTATTTATTTATTTATTTATTTATTTATTTATTTATTTATTTATTTATTTATTTGTTTTTGTTTATTTTTGTAAATAATTTGATATATTTGAAAGAGGTATTTGAGCAATTTTATAATCCTATGGGGTCATTTTGAACCCCCCCCTCCCAACTTGCCAAACGCACAACTCCTATGAGTTTGCATCATACATGTCATCATTAGTCACGATTATGCACTTTCAGTTTCCCACGCGTTTGAATGGGAATTGGATTGCGTACTTTTTCGATGTCTAGTGAGCAAATCTTTTCATTATTTTGAGAAAATGATGTCAAATTTTCTATTCTATATTGTTTGGTAATAATGTCTTTTGCCAATAGTATGTTTAAAGTTGTAATTTTGTGTTTTTGATCGCAAAGATCGGATATTTTCGTTCGATTCAATTCTGAACCCTTCGCAAGGGTGCCGATTTCGCAGAACTTTGACGATAATTTTGCCTTTTGGACACTTAAATGCTTTCGATCCTTAATTTTGTTTCAACCGAGTCTTAAATTATCAAGCACAATACATTTGGTACCACATTTATATACATTGATGACATTTTATAGATTTTTTTTCAAGTTTCTAACCGGCGCAAATCGTTAAGTGTGTATTTCCCATTGACATCCAAAATGGCGTAAGCCAGTCCTCAATATACATAGGTAGTGCGGCGATATTCAGCATCGAAGTGGTTACGTAATTCTCTTGGTTACCGGATCACGCTACTTTGGTATGCCTTCGAGTGCCATATACTTTATGTGGTGATCATTTAGATCGTGGTTCATTACTCTAGCGCGTGATCCCGTTGACATAGTAACATTACGTAACTTCGATACTGAATAGGACTGGCAAGCGAGTCTATGTCATCATCATAAACAATTAAAATTCAGGTCCCACAAAAATACAGTAATTGTGCAAAAGAGGACATAAATAATTTCTTTCTACAACCATAATGGGCCGCAATATATCACTAACCGCATAGTCCGAGGCAAGGTTCATTATTGTCAGGGTTAGGGTCTTAGGGTTAGGGTCTTATGGTTAGGGTTAGGGGTTAAGGTTAGGGTTAGGGTTAGGGTTAGGGTTAGGATTATATTCGTATTTATTATACTAGTAATAGTATATTGTGTGTATGCAGTTTATTCCGTAATCAATAAGTATCATAAACAAACACCTTTCTGGCACAACGAATCATAGCACAGTCGTGTAGGCATTAGACTATGGATACAAAGGTTGTGGGTTCGAACCCCAGGTAAACCGTTATAGAATTTTAATTCTATCGATTTCTTTTTATTTTATTAAGTAAGAGGAAATAATAATGGTAATAAACTCGTGTTATATCTAGCCTCATAGGCCTATTAATTACATGTATGTACTATGTGTTATCGCATTGTGGCCCATTATGGTTGCAGAAAGAAATAACACACGCGGCAACTAGACTACTATACAAAAAATAGTATCAAATCTTTCCTGCTCAATCAATATAATACTTGCAAATAGATCATAGTTTACTAATCTAATCCTGTAATATAGACCTGTTATATCACCTGAATTTGCATGTAGAGTCTATACATGGTTTGTTATGGTAGGGATTAGTGTCCGATCTCTGTAATGTAATGTAAATGAAGCATATTGGTATGCAGGAAGAATCGATCAGGGCGCTATCTATTAGGGAAAGATAAACACTATTCAAAATATCAATAGACAAGAAGAAAGGGATGTAGAGATTTGTAATTGAGTCATGCATGATTTAACAGATTTAACAGAAGGTTCTTTCCAATTCCCAAACGTAATGTTATGCGGGCATTAAGTTTGAACTTGATCAATTTGTGCAGTAATAAAAAAACCCAAATCATTCTCGCCTATTACGAGCTGATCATATAGTATAAGGCTAATAAGGGAATCCGGCGCTTTATTATTACGATGGAATTATTAGTCGAACGCATACACGATGTTCATAGCACACAATACGTACACGGCGTGCGGGACGGTGATATACACAACAAGGGTTGTACCACAACATGACCGAAGGAGTGGTACGTATTGGCGACATGTGCGCTGGTAGTAAATTCCAATTTTCTTTGCTTTGCCGTAGTTGTTTGGCTCAAAAATAAAAGGGGATATATCTGACAGTAAAAGCTAACATTTTATGGCAAATAAATGCTAATCTATTTTGTTTGAAAATGTTATAATATGGCTTTAAATGGAAAAAAAAATCACAATTTCTGTACAGTGTAATCACCATGAACATTATGAAGGAATCCTTAAATTGTCATTATTTTGCACCCTCTTAAACTGCTGAATTTTGTATTATTTCCTTCTCAATTTTCAGATAATTGACTTTTTATGAAAATAATGAATATTTTGGACAAAATGGAAAAGAGTGTGGGTGGGTGACAAAAAACTTAGAATCAACTTTCATTAGCCCAATAGAAACACATACATTGGATGGCTATATCAACTTCCATTTACATTGCTGCTGTATTTTTGTGCTGGACTACGATTAAGAACTGTTTGAGTAAAGTGGATACATGAAGTGCTTAACACTAAAAGAACACTTAACAAACTGTTCAGAATCATACAAAAAGTCACTTTATGCTCTTACAAAAACATACACACACACCCCCACCACACATGCAGCCAATGACAAAAACATCAAGTGGTAAATTAAACACCCACCATGCAAAAGGGTGAGACAACAGGCTAAGGATAAACTATTTATCATTTTTCTTTTTCAATAATGTTAATGGTATAAAAATAGTAAATGTTGGAATTTTTCATTTTGGTAATGATAGTAACTACTTAAATCAATTTTTCTCATTTTGTTGTAAATATTTGAACATGGAGACCTGTCACTGCTGAATTTCTAGTCCTAGGTTCAATTCCCAAGCAGGGCAACTTTACTCAATTTTCGAGAGTGATCTATGGACTTCACTTTTCTATCATAATATTGTTAACAATGCAATTGCACAATTTCCTTTACATGTGTGACAACAAATATATCCTGAAATATATCTGTGTTTGGCTCCTAAACAAGGGGAAACTACTAGCAATCTGTGTCTAATTTCATAAAGTTAGGATATATTGAAAAGGAAATATCAAGTCAATATTAGCTGTCATGTTAATAACCAGATCCAGCGATGAAGTCACATCACGTCTGCACACCAAAGCGCAGTGAGTCATGAAAGCATGTATGCATGCATCGTCCCTACACACCATCCAACGTGTATTGAGGAAAAGGTCAGCAGTCCTGGTTACCATATCCAGTTAACAACAACATCTTACAGGTCTTGATTGAAAATTAAATACAAATCTCCCTAGGGTCCAGTGAATAATACTTCTAATAGGTACTTGTGTAGAGTAAATATGGACCAAGTTAAATATTGTTGTAAGTAATATGTAGAATAGTTGTTACTCATATTTTGGCACACATACAATACAACCATACATGTCTGGTACATGGCTATAATGACATTCAATCCTATGTGTTTTGTCATACGGTATATTATATAACATTGCAGACCAATTAGAATAAAATTATATGTTACATCCACAAGATAAAACAACTCGTAAGTGATAAAATTTAACACTAAAGCTAGTAATAATGCACTGCATGTACTTAGTAGGTTGAAATGCTGTTCTGACTGATGTCATTCCAAAATCACAACATCCTGACGAAGTGATGAAATTTGGTATCTATAATTAATATTAATATTGAAATCATATTTTTTTCTACTCATTTTGCCTTGTGAATAAAGGTTAATACGTTTCATTTCAATGTTTCCACACATGACATAATTTTATTTTTAAATGCCCCAAAAAAATTGAAACAAAAAATCTAAACCCAATTTACAAATATAATCTATAGACAACAGATGCTGACAAAATTCCCTGCACGCATATAATCATTTGGCTTGTACCTTCCCCATAGATCACAATACGATGTGCCTCCACGTTCAGCGATCTTTATTTCCTTCATTTGGTAAAACCCTATCAGCTTACAGAGTAGTAAAAGCTCCTTTGAGAGTAAGCTTGATTAAAGTATAATGCCATAGCCAGTATAGAAACTCTCGCAAACTCCATCTAAGCACTTTCATACATGTAAAATTGGATTGATATGATACAAAAAATGGCAATTTTTCACAAATCTATTTCAAATTTCATTTATGATTGTGTCATATGCAATTAAGAATTAACGTTTGTTTCCAGGTAAAGGGATCTACTTCTGTTGGTTTTCATGTCATTCTGACAATAAGTACACAATGGAAAATGAGTTGGCCAGGTAAATATGAATTGTAATAAAACATTTTAAAGCAAATACTTTCTTATTCACACAATTTATTAAAATAGTGTAATGACAAGTATGAATTACTATCACTACTATGCACTGACAGTGACAAGATATAGCTACATCTCTCCCTATCTCTTTTCTCTTCATTTTATAACAATCATCAAATTTCTAATTATGTGGTTTCAAAAAGAACAAAAACAAAATACACACACACAAAAAGCATGAAATTAATAACCACATTATCATTATACCACTCTCCATTAGTGCCACCATCAGTTAATATTTATGTGCCACAGTGTTAATGCCCTGTGTGTTGTTGTTTATAGCAGACATAAACACTAATTACAAACTACATGTAACCCGAGATGTATATTGACTTCGCTGTAGTCTACCAACACAGAACCTGAGATAGAGCAACCTTTCATGGAATCTGCATAATTGAGAGAGGGGATTTCCCTAATACAGGTTTTATTAGGGTGTACAAAGTTTTTTTATATAGATTTCTTTTTACAATTTATTAAACAGCATTTGCTTTGCAGTTAGAGATTTTGCAATTTTGTATATTGACTTTAAATGAATGCATTGATTTCATGTAAACTAATATTGGACTTTAGCATTGGTCTGCTGTGGCTGTATGTACACCTTCCATACAAATCACTTGTTTTGCACAAATCGTATGCACACTCACATTTTAAAAACAAATCACCATTCAGAAAAAAGGCAAACAAGATTTTTATCACTCTGCAGTGATTGAACTCAAGATATCAAAAGAATTGTGTCAGTCAAAAATTACAAATCTAAAACTACAAATGATATGGCATGGCAATTGCTAGAAATAAACAAAAATTTCTACAAACCATTTTGGCTCTTTGGCTTTAAAATTTTGCTCTCAAATTTTCGCACGCCAAAATGAAAACTTGCATGATTGACAAATGGTAAAAAGATCATTCAATATGGATGATTTTGAAGTGGACAAGATTACACAATATGTCGCCGGCAGCTGGCCCAATATAGGAATATCATATAATAATGTCTTGCTAACTTGGCTGTCAGAATCTTCGCAGGCACAGCTCAATCAATCAATCAATCAATCAATTAATCATCAATCAATCAATCAATTAATCAATGGGGCCTGGACATTTGGACCAAGAACCCCCTTGCCTTATTTTAAGCGCCAGGCATGAAAATGTTGTAACCAGAATATCATGCTAACTGAATATTTACAGTTTCCACCCCAAAATGAATCTCACAAGAAAATGCTCAAAGTGCAGTTACCCTGATAATCTGGGCCATCACAGCCAATTAAGCAGGATGCAAATTCCTGATGCCAAAAATATTATAATGTTTTCTATCATTAAGCAATAGTGACACACAATGCTAATTTCCTGATAATATGCTGTCAATATAAACCTAATGACATGCAAGGAATACATTAAAAACAAGTACAAAATACATATTATTTTCATTACTGCACAATTAACCATCTTTCACTGATGCTCATTAGTTACCACATCAAAGTGTACATCAATTACATAAAAGGCAAACCAGTAATGAAAATTGCTTTAAACATAATAAACATGTCCTTTGCAAATGGGTTTTGCAGTGAAATTAATACCATTACAAAAAAAAGCGCAGTGATTTATAGTGTGCTACGCGCAGGCACAACGCCTAGACGTTGATCCACAAGCCTCAGCACACTTTACAGGTTTACTTTGTCGTAGTGCTACCACAAAGAAACCACAAAGTCTACAATGTGATTATGATATCTGATGAAATGTGTGAATGTTGCTTTGAATAGCTGGAAATGAGAGAATTTGACTTGCATGTTAAAGGTAGATGACCCAATTGTCAGCCTCACCCCCCCCTCCCACACACACTTAGATTTTAATATCTAAAAAGGAGTATTTTGTCATCCTAGCATCCTATTTTTATGCCATTTTTCAATAGATATCCATGAAAATATCAAGTAAATATTAGCTGTCATGTTAATAACCAGATCCAGCGATGAAGTCACATCACGTCCGCACACCAAAGCGCAGTGAGTCATGAAAGCATGTATGCATGCGTTGTCCCTACACACCATCCAACGTGTATTGAGGAAAAGGTCAGCAGTCCTGGTTACCATATCCAGTTAACAACAATATCTTACAGGTCTTGATTGAATATTAACCCCATGAGAACTACCTGCCGATTGGCCAAAAAGAGGTTTTCATTATCAATTGGACCAATCAGCAACATTGTTAGAATAATTTCACTAAGCAAAAAAATTAGGGTGAATTATTTGCAAAGCTCCATTCTGATTGGTGATTAAAATGAAGATATCATGTAATTGACCAATCAGTGGCAATGTTAGATCGGCAGGTAGTGCTCAGGGAGTTAAAAATACAAATCTCCCTAGGGTCTAGTGAATAATACTTCCAATAGGTACTTGTGTACAGTAAATATGGACCAAGTTAAATATTGTTGTAATTATAATGTAGAATAGTTGTTACTCATATTTTGGCACAGATACAATACAACCCATATCATATGCATGTCTGGTACATGGCTATAATGACATTCAATCCTATGTGTTTTGTCATATGGTATTATATAACATTGCAGACCAATTAGAATAAAATTATATGTCACATCCACAAGATAAAACAACTCATAAGTGATAAAATATGACACTATATGCTAGTATGTACTGCATGTACTTAGTATGTTGAAATGTTGTTCTGACTGTCATTCCAAAATCACAACATCCTGACAAAGCGATGAAATGTGGTATCTATAATTATATTAATATTAATATTGAAATCATAATTTTTTTCCATTCATTTTGCCTTGTGAATAAAGGTTAATATGTTTCATTTCAACGTTTCGACACATGGCATAATTTTGTTTTTAAATGCCCCAAAAAATTGAAACAAAAAATCTAAACCCAATTTGCAAATTTATATAATCTCTAGACAACAGATGCTGACAAAATTCCCTGCACGCATAAAATCATTTGGCTTGTACCTTCCCCATAGATCACAATATGATGTGCCTCCACGTTCAGCTATCTTTATTTCCTTCATTTGGTAAAACCCTATCAGCTTACAGAGTAGTAAAAGCTCCTTTGAGAGTAAGCTTGATTAAAGTCTAATGCCATAGCCATTATAAAAACTCTCAAACTCCATCTAAGCACTTTCATTTATGTATAATACAGATATCTGTTGGTTTGATACAATCATACAATACAAAAAAGGGCAAATTTTCACATATCTATTTAAAATTTCATTTATGATTGTGTCATATGCAATTAAGAATTAATGTTTGTTTCAGGTAAAGGGATCTACTTCTATTGGTTAACATGTCATTCTGACAATAGAGTACACAATGGGAAATGAGTTGGCCAGGCAAATATGAATTGTAATATAACATTTTAAAGCGAATACTTTCTTATTCACACAATTTATTAAAATAGTGTAATGACAAGTAGGAATTACTATCACTACTATGCACTGACAGCAGTGTCCGAAATAAGGAAAATATGGAGGTTATCCTGAGGATAACTAAAGCATGAATTCTGCTTGTCCTCAATACATTTTGGTTGTCCCCAAAATGTGTCATACTTTTGGAGGTAAAATATTGTGGTTGTCCAGGGGATAAGTACATAGCTCAATATGGTTGTCCCCAGTGATTTTTGGACAAGAGGACAAGAGGATAAGTGCTTATTTCGAACACTGACTGACAGTGACAAGATATATAGCTAAATATCTCCCTATCTCTTTTCTCTTCATTTTGGAACAGTTATCACATTTCTAATTATGCAATTTCAAAAAGAACACAAAGAAAATACACACACAAAAAGTATGAAATTAATAACCCATCAAACCACTCTCCATTAGTGCAACCATCACTTAATATTTATGTGCCACAGTGTTAATGCCCTGTGTGTTGTTGTTTATAGCATACATAAACACTAATTACAAACTACATGTAACCTGAGATGTGTATTGACTTCAACGTACATGTAGTCTACCAACACAGAACCTGAGATAGAGCAACCTTTCATGCAATCTGCATAATTGATAGGGGATTTCCCTAATATAGTTTCTGTTAGGGTGTCACCTTTAAGATGAAGCTACCAGTTTTGGCATATTTATATTTCAATAATATTTTTTATGATATTTTTATAAAAAATTAGAAAATGCATCTTATTATACTGGTTGAAATAGGATCAAGTATGGCCTATCTATCTATGAAAAATTAAAATGTTGGACAATTGTGAGTTAATTATTATAGTTACTCATTTGATATTGGTGAAACTATGGGCAAAGGGCCAAAAACAGGAAATGCTGATATGGGTTCTACCCTTACTCCCTTTTTTCTGTTTCACTTTGTCGGTCTTTTGTGCTCCAATATTTGGAAATTTGTTATCAAATCCAAATGGGTAATATTCTTTCTTTTTGTATTTTATTGAATACATTTGATCTGGGATAACACTTGAAAAAGAAGAAACATGTACACGTAAAGACTAAATCAGTTTTCCTTTCAAAAATGGGATGGGAACCATAATTACTTCAGCCAACCACCTCAATAATATTCAAGATTTAAGCCACATGAACTGAAGTTGTTTTATACTGTACCAAGTTTTTTTTTTACAATTTATTAAATTTATTAAATTTGTTTTGCAGCTACAGATTTTGTGATTATGTATATTGACATAAATCAATGCATTGATTTCATGTAAGCTTATGTTGGACTTTAGCACTGGTCTGCTGTGGCTGTGTGTAAACCTTCCGTACAAATTACTTGTTTTGCACAAATCGTATGCACGCTCACATTTTAAAAACAAATCGCCATTCAGAAATAAATGCAAACACGATTTTTATCATTCTGCACTGATTGAACTCAAGATACTAAAAGAATTGTGCCAGTCAAAAATTACAAGTCTAAAACTACAAATGATGTGGCATGGAAATTGCTAGAAATAAACAGGCCATTTCTGCAGACCATTTTGGCTCTTTGGCCTTAAACTTTTGCTGGCCCTCTCAAATTTATGCAGGCCCAAAGAAAACTTAAATGCTTGATAAATGGTAAAAAGAATATGGATGATTTTGAAGTGGATATTCAAAAGATTACACAATATGTCGCTGGTGGCTGGCCCAATATAGGAATATCATAATGTCTTGCTAACTTGGCTGTCAAAATCTTCGCAGGCACAGCTCAATCAACCAACCAATCAATCAATCAATGGGGCCTGTACGTTAGTTTTTTTAGCAGGCACATGGCTATTTTCGCAGGCATTTGGACAGAGAACCCCCTTGCCTTATTTCCAGCCCCGGGCATGAAAATGTTGTAACCAGAATATCATGCTAACTGAATATTTTACAGTTTCCACCCCAAAATGTATTTCACAAGAAAATGCTCAAAGTGCAGTTATGATAATCTACACTATCACAGCCAATTAAGCAGGATGCAAATTCCTGATGCCAAAAATATCATGAGAATGTTTTCTATCATTAAGCAATAGTGACGCACAATGCTAATTTCCTAATAATATGCAGTCAATATAAACCTAATGACATGCAAAGAATATATTGTTAAACAAGTACATTATACGTATATTTTCATAATTACTGCACAATTAACTATCTTTCACTGGTGCTCATGAGTTACCACATCAAAGTCTACATTAATTACACAAAAGGCAAACCAGTAATGAAAATTGCTTTAAAGATAATAAATCCTACCATGTGCTTTGCAAATGGGTTTTGCAGTAGAATTAATACCTTAAAACTTTATGTCATAGTGCTACCACAAAAAAACCACAAAGTGTACAGCAAATACAAACCACGTAATTAGTTTCACAATGTGATTATGATCTGAATGATGGAATGTTTGAATGTTGCTTTCATTTGCTGGAAATGACAGAATTTGACTAGCATGTTTATTGTTTAAGGTAGTTGACCCAATTGTCAGCCTCACCCTTCCCACACACACTTAGATTTTGATATCTTAAGTATTTTGTGATCCTAGCATCCTCTTTTTATGCCATTTCTCAACAGATATCCATGACAAAAGCTTATTCCCAAAATTTCAGTTGATTCCAATTTTGAATTTGCAAGTTATGCATGATTATGTGTATTACACTGCTCCATAGGCCAATGTATTGAATTGCGTTCTGGTACACCAGAACGTAATTCAAATTTGACAATATTTTTGCTAAACGAATTTTATATACAAGAAATGTTTTGTATTATAAATATAAAAAATCTTACCTTTTTTCAGAAAAATGGGGGGATGAGGCTGTTGATCATGAAATGCCCTGTAAGTTTTAAGTTCTCATAACCTTAGTAGCCTTTTTAGGCCTGAGATGTATATATCCTGTAGATGGTGGCTTTACCCCCATGGTGGTATACATTCCAGTTATATGGGTCAATATGACACGCGATATTTGCTTCTACATGTAATATCCAAACCACTTACATGTAAGCAATATCAAGCACCTTTAATGTTAATAATATCTTAATAATAATCTCCCCCCATGAGTTTACCTGCTGGCAATGTGTGTGTTGGTGATCCCAGTATGTTAAAACCATGTGACATGTGATATTTTATGTATGTAATACTGTGCAAATGCAATGAACACAAAGTACACTCATGCAGAAACAACTGAGCCTTTATACAATCTACTGCACTTTCCTATTTTTTATTCTGCAAAAAAATGCTTCTTTTTTCTGCCAAAGATACAACATTTATATTAAAATGAGAATCTAGTAACACTAAACACAGTGATCAAGATTCCTGTAAGGAATCTAATAATATCTGCATCAATTCCAATCAAAAGAGACCTTTACAAGAACTGTCACTGAAACAAAGTCCACATTTGTAATTCTCAATTTCAAATGTTATTACCAATTTTCAGAAGATCATACACAGGCTCAAACTAAAAATGAAATTGACATGTATTTAACCAATATTAAAGCATCCAGCAACAACTAATGACTAGCAAAAAAGACAACCCTGGCAGAGAGGTAGGAATTGTTGAGGAGGAACATATTCTTGCAGACTAGCAAAGCAAGACTTACCCCATCAAAGCTAGTATTGCATTCTCATCAGGACTGTGGGTATAATACAGGCAAATCAGTAGATATGATTCAATTTCAAATGACAATGAAAAGCAGTTTGAATATCAAGTTATGATACATTTAGGTGAAAAGGGTGATTTGGCCAGCTTCTAACTACCTGATTTTACTTCATATTCAGGTGTCAAAACTGTTTAAAGTTAATAATTTTGAATAATGAAAACAACTTACGTTCTAAATTTCTTTGCAGGAGGGGTGCCTGGTGTGACTTCCATGTCAGGAAATGGAAATGCCTTCTGTTTCCCTTCTGCTACATGCACGTCTGGAGAATCTATGTTCTGATGGAATTTCTGGCAGAAATGTATTCTAACACAAGCTCTGATGATGATATCGATGATTGCCATTGCTTCTTCTTGCTGCCTACAGATGGGCCAACTATTCCTATCTAAGAACATCCAGTCGGAGTCATCACCACATAAGGCATTCTGACTTCCTCCCAACTAAAGATGGAAACAGATTTTAAACAAAGTACATTCATTTGTTATCTTGAGAGAGGAAGAACTAGTATAAAGTTCACCAGTAATCCGCTGTAGTTCAGTGTAGCTCAAGTTGGATAGCTCTAGACCAGAAACCATGAGTGTGCTGGTTCTATCCCCATCAGCTTTTTTTTTCAATTTGTTCTTTTTTCAGTTTATAATTATGCCATTTGCTGTTGAAGTGACGTAATAATCGGACTAACTACCATAGCAATAGATGAATACAATTTCTGAATAGATCGCCCTGCACTAACGTTCATGCGGTACCTATGCATTGAATCATAGATGTCAAAGTAAGATTAGTATCTTTGAAAAGATTGGAATTGTATTCAATCTATGATTGCAGACATTCACAGGTGATGAGTGCAACCTGCATTCAATAATGATGGTTTTGATTCCATATATTATGAACACATGTATCATACATACCTGGGCTACAATGGCTTCTCTTAGTTGGCTAATGGAGAGATTGAGAGATGAGAGAAATACAAATCCTAATGCATTGTTGTCATGAGATGTCACTACTCCGATTCTTGGTTTGGCTGAAAAAGCAAAAACAATAAAAATAAATGAAAATATGTGTTATTTAATTCCTAGGTGATCGGATTCAGTTTTTCCTTACAGTTTCGTTTCACTAATTTACTTCCTTGTACCCAGGAAATCCACCAACAAGTACCTTACTTTTTTAATGTGCCGATTCTGTGAAAACCATTTTTTCCATACCAATCACTATGAAAATATAAATCAATTAAACAAATGCGCACAAATGTATCAATAATTATCATTCCCTGATCCCATATCTGTAACATTTGCAAAGCTATCTGCTTCACAAATTACCATGACACAAATTAAATTTACTCTTCACACATATATACTGCGCCAATATAGTATCCTTACACTTGGATAAATAATCACAATTTCAAAACTGAACAATATTGGAATAAATTTGTTTTTTTAATAGATGCACTATCTAATCATGCACATTATGACACCACATTGAATCCAATGTGACTTCAAGAAGCAAAGCAACAAGCATTTGATTAGACGAATGTCCAGTTTTAAAAGTGACAAACTGCCCTATTCAAAACCTCACAGACTAGAAATCTGGTTTGAAAGTGGTGAATGGCGAATTTATGCATTTGGCTTTAATTTAAAACAAAAGGAACAAAAGAAAACTGAAACAAAAGAACTGACAAATAAAATGAAAGTTATAAAAAGTACAGAAGAGTAAAAACTGAAATAAAAACTGCTTTAAATAATGCTTTATTGAAGAAACTGTGGTGTCTCTTTGTTTCGCTTGTTGGAATCTTTTTGCGCCTTGTATAGGACAGTTTGTCACTTTTAAAACTGGACCTTCGTCCATTCAATTGCTTGTAACTTTACTTCTTGAGGTCACATTTGATTCAATGTGGTGTCATGATGTGCAGAATTAGATAGTACATCTATTAAAAAAACAAATTTACCCCAATATTGTTCAGTTTTGAAATTGTGATTACTTTTCCAAGTGTAAGGATACTTTATTGGCGCGGTATACTTACAACAACATCATAAACCTGAAGTTCCAATAACATAAAACTTCAATATTTGGATTTGATTAATATTACCCCTAGTCATATTGTTCACTGTGTGTCTCTAACTGAACGTGACAGATAAAATTGGACTACAATGTAGATTCACCAATAAAAGCACACTTAATTATTATAAAACTCTGGCTTTGCAAGTGATGGGGATGTATGTGGATATCAGTTTAAAACTAGGGGTCTTTCAGTGAGAGATTTGACACCAAAACAAGTACACCAAAACAAGGGTGAAAAAAAAAAGGGTCATTCATTGAAGGTGGGAAGCATTTGGGGGTTATAAAATTGCCAAAATATAGTTTAAAGTTGACAAATATTATACAAAATTGTAAAAAAAAGTAATCCAAGCTTTTTGAAAAAAATTGGAAGAAAATAATACCACTTTGAATTTTAGAGGAAAAAATGGTCATTTGGTGAGAGATTATCAAAAATTTGTATAGAATTCTTGAAAAACAGGTCTTTTGGTGACAGGGAGACAAACGCTGGGTGAGAGGAAGTTGAAAAACGGGGGTCAATGTGGCCGCCCATTTTCATCACCCGTTTTCAGTGTGTCCGCCACGGTAAAAAACAGTCTGTGTCAGTGCTCTTCACAAATTGACTACACTAACAAATTCAATCATGTCACATCTGTGACTGTGATTGCCATTAACCTTGTAGTTCATCGTTATTAATTGCTATCATCGTTAACTATGAAATCAGGCAGAGGTGTTTATACAATGTAACCTAATCATAACATTGACAACCGTATCATAACATACACTTGTAATTAATTCTAATTGTAAATAAGGTGTCAGTTATGTCAGGATTATTGATGATGGTGTTATGTTTGATTTATTTTACACTGTATTAATATATCATGATTGATCAGCCATTTATTAGTCACATCTTCAGTTAAAACAAATGAAAGCTAGTAAGCTACACTGTACAAGTCAGTATGACATATGTCAAAACCCTGATTGCAAAATGATGAACTATAAGCTTTATTTTTTTCTTGTTATTTATTGTAGACTTTAATAGCTATCATTAAAAAAAGGTAAAACTGTAATATTGTAAAATAATGACTGTTAAAATATAATTCGCCCTGGGAATTGACCATTGGTATTGACTTCACTGCATATATTTTACGCGATTACGCTACAAGTGTGCTGACTGACCAAATGCCCTTGTGCATATATTCGCTGTGCAGAATTACCTGTGCAATTTGATACTGTGACCAGTAAAATACGCAGCTGGTCACTACCAAACTCAAGGTGTAACAAGGTATGGTGTACCTTTAGCACGCTGATTTGTCTGTTGGCATATGTTACAGAAATATGTGACCATCCAGCACAACTGAGCCCTGAAGTCGCCAATCATCATTTTTGAGATATTCAACCAAAATATTCTGCTTGAAATTAGCTTTAAAATGATGTATATATCATGTCTATAGTACTTGACATTTACATGTAAGTAGTGAAAAATCAATAAAACAGTCAATTAAATCCTTTGTTTCCTATTGTTTTTTGTTAAGTTCAATAGAGCATATATCTCAATAGTGGCACTGGCGACATCCGGGCTCAGTTGTAGTTAGGCAGCAGAGCCAGTTTCAATGGCTTTGCCAGTTTTAAGTATACAGTGGTGTATTTTTCATATTGATCTTCTAAATCAGATTCAGGTGTAAATTGTCACAAGTGGGCAATTCAAAATGTCAAGGTCAAAGTAGGGGTAAAAATTCAAAACTGGTCAGATTTTACCCCCCAAAAAAACCCAAATATCCTCTGGTGATGGTCATCCAGATTCCGAAAAAGTATAGTTTGACCCATCTATGACTCATCCTTCCCGAGTTATGAGCAAAGAGGTGCAAAAACAAAAACAAAAATGCTCTGATTTTGACAATAATTTTTGTTGTTCTTCCATATTAAACTTAAAGTGACACTATGTGGCCATAATGATAAAAGAATATTAATTACCATTATTTAAAATAACATTTGGTTAAAAATTGAGCATTGGCCAATAAGCAAAATAATGTAATTCAAACTATTTTCATAGACAAACAAGTAAGCGGCATGTGAGACATTGATGAACTACAATGAACTTGGCTTGTCCCTGGTAAGCAATTAGGCCAAGAGATTGTTTTCATTCTATACTATACAAAGACAACATATTCACATATGAATTCTCTATTACATAGCAGACATTTCTAGCATACATTGTATGGCAAAGTGATTGACTAGACACATGATTGAACAAGTTGGACAGAGCAATATTTGAATACTTGGAATACATTAGCAATGTCAAAGCCTATACATACAATGTATTTGGAATTCTCTACACATCTTCAACATCATCATTGACCATAATTATCATCATATAGTACCAGTATTTATTGTCATTCAAATACAAACAGCAACAATATACACAATTTGCATGGTAAAAGGGCCTGAAATAAACATCCACTTAATATAGGTCTAAGTTGCATTTTATCCCCTTTTTAAGGCATGTTGGAGCCTTCAGGCCTGCCATATTTTCAGTTTTGGTAATTTTGCTTAAAAATAATAGTTAATTACTGCAGGGTACAGGGCTCGAATTTCAGGGAGGCCACCAAGGCCATTGCCTGCCCTTTTTCAGTTTTGGCCTTGGTGCCCCAGGTCTTTCAACTTAAATCATCACTTGTTGGCCTTGGTACGTACCCTTCTTTGTCTTTGCCCTGTCGCCTTGAAAATGAACGCCCCAAAAATTTAAATTCGAGGCCTGGCCGGGTAGTAAGGAAATTAATAACGAAAGTTTTCAGCAGCTCTATTACCACCCTCCCAGGGAAAATCATGCACATGGAATAAAACCCATTGTGAGTGAGTCTCTGGATCTGGATGCATGGACAGCATGTTTTTCTGACGGAAATAATTGAATGTAGACCCCAATCGTTTTAGCCCGGACAGCGCTCAAGAATCTAAAAAGTGAAGGGGGGGGGTAAGGGTTAAAAAAACATTTGATGATGACACACAGCATGAGCAGTGCTTGCCCCAACACTATCTAAATACCAAGTTCAATGAAAATTGATCATTGTTTTCTATAAAAGGGGTTATGGTTTTGCCATTATGCAATAAAAACAATAATGAGTTGCTCAAATTAATAAAAATATGTGAATAATTATATTTAATTAAAAAGCCTAAGATGTACCCTGAATCTGTCAAAACTGAATACCAAAATACAAAAGTGAAAGTTCAATCATCCTTGCAAATATTCACAACAAGTGTAAAAACCTTGGTTTTATATCCTATCCCACCTGGTCACAAGGAAACTATACACTTCCTGATTACCAAATTTCTCTCATTACTCAATACACGTTCACATCATGTGCCAATTCTGGTATTTTTGCTACTGTTTTGTATATGCATGATAACATCATTACCCTTCAAATTATTAAACAATAATTTTGTGCAAGTATTATGGGATAATTACATGGATATTCATGATTGTTGCACTGCTGAATGCATAATTCATGGCTCAAAAATATGGGGTTAAGGGCAATCCCACTCCCTCATTTCACAAAATAGCCCTTAAAAATATTTGTCAATAGCAAAACTTCTATTTTTGAGCCCCGATACATAATTTACATATTGTTACACACAAGTATAAAATATGTATCATGTATTAGAAACCCACTCTAAAATATAAACCCACCCTTACTTTGGAAACCCACCCTTACTTTAGAAACACCCCTTGCAATTGTGTACTCACCATAGTCTGGCTGGATTCTAACTACTCCTTTGTCATTTATGAGATGTTTGACTTGAATTCTATCTTCTTGCCCAGAACTCACTGGCCACCTAAAATCAAAACACATAAATCATTACTTTTAATTAAATTTAAAAACAAAACGTTATTGTTAACATATTTTCAATTAAACGTTAAGTTCAAAGTTCAAGGGAGCAAAGCACCCTGATCCTAAGGGTATTGACCCATACAATGTACATTCTCCACCAACTTTCATATTTGGTCTTTTTTGCCTTTTTTCATGCACTGGTCAATGGACTAGCAGTAATCATAAACAAGCATAACTTAACAGTTAACTTTTAGCTAGATTAAGGAAAAATTGGGCTATTTTCTGAAAAAATTGAGAAAATGTTGAAAAAAGGACCCATTCATATACCAAAATAGGCTTTGAAAAAGGGGTCATTGATATACCAAAAGGCCGAAAATGCTACCCATATTTGGGCTATTTCATTATAAATGACACGTTCACAAAAATGGCTTTTATCATATCTGGTTGATATAATTAGGGTGATAATGCAGTGTTATTAACTTAATTCTAAGTATGCCACAAACTACAAGCTACATGAGCATTTTTACAGAATTCTGTCTATTTTTGTATAAAAAATTGCCAAAAGGTACATTTTAACCCAATTTTGGAGTCCCATTTCATTTTGCCCATGTATTCTGAATTAATTCTTTGAAAAATTAGGTACATTCTATGGCAATGTGCTTGTTGCAATGAAAATATGATATGTGTGGAACATCATGCAAGTTGAATGGTGAAAATTGGTGCAAAATGTTAAAATTCAGTGATTCTTGCAAAATTGGCATTTTATGTTAAATAAAAAATGAGTGTCCTCTCCAATTCATGCCTCCATTTTTGTTAACATTAAAGAGGAAATATAAACCCTTACCCTACCTGTATAATCTGTGTTATATTACCAATTGATGGGACAGGGCACTGATTGAGGAATTCATTTATTTTACATACAGTAGACCACTTGTTCTTGATACCACAGTTCCGCGTTAAAAATTTGTCCTCTCCAGAACTGAAGTTAATTACTAATTGTTGAAATAAGAAGGATTATATCATAGAATGTGAAATTTGTAGAGGAAGAGTGGTCTTCCTTCTACCAAGGTGGCACATGATTTGGTATTTGTTGCATTTTTGCAAGCCTGTATCCACGATTCTGTTTGCAATTTAACAAATGTCCTCTCCAGCACAATTATGTCATTTCCATGAATTGGTAAACAAACTAAAAATAAAAATTTCAAAGAGCCAAACCCACAAGAAATTTTTGCATTTTATTGCAAATTATGCTTACAAACCACTTTAGTGTTCAAATTATTGTCCAGTTGTTGAGAACACATATGATATTATTCTGCATTGAACTTGGTTAGCTAAAAATTGCAATATTCCTAATTTAACCAGAATATTAACCCTGTTTGTAGTGGATTTTAAATGCTGGGGATCTTTTATGCAATAATATTGATGCAATAATATTGATGCAGCTATTTCTAAAGTTAAAGTATGCTTTATTATGTGTTAAAAAATGTGTCCTATCCAGAACAAATGACACAGGAGGGGACTTTTATTTTAGGTTTTCCATGACTAGTACAACAGATTGACGCAGAATACTCACTTATGCATCAGTGTAGCTATTGGGCAGGACAAAATGACTATTTCATGAATTTTTCATGTGAAGATAAAGTTTATCCTTAAAATATGTAGTAATTTTGCACCATTTATCTGGATTAGTATCAATTTACTAATTGTTTTATATTGAAACTGGCATATTTAAGACACTGAAGTGTAAAGGAACATACAACAATTATTACAGACTAAATATGAATAAGTATGAACCCAATGTTGGTTACATATACTCTTTCAAAGTTGTGTATTAAATTGTTTAAAAAAATGTCCCCTCCAGACGGCAGCTATGTTTTACACAGCAAAAATTCAATTTAATTTTTTTAATGGTTCCTGAGGGTTTGACGCTCTAACATTTTGAGAATTATTGACACACCATCTGAACTTTGAAATGATAATGAATTTGCATGAAATAAATGAGTTTGAATTTTGACCCCTTTTGGGACTCAATGTTGTCATTTATAATGAAATAGCCCATTTGCGGAACGTCCCCGTATGGTCATTTGTACTGAGTACCCCCAGAAGGAAGGACCTCACCACTTTTACGTGATCGTCGGTCACCAGCGCGTACCTGGACCATGGAAGTTTACAATAAAAAGTTGACTTTATATAGTACTTACCCTTGCTTAGTAAGAAATCTGAATGAAGAAGGTAATGCATCAAGTTCATTCTGCATAGCCTCTCTGATTCCCTTTACTGTAATACTACTAACATCCACCATGATGAACCCTAATGAAGTGTCATCAGTTGTGTTGTCATGGCAACATCCTGTTTCTCCTGTTAGACTGATACCAACCAGGGTTGTGGCTTCATCTGGTTCTCCTGTTTTTGTTTTTAAGAAGAAAATTTTATTTTTGTTAAAATACATTTCAGCACATCACATCAAAGCTCCCATTAGCTCCCTTTTAAAGGAATTTTTTAAAAGGTAACAGTAATGATTGAAATGAAATTGAGAATTGGAGACACAGTTCAGTTTTCAAGCATTAGTATAATAGTATTTCATTTTAGGGTTAATATTCTGTGTAGGCCTCAAGCCTTACATTAGACAGGCGCCGGGCGATTTTTACCCAGTGGTTCTAACCTTTTGGCTCCTGGTTCAAGTGAAAAGTAAATGGACCAGGAGCCACTAAAAACAAGTGTTTGGCTTCTGGTATAAAATTGACTAGTATAAACTATAATTGACTGGTTTTGTGCTCAGTTGGCAAGTCAACATGCATGACAAACCGCTATATTCCTTTTAAAAAAAAGGGGGGAAAAAGAATAGGCCTAGCAGTTTAATTCATCTTACAAGCAACTAAAATGCCCTTAAAGTCCTCAGCAAGTAAAGTATTAAAAGTCCAGATGCAATTTAAATTGACCTTGGATGCCACTTTGACCTTGTTGAATCCCAGAATCCCAACACACTTCTTCATTGAAGTTAAATGCACTTTTTGAACCTGATTTTCTTATCTGGTTCATTTCATGAAAAGAGTGGGTCACTGGGTTGCCAGTTTAGTTTTATCCATTTGTACATGTATTACAAATTTAATAATTATATGGATGTTTTTTCTTTGATTTTGTATGATTTAGGCTTGGTCTACCATGTAAAAATTATAAAAAATTATTGTTCTTTTTTTTTAATTTGTTGGTTTAATTTTGTTTACACTTTGGTATACACATGTATAAATAATGCTGGAATAAATAAAACCTGTAAAACTAATTAATTTCTTCATTTCTTGAAATTGCTCCTGGGTTTGCAAAAATGGCTCCTGGTTCAGCAAAATCCCAAGGACCAGGAGCCGCTTTTTGGCTCCTGGTCTTGACATACTTAATGTAAGGCTTGGTAGGCCTATGTTTCTTGCATTCAGCAGCTGCACTTAATTTTGCTCAATTGATGGACTTTTTTGTTATCAGAATAAAAAAAAATGTTTTCTGTACGGTAGTTGGCCTGAAAACCAATTACCATATTCATTCCAATAAGCGCCCAGGGCGCTTAACAAAGTCATTTAGGGTGGGCGCTTATTTTTTTACCTTGTTTACCTAATTTTTTCGTAACAGGCATTCATTCGAGACGAATTACGTATGTTATAGAAGGCTTGAAAAGTTTACGCAGGACTTGTACCAGTAGTCCTGCAGCTATTTCACTGTATCAACATCTATCTGTCACTTCAACATTAATGTTACCCTTTAGCAAATTGAAAATACCCTGGATGGGCGCTTATTGGGGCATGGGCGCTTATTGGAACGAATACGGTACATTAACATTTTGCAAGTTGTTCAAGCTTGTAAGTAGTCAAGTTAATAGCCAAATCGATAAGGCGTTCGACTATTATGAGAGGTTGCGGGTCCGAACCTGGCTCTTAATACGTTCTCGTGGAAAAATTGAGTTAGCTTGAAATTCCCCTGGACAAGGAAGTTACTGCTAATTTGTCTCCTTGTAACCCGTACAAAACTAGGGGAGCTGATCCTGGTTGCGAAATGCGAAGGTTATTTGTGAAATGTCTAGGGCGTGCGCTCTTGAAGTAGCAAAGTCCCTGATTTGTTATTTAATGGTTTATGGAATGATGTTGGGGCGTAGTGGTTAGTGAAAACCTGTAAAGTGTGCTGAGGCTTGTGGATCAACGTCTAGGCATTGCGCCTGTGCGTAGCGCAATATAAATCACTGCGCTTGTAAATCAGGGTCGGTCAGACAGTTTCTAATTTATTTTTTGCCACATAAGGCTAATGAAAGTTGATTCCCAGTTTCCCGTTACCCTACTCCGCTCAAAACAATTTGCTGGCCAAATATTTCATTATTTTGAATAAAATGTTGATTTCTAACAAACTTTAACATACAAATAAATAATTGTGGTTTTAAATATATCATAAATCTCTTTCTGTTGATTTTCAGGGATTTTCTTTGCAGTAGGAGCATGGTATATGGTTAATAATGAATTATTAATGAATACCTACTCAATTCTCTGTCCCGCACTTTTGATCTGCTCTGATCTCATCCCGTAAAAAATATTGTGAAACTTTTGATAATAGTTGTACAATCACCTTCATGTGGTTGTAAACTACATCTGTAAACTACAAACTGTGATTTATCACATGTATACATGGGTAGTTATTGGTTTACACCTGTAACAGATGCAATAATGAAATGGTATAAAATAATGAATAATGAAATGGTCACCTACACAGTCATGAAAAATAATGTAACGGGAAACTGGGAATTGACTTTCATTAGCCTAAAATATCAAGAATTGCAAGTTCACCACAAAATACCATTTCTACACAATTATGGGTGGTGCAATAATTATGTGTACCCCGGGTAGTGAATTATAGGGGTGCAAAATTTTTTTTGGCAGGACAAAAGGGGGGGCAAGCATTTTTTGGCAGGTCAAAAGGGGGGTCAAGCAATTTTGCAGTGATTTTTGGCACAGATAATTAGGGTACCGTTTCTATATTACACCCTAAAAAGATGTAGGAAAACATTAGGAACACATTCAAATATGCAAATCTTAGTTTTTGGCATGTCAAAAGGGGGGGGCAAAAGATTTTTGGTGACGTTTTATATCAAACAATTTTCGATAACGGATTTCTACTAGTAGGGGTGCCAAACACGTTCTTCATTGGATTGGACAATGCTTGTGTGTACATGCCTATGGGACATTTTGGCCAAATTTGAAATTTTATTATAAATTAATTTGTTAAATGGTTCTCAAAATCCAATCGCAAAACCCAAGCTGTCAATTGCTGCTGGGAACTTGAAGTTCATGTTGGCATATGAGCATAAATTAAAACTTGCATTGTTAATTAGTTACAAGGATGGGAAAAAGGGTATCATTTTACCGGTTTTCCCATTGAAATACACACAAATTGAACAATTTTGCAAACATTTTGGCATGAAAAAGCAAGAACTTTGACCAAATTGCTTAAATGGTTCTTAAAATCCTTTCCTTTAACAATTGTATTCCAGTATTTGCTGGGAACAAGTTTTCCAATCTGTATGGGCATAAATGATTTTCCTTATACTTTTTGAGTAATTGGCCATTAAAAATTATGATTTTTCATTTTTTGATCCAAAAACAGCCCAATTTTGTCTAGCGAAAGACCAATATTTGCATATTTAAATTCGCAATAACTCCACAACCCTATATCCAATTTTAAAAAGTAAACCAGTTGTGGAGAGCAAATGATGAGATCTTGAAAATGAAATCAAAATCAGAGTGATTGAACAAACTTCAAATTTTGGTGTGACACCCCTACTACTAGGATTTCAATTTTTTATTAATGAAGGTGCATGTAGTTTTGAGGAATAACACGGGATGTTTCGAGTTTTATTTCAACTGGTGGTGGTGTAGGAAGGTGAGTGAATTCGTGAATGAGGCCGGGGATTGAGGTTTTGTTGTTTCAACGATCCGATAGTAGGATACTGAAACGTAGGCTAAAATGTCTAATGACGCCATGTTTACATGAAAACATTAGCTGTTGCGAGGTCAGTGTCGTTGAATTAGTTACCTAAATTCCTTTCAGGATATTCTGATTTCACTTATTTATGATGTGTGCGAAAATTCACCATATAAACTCAAAAGTGTGAATGCAAGCTGTTATTGCTGACAATAGAAACATTGTTGCAAAGTCATTAAAAACAGGTATGTATTACAGACGTACTTTGGCCGAAACGAGATACAGGCCAGTTAGGCAGTCTATGTCATGAATGACATACTCATTTCCTTAAAAATTATGACAGCAAAAAAATGAGGAATTCGACAGCTTGACTGCACCATATAATAATGTTTTTAATATTATTGTTGTATTGTAATACTTGTAAGCTTACAAGCTAAAACCATCATTTTTGACCACTGCATGAATGATCCATACATACAATGCATGAATGAATGATGTACATTATTGAATATTGACATGATTGATGATGCGAAGTTGATGATCAGGATGATGATGGAAGCTTATTTTGTTCCGACTGTTTTCGCAGCATATTTTACCAGTTTTAAATGTGAGATCTTACCTGCTTCAGCCATGATTAGCCTCTTCAGAAAACTCCAAATAAATGAAATCATTACAGTATCAACATTTTCAACCTTCTTCCTCTTGCAAGAGGCATTTCGTTCAATGTGAAAAGCTAAATATAGATGCGTTCACTGGCGACAACTTGTCGAAGTCCCCTGAATGAATTGATTTCCGCAAGCACTGGTGTGTCGAGCCGGTCCCTAGAATTCCCTAATTGATTTGAAAAATAAAGGTAACATTCCCAATTTGTCTAATTAATGTAACTTTAAAAGTATCATATAATTATTGATATAACAGTGTCAAATATGTGTCATTTTAGGTAACATTGATTCATTTTATCGTTATTTTTTGTAGAAATTTAATGCAGACCAGTAATTGATTGATTAATGGTGTTAGCGCCCTCTTTTGACAAGTGCTGTAGATTGTCAACAAAAATGGATGAAAAAATATAGCTGGTGTGTACATACGCTAGATGCGAGACTACAAAGTCACTGAAAAGTGCTTGTGATTCATCATTAATCACTCAAAATAATATATTCGTCGGCACCTATAAGTCAGGTATTGAGAGGCACCATTTAAGGGTATTTTGAACGTCAACTGGCAACATTTGCAATACTTTTGACTCAGTCTCAACTCGGTGTTTGTTGACATTGACAGTTTGTGCAGTGCAGGAGTGCATGGACTTTGTCATGTTTGTACACAACCAGTGACAACATCAGTTCTCTTGGAAATGCCAGACATCAAAGACCTTTGCTGACATGAACAGTCACCCAGTTCTTCAAAACTAAGACAGTCGAATGTTCTCTTTGAATCATTTGTATTCAAAGGCAATCAAATCAAGGCAAATTTTGAATACTGTGTGTTTCAGCTCAGCATTGTGATTGTCTGTTGTTGCAAGCAGATGTCCCACAGTAGAAGTTGACCATCAACATCAACCATGGCCAATGAAAACCACGGTCTTCCACCTGAAGTCCACATAGACCATTGGAATGAAGCTACAAACATTTACATGGTTGTTATTGTGGTCTCACTTTGGTTCTTTGTTTACCTTAGAAAGTGAGTTGAAAGTGTGTTCTGCTGTGTATGATCAGTGTGAAATGAAATCAAACATTCAGTATCAACTAATTTTGTACTATCATTTTTCACCCTGATGTGGCAGTGATGTCAATGTGTACGGTTGGAGGCAGCTGTTTTGCGCATGCATCTTTGTGGCGTTTTTGACTGCATGCATGTGTATGCCAGCGCTTGAGCGCAGGCTAGCGATTTGCAGCTGAGCCCAATGAAATGCATGCTACATATCATGCATGTCACTGCCACATCAGGGTAAAAAAACTGTATAATTTGCATCACATTTTATTCCACAGAATGGTGCATTTGGAGGATTAATAGTTTAAAAACAGAACAGTGTCCAAAATAGATGTTTTGTGTTTTAAAATGATTCTATTTTGATAAAAATATCCTGAATATCAGCAAAAACAACAATTCTCCAATTCTTGATATAATTTTTACACATAGATTGTAGACACCTAGCACCTCTGGCACCATTTTCTTGAAGTGAACATTTTATGTATATTATTTCAATGCAAATAAATGGCAAAATGCATTGCCATAAAGAACATCCCCGTTTTGATACTAGCATTGAGCATACTCTGTACGTAACATACATCATGTATTATAGGTCCTTATGTAGATTCTAATGTCCTTAAAGTACAGCCATGGTCTTGGCTAAAATGTGAGTGCCCGTCATTTTCACCAAAATTACTTTTCCAAAATTTGTCGCAGGAGCAAACTTATTATTATTACCGGTACCGATGTTTTGTGTAGGGTATTGCCAACAATTTAACTGTAGGGGTGTTTACTTGATGCATTAAAATATTAAAACTGGAACGCAGAAGAAATAACAAGAAGATGATTTATCGATGAAGTTGTAGAATACACACAACTACAGATGGAATAAACCCGGGGTCACTCACTACTTGACTTGCTACGCACCCGTGTCCAAGAAAAACATCTAAAAGGGTATGTTTTTCACCACACAGCGAAGAAGACAACATTATGAAAAAGGGGTACTTTTTCAGAAGGCATCGCCATTTAGGGGTCCTTTGCAGCCAAATCCTTAGACGTTTAGGGTTAGTAATATTATTGTTTGAGTGAGTTTGCACTAATTTGATAAAAAATCACCACTTTTTAATTGATTCTTCTTACTTTTGAGCATCTTTTCTTCAGTATCTTTATGTCTGCAACATCAAAAAGACACCTTGGGTACCGGTATCAATTAGCTCATTTCCCTGATTACGCCACTTAGGGTATCAATATAGATATTTCTCAGTTGACGCCATTTAGGGTATGGTTTTTGCATGTGCTACGCCATTTAGGGTAGGATTTTGCATGTGTTTCGCCAATAAGGGGTGCAATTTGGTTATGGGCGACTTTAAAAAAAATGACTCCTTTCAGTTTCCACCCTATATTTGTAAATTGAAATGATTTTTAGAGCAGGTAATTATTCTTAAATATGAGTTATGATGCCCACCTTTCATTACCAGAAAAATTTTTCTATGGCTGCTTCAGAAAAAAATATGAGAATTTTGATGCCAAAAATGGTCAGGAGGGTAACGTTTTTTGTGGACATTGAAATTCAACATGAAATTTCTGTAAGCTATAGCAAAAGTATGACCTATTCAATTTGATTCCTGATATTTGGTCCAGTAACATGTACCCTTATATTATAATTTTACCAAATATCTGTGTAATTTATCTTTTGTAAGTACCAAAAAATGTGTCATCTACCAATGAAGTCAACATTTTCAAAAAAGGGGTCAAATTCTAATTTAGCAACAAAATCACTCAAGAAAGAATATTTATCAACAGCTGAAAATTCCAGTTTCCATATTTTGAATAGGTGTTCTGTTACCTTTCATTCAATGCTAAATTGATGTTTGTAAATTACATTTTCTTATTATAAATTTGAGTTCAAACTGTGTACCCTAAGAATGTCAGGAGTGTAACATTGAATTTTATCCTGGATTTTGACAATGTTATTGCTGATGAAATTGAGCAATCATATTTTTCTGTTGTTGTATCTAGTGCAAATAAACTAATAATGATGGAAACAGACATGCTATGTTACATGTGTCTGCTTCATTGTGCATTAAGTTGGTTGTCAGGAGTGTAACACCATTTTAAAGTTACACTCCTGACAACAAAAACAACACCAATGCACAATTGTTAAGTGAAATTTATGGCAATATTATCAATAATATATCATGTAATCATATAAACTAAAGTACAAATAACCAACAAAAATAAAAATCATGGCAATGTTAATGTGTTCTGTTCAAAAACAGGGCTTCACCTTGCCTAAGTACCTTAACAGGCACTATGTTTAGCCACATATTTGTACTTTTTATAACTAATTTATGTATAATTAATATATTTATGATTGTCAGCATTACTTTAACATCCCTAACAGTTATTTTTTAAACAATGTCAAATGTTTGTGATCATCAAGAGTTGCTAGTATTTACCACTCTTGGTGTGTCAGGAGGGTAACACAAAGTGACCAAAGTACATTATGTGTCTTGGTGTTGAACTGCAATAGAAATGAATGAAGCATTAGCTCCACATTTTCAGAATGGTTAAAACAAGACTATGTTGACATTTTAAAGGCAAGTTTACATGGTGTTACTGATATTTGTTTTGAATTATCATTAAAATATTACAAACTTGAGATAAATTCTTGCAGAAAGGACAAAAAATTTCAAAGACACCCATAATAATTGTTGTAGAATGAGCTTTTCTATGTTTCATATATGTTGAACAATCTAAATACTTGATTTCTAAACAAGACAAGGATTTTGAGATCCACAGAATAGCAATTTCCTATCAAAGTTGGCACGTCAGGAGTGTAACACCAATGTACAAATATGGTATAAATACATTTTGGATCCTGCAGTGCCTTGTCATGCATTATGTTATGAACTTGAAACTTTTGGAATAGTTTCTGACAGGTATTGTTTATAATGTAGGTATGTTAAACAGTTTAACTACAGTTAATTTTTTTGATAATGAAAACTTCTGCCCTCAAGTGAGTAAAAATCAGTGTTTTTAATATGAAAAATGATATTTTTTCAGTTTTTGATGGTAAAGATACACTTTCAAGGGCTTGTTTGTCTTTAACCATGTCACAGATTACCTCTAAATGTTACAGTAGTGTTGATAACCATTATTTTAGATACCTAAAAAACAAATAAAGTTTCATGTGACTTTTCTTACAAAGTGGGTATATTCTGTAGTACATGTGCCATAAAAAAATAAATAGATGCTTTCAGACTGTCCCCTCAATTGTTGCACAAACTTTAACATACTAACTTCAAAGTAGCACACAAAAATCACTTGGATAGTGAATTTGAATTTTCGGACAAAATGTCCCACTTTGGAGTCATTTTTTTTTAAGTCGCCCTTATGTGAAAATTCGTCATTAAGGGTGCATTTCAGAGGTGTTCGGACGTGGGTGGGAGGCACTTTTGTGTGAGAGTGACCCCCGGAATAAACCAACTTGATGTAGATTGATGTAAAATTATTTTATAGATGGAGAACTTTAGAGCAGTGGTTACAGCTGGATGTTAATCTGTTGGATGCTTGAGATGGAAGTGAAGTAAAAATGATCTAAGGGACAAGCTCATTGCTAAGATAACAGAAAAACACCTGAAAACCAACTGAAAGCATCATCTCTGTAAAAATCAGTCTAAATAATAATCCTAACTAAGCATTTAATACTGTTTGACTTAAAATATATAACCTGTTAAAGAGACAAAACTACCCATTCAATCTCAAGCCACAAGTTGATTGGATGAGCAACAATAACCACAAATTATGGGTAAAAAATAAAGACATTTATTAGAGCTCATTTAAAACAAACTTATTAAAATTGGTAAGCTATGTATCAGTAAAAATCTGTTGGCTTTACTTTAAAAATTGTTTTTGCATTTTAAGGAAGTTGCCCAGGGGAAGTTGGTGTACAAAAAAGAAGTTAAAATTTTATGTAATGGTATACTGAATACTGTATGAAAGTAGGAGAAATAAAAAACAAAGGGGTAATAAACTATTTTGAAAGACAAAAAAAGAAAGAAAAGAAATCATCCTCTTGCTAATTCAAGTTACATCAATAAAGGTACCAACAAATTGACCTCAATATAAAATTCAGTTTATAATCCATCACTTAACATCCCTGACTTCACTTACGGGATGGCGTAAACTGGGTATGTATCTAAATGCCCAGGTACTAAAATATAAAGTTGGCAATCGCCTTATAACAAAAACAAAGAATAGCAAGTTGCTTCAAATTGTTCAAAAAAGATGGTAAATTTGGCAGGGATCTAGGAATGCGGAAGAATTATGCAAAATTGCAAATTACTGATTAAATGTTTAAACTATTAGAAATCTTTACCTTCCAGATCCCCAATTCCAAGCTACACTGGTTATTTTGTATTAAATATGTTGTCTTTACATTGCAGAAATAGAGGTAGAATTGCAAGGATGCTGGTGATGAGAAAACAAGAAACAGAAGAGCAAGCAAATCGGCGGCAAGAAGAACTCAAACAAGTGCGCTTCAGACAGCAACTAGATATGTACTACAAAGGTAATTCTTTTAATACTTGATTGCAACTGAATGTAATCAGACAGCAACTAGATATGTACTACAAAGGTAATTCTTTTAATACTTGATTGCAACTGAATGTAATCAGACAGCAACTAGATATGTACTACAAAGGTAATTCTTGTAATACTTGATTGCAACTGAATGTAATCAGACAGCAACTAGATATGTACTACAAAGGTAATTCTTTTAATACTTGATTGCAACTGAATGTAATCAGACAGCAACTAGATATGTACTACAAAGGTAATTCTTTTAATACTTGATTGCAACTGAATGTAATCAGACAGCAACTAGATATGTACTACAAAGGTAATTCTTGTAATACTTGATTGCAACTGAATGTAATCAGACAGCAACTAGATATGTACTACAAAGGTAATTCTTTTAATACTTGATTGCAACTGAATGTAATCAGACAGCAACTAGATATGTACTACAAAGGTAATTCTTTTAATACTTGATTGCAACTGAATGTAATCAGACAGCAACTAGATATGTACTACAAAGGTAATTCTTGTAATACTTAATTGCAACTGAATGTAATCAGACAGCAACTAGATATGTACTACAAAGGTAATTCTTTTAATACTTGATTGCAACTGAATGTAATCAGACAGCAACTAGATATGTACTACAAAGGTAATTCTTGTAATACTTGATTGCAACTGAATGTAATCAGACAGCAACTAGATATGTACTACAAAGGTAATTCTTGTAATACTTAATTGCAACTGAATGTAATCAGACAGCAACTAGATATGTACTACAAAGGTAATTCTTGTAATACTTGATTGCAACTGAATGTAATCAGACAGCAACTAGATATGTACTACAAAGGTAATTCTTGTAATACTTGATTGCAACTGAATGTAATCAGACAGCAACTAGATATGTACTACAAAGGTAATTCTTGTAATACTTGATTGCAACTGAATGTAATCAGACAGCAACTAGATATGTACTACAAAGGTAATTCTTTTAATACTTGATTGCAACTGAATGTAATCAGACAGCAACTAGATATGTACTACAAAGGTAATTCTTTTAATACTTGATTGCAACTGAATGTAATCAGACAGCAACTAGATATGTACTACAAAGGTAATTCTTGTAATACTTGATTGCAACTGAATGTAATCAGACAGCAACTAGATATGTACTACAAAGGTAATTCTTGTAATACTTGATTGCAACTGAATGTAATCAGACAGCAACTAGATATGTACTACAAAGGTAATTCTTGTAATACTTGATTGCAACTGAATGTAATCAGACAGCAACTAGATATGTACTACAAAGGTAATTCTTGTAATACTTGATTGCAACTGAATGTAATCAGACAGCAACTAGATATGTACTACAAAGGTAATTCTTGTAATACTTGATTGCAACTGAATGTAATCAGACAGCAACTAGATATGTACTACAAAGGTAATTCTTGTAATACTTGATTGCAACTGAATGTAATCAGACAGCAACTAGATATGTACTACAAAGGTAATTCTTTTAATACTTGATTGCAACTGAATGTAATCAGACAGCAACTAGATATGTACTACAAAGGTAATTCTTGTAATACTTGATTGCAACTGAATGTAATCAGACAGCAACTAGATATGTACTACAAAGGTAATTCTTGTAATACTTGATTGCAACTGAATGTAATCAGACAGCAACTAGATATGTACTACAAAGGTAATTCTTTTAATACTTGATTGCAACTGAATGTAATCAGACAGCAACTAGATATGTACTACAAAGGTAATTCTTTTAATACTTGATTGCAACTGAATGTAATCAGACAGCAACTAGATATGTACTACAAAGGTAATTCTTGTAATACTTAATTGCAACTGAATGTAATCAGACAGCAACTAGATATGTACTACAAAGGTAATTCTTGTAATACTTGATTGCAACTGAATGTAATCAGACAGCAACTAGATATGTACTACAAAGGTAATTCTTTTAATACTTGATTGCAACTGAATGTAATCAGACAGCAACTAGATATGTACTACAAAGGTAATTCTTGTAATACTTAATTGCAACTTAATGTAATTTCGTGCAGCTGCTGTGAGCAAAAGAATCAAGATCAATTCAAAATGTTTGTGTCATGTTATTTGCATACAAAAAAGCCATACATGTAAATAATAATGAGCTTGCATATTTTGCCCCAAATTCCGTCACCCACTCTGCAACCGATGAACTTTAAACATAACCTTAGTTGTCGAGTGCCCCTAAATTACATGTACTTACCACAATACCACATATTTCTAATAGTAGATTCAGATTTTTTCAGATTCAGCCATATCGTTTTTGTCCAGTTTGCTTAAAAGTTTATACATATTTTTAATAAAACTGAGTATTTGTGCATTATTGTGATTTCATATTTGTAACTACTGTTTTTTATCCAATCTGATTTGTTAACAGCACGTAAATGGGACCAAGCCAAACAAAAACAGGAGAGAGGAGACCATCATATTGATATGTTGAATATGTGAAGTCATCCATGACTAACAGACCAGATTTTTGTACCACTGAGTTTATAGTGCCAATTTGTGTACAATCACTATAAATTACTAAAATCGCATTATTTGGGATATTTTAGTGGTGAAATTCTGCATTTTGTTTTCATGTTGAATTACCATAACTTTGCTGGGACCATTACCTTTATTGAATTGATCAGGTGGCCCACCTTGTTTTGCAAGATGAAATGTCACTGGGTGGGAGGCTAATGGAATAAATGTTAGATGATTCGTTATTAAAGCAATCATCTCTAATGCTTTCCAAACTTTAGAGGCTGGTTTCTCGAAGCATGGCTAGTGATCAAGCTTCCTAAGCCATCAGGCTGTAGCCCAACTAGTCCTATTCCAGTGCTTAAAATTTCATATCATACATCTCCTAGAAAGATAAAATGGATCCATATTGGTAGGGCTAGCCTGCTGGCTTAGGGAGCTTGACCACTATCCAAGCTTCGAGAAATCTGACACCACTATCCAAGCTTGGAGAAATCTGACCCATGTGGCTGACATTGACTGACATTGGCTTAAATTTTCAGCTAACAAGCAAACCCTATATTGTAGGCCTTTACAATATAGGCATATGTCATGGGCAGACTGAGTGTAAGACCATCATACAATGTAAGTGCAGTAGTAAAATACTTATGTTTTGCAGCACAACCCAATCCCCCTCATTGTAAATTGTTTATGTTCTGTATATACTTTCCTGATGACCTCTAAGCTAGTCCACTATATTACCTTTACATAAAGTTGAGGTTCATGTGTTATTGATCAAAAGTAAGTACATTTATTGAAATGTTGCAAATGGCAGCTATTAAATTTTGCTGCACTTCTGATGGTCTTGCACTCTGCCCACAATTTTAAAGGTAGCAAATTTCCTTAACTCTAGGAATACTGTATGTTCCTTTTTTCAGAATTATTGTGTTTTTTTTACCATGTTTTATCAGGGATTCTCCACTGGCGGCTCGTGAGCCACATCTGAACCACTGACCAGTGTAAATATAGCAAACCAAGGTGTATTTGGCCCTTAAACATCTTTGAAATGATATTGTCTCTCTGTGGCCCACGAGAAAATAAAGTTGAGAACCCATGTCTATATACATGTTATATAAATTTGTAGCTGAAATGATTTACCGATAAAAAGTGGAAATTCTGGGAAAGAAAGTAGTTCCACTTCAAATTTGTTCAAATAGATCCAAAATCAATAATTGTATCATGACATTATCTCAGCTAAATTATGAAAACCATGCTTACAGCAATAAACAATTGCATGTGCATCATACCGAGATTCCGAGAATATATTTGGTACATATTCTTCCTAGAAATAATAGAAACCAAAGTTATTTAGTCCTACCAGAAAACAGTGCATAACTTCCTTCTTGCCTGGTTTCGTATTAAACATTGGGAAATAATCAAACAGAACAGAACATGGCTTGGGTGTAATACTGGTACAGTACTAGTATTACACCCAAGTCATAAATGGTACACAAGGGACCTGGGGTGCCAGCACAGGGATGCCAGGATGTTTCTCTGTTCTATACAGAAAAAGAAGAGCAAAATGACTTGGGAGGGGAGTTTCCCTAAAAGGATTAACATCATAATAGTGGCCAATCAGCAACATTGACAGTTAGCACAGCATGCTTGCTCTTTGATTTTCTTTTCTATCACCTTGTCAGATAGCTCCATTTGTGCCCTCAACAAGAACTTATGCATAATTTCTTTTAAAGGCTGTGTCCCTGTGTCTGGTATGGTGGATCTTGGTTGTGTTTTATTAAACTTAAAAATGTCACTTTATCATAAGTGGCACAATCCATTGTAATCATGACAGAACATCAGAAATTTATGACAAGTATCCAGTGTACGAAATAGGACCCATCGTAAACTTACGATGGGAAAAGAGTGCCTGTTACTTTTGGCTAATGAAAGTCAATGCCCAGTTTCCTGTAACAATTTTTGGGGATTTGCCATTTGGTCTAATACCATTTGGTCTAATATCCATTTCGTCTACATCCATTTTGTCTAAACCCATTAGGTCTATATCCACTACGTCTAATAATCATTTGGTCCTTTAACCATTTGGTCCGATAACCATTTGGTCCGATAACCATTTAGTCTAATAACCAATAAGTCTAAAACCATTTAGTCTAACAACCGTTTAGTCTAATACTCATTTGGTCTATAACCAATAGGTCTAATAACCATTTGGTCTAATATGCATTTGGTCTACACACCATTTTCTCTTACAGGCATTTAGTTTATTAATAAATAGACGAAATGGTATTAGACTAACTGGTTATTAGACCATACGAGTATTAGACCTAACGGTTATTAGACCAAACGGTTATTAGACCAAATGGTTATTAAAGAAATATTAGACCAAATGGTTATTAGACTATATGGTTAGTAGACATACCGGTTATTAGACCAAACAATATTAGACTAAATGGACATTAGACTATATGATTATTAGACTAAGTGGCAATTAGCCTTTCTGGTAATAGACCAATTGAATATAGACTAAACGCGAATTAGACGAAATGGTATTAGACCAAATGGCAATAGACCCAATTTTTTACACAATTGAGTAGGTGACTTTTTCATTATTCATTATTTTCAAACTTTCATTATTTGAGCTGGCTATTGGTGGTATTGCTACAGGAAAATAATTGATGTATTTGTATACATGTAGACTACATTGCAGACCTGGTAAATAGGACTGTGGTACATGGTGTCCAAACCAGCATGTGATAGAGGATAGCAGAAGTGCAACACTAGCCATAAAATCATAAATGATGTCATGATGTCAGTTGAGTGCATTGTACCCGATATGCACCCAAAAAAAATGCTTAGAATATGTTTTTGTTGATGAGGAATAGTTTCAAATAGTTTTTGATTCTCTAAAACTTGACAAAATATCAAATAATGAAATATTTGGAAATAATGAATGATTTGGCCTGCAATTTTGCGGGATCAGGTCGGGTAACGGGAAACTGGGACTTGACTTTCATTAGTTTTAATTTATGATGAGTTACTTAAGATACAATGGGTTAAATCAGGGGTTCTTAACAGGCAGTCTGTGGGCCAAATCGGGCCCACTAACTGCACTGATTTTTGGCCCTTGAATAATTCTTAAAATGTAAAGAAAACAGAAGAAATGGGGGTGTACTTGGTCCTCCAGCATGTATATTTGAAATGCGATGGGTCCCTTGTGCTGGCCTCAAACAAATAAAGTTGAGAACCCCTGGGTTAAATGTTAGTGAAACATGCCCTGGTACTAAATCTGCTGTTTGCCAAAGAATCAAGGTAATGTCAATAAGCTGTACGTATATTATACAAATATTTACTGCTCATGAGGGATCTGGTGGAATCTATTGTCCCCGAGGTGAACTGGAGACCGTGAGCCTACTATTTTCCCGAGACCGCCAGGTCGAGGGAAAATAGTAGGCTCACGGTCTCCAGTTCACCGAGGGGACCAATAGATTCCACCAGATCCCTAATTTAGAGCAGTAAATATTTGTTTTATATCCTTCATTAATATATTCTTTGTTCATTAAACACAAGGCATAGGCCTAGGCATAAATGTAGGCTAGGCCTAGTCAAGGCTACGCCGGCCTTGCTTTGTTTTGATTGAATGCACAAAGCACGCACACAGTTGAGTGGCTAAAGCTTACAGTGAAAATGTGTGACAAGTTCACCTCTACAATACCGCCGTGAAACGAGTAACCATGTTAACATGTTCCCTGTTATTTCACCATCAATATTAAGATACTGATCCTGATGTAACTAAGATTATGCCATTAAACCGCCGTATTTTAGCTGCACTTCTGTCATGTCTGTGCTGCTTAATTGTGTGCTTCGCAAAACAAAACGAATTGCTACACATTAATACCATGGTAGGTAAATCTATATTACCTACCATGTTAATACCCCGGAGCCGGTACTGATATCCTGCGTATGTGGCGAGTTGAATTGACCACTAGGAACTGCGACGCGGTTATGAGGTCATACGCGCTCCGGGACGCGCTCAGAGGGAGATAGTAAAACTATTTCCCGGAGATAGTACTTTGAATAGTATCCCGCTCCCTCATCAATCGGCTTGTTAACAAGTTTGCAAAATAGCAAAACTATTTTTGGTCACATGATACTCGTTTAACCAATTAATGAACGAGAATATATTAATGAGGGATATAATAGTATGTGCTGGTGGTTACTGTAATAAGCCCAGAATGGGATAGAACTTTGGGCATGGTGCTGTTTCTATGAGGCAAAATGATAGAGACAGTGTGCTGGATTAATATAAATTATTTATTAGCATTCAACAGGAAAAATAATTTTTGTATAATTGCATTCTTTGTAGAACTCAATAAACAAATAATAAGTTACAGTATTTAAATTTACTTTTAAATTATTTATTTAGCCTCTTTAAAGACAAATCTTATTTGTAGCATTGAATGTTTAACAAGATCATTGCAGATGTGGCATGTACTTCAGGCTACATCAAAATGATTGGTACCCATCAGTTTAAAGTGACATGGACATGACTGTTACATCAAAATGCAATGTTGTTTTTAAATGTCATAGACAGTCATCTACATTGTAACTATGAATTATGGTCATTTCCAGAAGACCTTATGTTGCATTTGGAAGAATCAGGCTTTGCAATAACCATCAAAACTTACAGGTACCAATCAGTTTGATACAGCGGCTTACAGCCTGTATGTAGTGGTGGTGAAATGGGCAATACTGGTACATCTGTCATCAAATGAAAATATTTCTACATTGATTACATAAACATATTTGACAAAATACTCATAAAGATAACTCTTCAAGAATATTTAGTACTCTTTTTCAACACAGAGAATTTACAGAAGTTCTGCTGTTACATATACCTGTTCATACATGTATTTCATATTTTAAATAATTTACGTGCAACTAAAGTAGCGAGTCTGCAACTAAATTGGCGAGTCTAAATCCCATGACCATTATTGCAGTCTCTTTCCTGCATGTGCAGAATCCTCGTACTGCAAGTATTTTTTAAGAAAAATTACTGTGTGCATCTCAGATTTAATAAGTTATAAAAAGAACCTTGGTTATTGAGGAACCTGTTAATAGAATTCATATATATATTGCACTTGCAGTTCTTTAATAGGCCTATGTTTTGTGGTTCTTGGGTTAATGGAAATGGAAAATTGTTCAAGAACCATAAGACCTCTTTAGCTAAAACTATATTGTTATAATTTCTTGGAGTCTGTTCAAGGAGAACGATGTGCTACTGTTCACAAGAGCTGCTAGAGTGAATTATGAAAAGCTCCCAAAACCTGAGGAAAACTGAATTACCATTTAGATTTCAGATTATATACATATTGGTGAATTGCTACACCAGACACTGGCTTCTAAAGCATGATCAGTGCACTTTTCTTCATGTTTGACATCAAGAAAACATTTAAATAATTTCAGCCTGCATTGATGAAATTAATCAAGAAAACATTTGAATATTTCAGCCTGCATTAATGAAATTGATCATTCTGATGACTTGTGTATTTACAACTTTCGTGGTCTAACATTGACATTGATTCCTTCTGGTGAACGAAGTACTAGCTGGAATAGACGTGGAGGAGCTTTGTCCTGATCCATGGAAAGATAGAAGTGTCGTAAGATGACAGCAGATACCATCTTGGTTTCATTCAGGGCAAAATTCTGACCAATGCAATTCCTGAAAAGAAATATTTGAGTTAAAAACTGTATTCCTTGTCAGAGAAATTAGACCTGTGACATTTTCCAACAAAATGGGCACAAAGTAGCAAGTTGGTGGTTTCAGGACCTCCCAATTGTTAAATTACTGTTCTTTGTTTGCAGACAGTGGTTATGTCCTTTGTGAATGGGACATAATATACTGTACTCGGTATTCAATTCTGTCCCCATTCAAAAAGGACATGCCACTTCCAATACATGTTTCTTCACCAAAGAATATCAACTCAATGGTTGGAACGTCTTGGAACTCCCAACTTGTGACTTGACACTCATGTCGTGGAGGAGGTCGCATATATCAATGTATGTGACCACCTCCAACAAAACCTGGAACTAGTCACCAGGCATGTTTTTGAGTTATAGGCCTTTAAAGGTGACATTCCCATAAAAAAATCAAATTATTTTTGCAATTCTTAATTTCATGGTATTTGACCTTGGGACTGGACTTTCAAATCCTTGAAAGTACTTATTGAAAAAAAAGTTCATTAATAATTGACAGTTGAACTATGATAATCTTGAAAAGTATTGACGCTATGTATATAATTTTGGTATCATTTTAAAGCTTAATGTCCCATGCTTACATTTTTATTCAAATCATAAAATGTCAAAAATGTGACTTGTTCCTGGTTTTGTCAGAGCGGGTCACATATGGTATCAGGGCTCAAAATACTCTTGATAATCAAGGCTATTTTGAGCATATTCTACAAGTAACCCTCATTTGTACTTTTGCCATTGACAGACATATTTCACAGGTCTATTGTGTGAAATTTGGGGGCTAATCGCCCTCAGCCCATGTGTATTTCGAGCCCTGATGTAAAAAAAAAAGTAAATGAGATATTTCAATTTTTCTTTTTGATTTTGAAAGCATTAGTCAATTTACATAAAGTAGTGCAAACAAACGGGCTCAAATTTGATTGCCAAGGTGGTTTCTAGAAAAGGGATCAATTCATTTTGTTTTTGCGAAAGCCCTTACAAGTAACATCCACAAAAGGCAGGATATAAAGAAATAATAAAATAAATAGGAAGGCTTGAAAATTGTACCAAACCTATTCTGTTAGTTTCTATTCATCAACACTTTATCCAAACCCAAATTGAATCAAATTAAACTAGAAATACTTGCACAATTAAAAAAAGCTGTTTTTCTCAAAAAGTCAAAAAGTGGATATAAGGTCTTTTTCAACAAAGCTCTTCATATTATGATCAGATATTTACAAATGTACCTTGGTCCAGCTGAGAATGGGACATATGAAAAAGGCACAATGTTCTTGATGTTCTCCGGTGAGAATCTCTCAGGATCATAAGTCTCTGGATCCTTCCATACATGAGGATTATGGTGCAGTGCATTGATGCCTATGCCTATAGCTGAACCTGGATAACAACAGAAGAAGGAAAGGTTAGGATGTTTGCCTTTGAAAGCACATAGTAATTTGCCTTTGATTGTGCACCAATTTGAGAAGACCCTCATCCGTGTATTTATTTATAACTTGCCCTAATATTCAATTAAATAATCTTCATCATGTTTTCTGCATGTTTTGCCACCAAAGGGTGTGGGCCAAGTGTAGGGCCTGCATAATGCATCCTATTTTTCAATACATTGTATAGTACAGTAGAATGTAGTCACACAACACATGAATGTAGTACCTTGTACTTAAAGCCTTAATGTACGATCTTTTTAAATTTTTAGATTTTTCTTTTTTTCTTCTAAAATGATAATATGCAATCATTATGAAAGTTCCCAATACATTTGGACGCGAAAAACATTGGGAATTTGCAAGAAACAACATCATAAACTTCACCTCTATCACTCGAAACATCTCGCACTATTTGGAATTAGGACAGCGAGTGCGGCCTCAGAGTTAGTCTCCTACGCGGCCAGTTTGGTTGCGCTCCCTCCACCTGGGGAGGTAGCGTAACCAAGCTAGTTTTGTACTGAGACTACGGTTTATGATCGTGGCCGACATAAAGTCATAATCTAAAATTATGACTTTATGTCGGACCAACAGAAAATCGTCCGTTTTACTACAAATAGGACGAATTTGACAGTTTGCTCATAGATTTAAGTTAGAACATGTGTAAGTATTACAAATATGCCAAAAAATCGGTTTTGAAAAAAATAAAGGTAAAATGTTTCTATATAGATTTTATAAGAAACTTTAAAGTTAATACATGTACCTGCTGGAACAGTACGTCCATCTGGAAATGTCAATTCACGAGTTGTTACTCTTCTTATTCCTGGGACTGGTGGTCGTAGGCGCATACTCTCCTTAACACACATTGTTAAATATGGAAGTTTGCTCAGGTCATCCCTAAATCGGGTGTACAATAAGCAAAAAACATTGTAGTGAAACTAGTATTTCCATGGTTTTGAGATTCTTTGGCTTAGTACTGCGATATTTAAAGTGAACCAATCGACCTCATGGTGATACAGGCAACATCATTGATACACTCCTTGTGGATCATATTAGGAATATGTTGGCCAACTTGGCCCTTTCTGCAATTCCAGAATACCACTTGAGGTCAAAATTTATTAGCAATTTGTTGAAACCAATTACAAACTTATTCTGGTCATAAGGATTCAGAAAATATTTATCTACAATTTATCATTCTGGAGTAATGAGCATAAAGGTCAAAGGTCTACATTTGGGATCCACACGGTCAAAACGGACAATTTCCTCAGATTTTAATGAAAATGGTCTCAAAATGTTTGACTTTTTATAACAAATAAGGAGTAGTTTGAAAATTACATACTTATGACGTCTCATTATTATAGTAACACAGTGAAACAGGTCAATATCCATTTGAGTCCTGTTGGCTGTGACCTATTTGGCTGTGTTTCTTAGGTAACAAAATGCCCTAGATAGCATAAACTATTCTTTTTCAGTGCTTATTACAAGAAATAAAATTTAGACCATTTTCATCACTATCAGAGGAATATTCTAATTTTACCCTTGTGGAAATGTTCATTGTTTGTGAATTTGCTAAAATATGCACCAAAAGTTCAAATTTTTACGAAAAAGTCACCAAGGGTCAACATTTTTTAGTGAAAGTCCACTTAGTCCACTTTTTTAACATGCAAACATGCAAGCCAAGATAGATCACGTTTTGGCCACCCAACTCTAAATCCTCGCTGTGGGCCTGGACCTATATGTAACAATATTCTCACCTTACACCTACCATTCAATGTTGTCATCCGGTTTACTTTCCATTAGTGCATCTATTTCTTCTCTACATTTAGATTGATATTCAGGATGGAGTGCCATATTCACCATCATCCATGACAACCCACTTGCTGTGGTATCATGGCCCTCAAACATAAATGTATCAACTTCATCTTGAATCTCCTGGTCTGATAACCCAGTACCATCAGCATCCTGTATGGTTACAAAAAATGGTAGTGAAGAAAATTATGTCACTTTTTTAATATTAAGGGGATGTATGTTACTATGTGGGTACTACAAAAACATGTTGCTTAATGAACCTTTTTTTATTTAGTCTGGGTCCGAGAATCTGTTTTCCCATGTTTGTCCATCCTCCTGAGTGCAACAAATGGTCCGCAATTCATACTTCAGATGCGATAAGATGAAGCAGATGCAGGCACATTACATCATGTTACATAGGGTCTTGCTGTCACTTCTGGAGTGAGTGCCCCTGCGAGTCGAGTGTGTCATTTGCTGGTTTTATTTGAGCGTAAGTATAATACCCGACTCGCTGCCAGTTTCCAAACGGTCTGCATGGAGTGAGAGAAATTAAACTGGCTGAGGAAAAGACTACCATCAACCCCCTCATTGTTTCCTTAACTGGCCATCTGTGCAAATGTGTTTCTCTCTACCTGTCTCTTTAATGATGACAATATTTGAGCCCTCGCCAAACAAAAATGTGGCGAAAATTGACAAGTATGAATTGTGTACGTACTCTTGCTTGCAACAGAATGTCCAGGAAGTCCAAATATTTACTTCTTTCCTCTGTATGTTGCACAATTGCCTCTCGTCTAGACTTAATAACCCCTTGAGTGAAGTCATGAGCCTGTTTCACAGCTCTCCTATGAACACGACCAGTAGGACTCAGTTCAAATATAGGATTAAACATAAATGGCAGATAAAAAGCCATGAGCACCTACTGCTTCACTGATGTCTTGGACGCCTTGCAGATATGGATTCCGAGATTTGCAAGATAAGAAAAAGTTGAAAAAAAAAAAAAATTGGAGATGGAAGAGGATTTCGAAAACAATATTGATCACTTTCTGCAATAACATGTAATATCACTCGAAACGTTACAACTTCTTGTCCCATTGACACAATTCTAACTTGAAATAATATGTATGCTTTGAAATTATATCAAATGATTTGGATGCTCTGAAGGAATGGCAAAACACATGGCTGATGAACTTTAATCCAACTAATTAATGTTTCACCGTGACCATCGGTTCCAGCCCTCAGACACCTAATGTTTACACTTTCTGTGGTAAAGAGCTTTCAACAGTTTCTTTTTATATATACCTGGGTATTCATCTGTTGGGATATACAAACGTAGCATTCTGCAAAGCATTCCGACGACTTCATAATTCAGGCTGGAGTACTGCAGGGGGACACACTAGCACCATTTATATTTGTAACAGTCCTCGACTATGCTCTCAGGAAAGCGCTACATGGGAATAAAGATCGTCTAGGGCTCACACTAAAAACAAGGAAAAGTCGGAGGATAGGCCCGCAAACAATTACAGACCTCGACTTTGCTGACAACATAGCACTATTGGCCGACAGTCTCAGTGATGCCGAAGAGCTACTACATCTTGTTGAGACTGCAGCACTTGGTCTCAGCATGAACACCAAGAAAACCAAGGCAATGGTTTGCAATATGGCTGCATCCCCAATCCGAACACTTGATGGAAGCGAGCTTGAAGTAGTTGATGATTTCAAATACCTTGGGGCTTGGATTGGCAGCAGTGAAAAGGATTTTATCATCAGGAAAGCCCAGGCATGGAGCAGTGGCGTGAGCAGCACATTGAAAGGGGGGGGGGGGCAGGTTGTTCAGTTTCCCCAAATGGAGTCTGATTAGGAGTGTGAGGGGGCAAATTTTGACGTTTTCCCCCGAATGACCTACAAAACTGGGGGCCATTGTCCCCCCCACCTTTGCGCACGCCACTGGCATGGAGGGCCTGCAACAGCATGAACAAGTTATGGAAGAGCAGCCTGCCTAGAAATCTTAAAACCAAGCTTTTCACCACCACAGCCCGGGTATGGTGCAGAAACCTGGACAATTACATCAAAGTTTAGAAAGGCGCTTGATGGTTGTTACACAAGACTACTGAGAAATGCACTTAATGTTACCTGGCAGTCGCACACCACCAATAAGACGCTGTACGGCAATCTCTCCCCGATCTCAGAAAGACTGAAAACAAAAAGGCTGAGATTTCCTGTACACTGTGCCAGAAGTGAAACAGAGGCAGCTTCCAAAGTTTTGCTGTGGCAGCATACGCATGGTAAAAGATCATGAGGACAACCACGGAATGACTACATTAAGCAACTAATCGAGGATACTGGACAAGAGAGACAAAACATTAGGAACTGCATGCAGAACAGAGTTGTGCGGAGAGCCATCAGCGGAGTCCGACTAGACAAGTCGACATAAGCAAGTAAGCAAGCTGCAAAGAAAGCCCAGCAGGTTCCTGGAGTCATTAGGAGAAACATGTGAAGCTGTCCTGAGAGGGTTAAGGTCACTGCTTATACAGCCCTTGTTCGGCAGACTTCGGCTTATCCTGGAATATAGAACAGCTACGTGGGACCTATACATTCAGAAGAACATCCACGCCCTTGAGAGAATACAACATCAAGCAGCAAGATTCTGCAAGAAAGTGTACACCCGTGAGAAAGGAATTGTTACCAATTTAACTGAAGAGGTTCATCAGGTCTGTTGATTAAACAGCTAATTAAAGTTCTTTGTTAGTTTTTCCTTTGGTCTTGACAAAGAACTTTAATTAGCTGTTACCAATTTACTTGGGTGCTAGATTAGGACTCTCTTCAGTCAAGACGACAAACAAAGAAACTGACAACCCTCTATAAAATGGATAGACACATTGACATAAAATTGGACGACTAGTCTACATACCAAATGCTCTCCAGTAGAGAATGCATCAAGGAAGCCAGTGAGGAGAAATGCCTTCTTCTAAATGCCAAGAAGACTAACGTAATGGTTATTGATAGAAATGAAACTGAAGAGGAATTTTTGATAGCTGGTCAAAAAGTTGAGGAGGTTGAACAATTTGAATACCTGGGTTCAATGATAGACAACAAAGGTGACAGCACATCTGAGATCACAAGAAGATTAGCTATGGCAAGGACAACAACTCAGAGTATGTCATAGATCTGGAAGAGTCGTGGTTTACCAATCAACCTCAAGGTACGGTTATACTTCGTGCAACAGTCTTCTCAATTGCTACATACGGGTGCGAATCCTGGGCAACGACAAAGAATGATCGGAAGAAGATAGATGCATTTGAGATGTGGTGCTGTAGGAGGCTGTTGTGAGTATCTTGGAAAGACAAGAAGGTAAATCTGGGTCCTGAATAAGATTGGCACAGAATTAAACATCAGAAAGTCCATCTTTGAGAGGAAAATGTGTTGCTTTAGCCACATTGTAAGAAAGGATGGTGGAGTTGAGAAACGGATTCTGCAGGGAGCTGTGGAAGGGGACGTCCATCAACACCTTGGACAAGTGATGTGAAGAATGTTTCATCACATGGAATGTATGGTGCAATACGTTTGGCTTTTGATAGAAAACATTTCAGCAGTTTGTGTTGTAGATAAACTTACTCTTTGTTCTGACAATCACTCTCTACAGTGAATATGCACTTCAACAGACCATCGAGAGTCAGTAGACTTACTTCTGAAAACATTTCTAGCGAAATTTCTTTACCATTGCATTTCCTGTTCCATTTATTCTGTGAAATAAAATAGGATGGAAATATATGATGTGATCAAGCAAAATCAGTCTGAAGTCAGATACTGATTTGATATTTGATAAAGATTCATTTTGTGAGGACATCCGAAGAGAGGAAAGTCTACATTGATGTTAACCTTGCTGATGACATAGGAGAACAATTATTGCAACTGCATGATTTGTTTGTGGGTGTAGGGGTGTGGGGGGGGGGTGGGGGTGGTAGGTAGGGGTGGGGTGTGTATGGTGTGGGGGTATGTGGATGGATATGGGTCAGTGACGGGTTGGTGTTTGGATATTGATGAGATGATTTAATAAAGATTCATTTTGTGAGGGCATCCAGAGAAGGAAAGCATACCTTGATGCCATCCTTGCTGCATGCGCGGGTACGAGGAGACTAACTGACTTCGTGTTATTTATATATAGGGGTGTGTTGGTGGATGCTGTGGCGGCGCTACGGAGGGGGGGAACAAGGAGCATCCCCCCCATATTTTTCTTTCCTCCACTTTGCGCCCAAGTTTTGAGGCAAAAAACCCAAATTACGTAAATTTCCGCTTTTTGCGGCAATTGTGTGCAAAATTTATCAATTTTGCCCCCCCCAAATTGACTTTGCCCCCCAATGCCCCCCCGGAAAAAAATCCTGGTGCCATCACTGGGTGGATGGGTATGGCGGGTGGGTGCAAGATTTTGATGGGTGATTTAATAAAGATTCACTTTGCGAGAACATCCGAAAACAGGAAAGTCTACATTGATGCTATCCTTGCTGACTATATAGGGTATACCCTAAAACCTCGTCTACAAGCATATAGTGTGTTTTTGATGAAAGCTAAATTAAAACGTAACAGCCGTAAATATGCAAATAGAATAGATTGGTCCTACAATAGTACTTGTTTGCATATGTTTGTATCGGTAATTAATTTGCTGAAACTCCATAATATTATAATTTTGTCGATGAAAGGGGTTTGGATTAATTTAGCTTCATCAAAAGCACTCTATATGCTTGTAGACGAGGTTTTACGGTATAACGTGTTTAATCTCAAAACAAATCCCCTGGGATATTCCATAGTTGCTTCAATCTGTGTTGCATTCATCATCATGGTTATCAAAATTGTATAATGTTATATGTAGGCCTACAATGTGGTATAAAATCATATAAAACACAGGTACGTTATTTCCCCATTTAATAGACGAGGTATTGTTGGTCGAAGCAACCAAAAAATTGATTTTCATTATCTAGATCAATATATTATTGAAAATTAACACCTTGATGTTTTGCAAAAGTTCATTCTACAAATCGTATATTTTGCAAACTTGCTTAATTTATTGTTGTTAATGAGTTATTTACGTTTTACAAAAGTGTTGTTGTTTCAGCCCTCTTTACAACGTAACTCAAGAACCGCAGCACCTATAAAAGTATATATATGTGATATTTTAATTCTTCTACACGCTCGCTATGAATTGAGCAATGCAGTTTTTGCCAAAGCGCACTACCATTCGTAAGATGCTGTGAACTACCAAATCACAACAGTTTAAAATAATTAATAACCTTAAGGGCTGGGGTATGAACGTTTGGACAGTATTTATTGTGGGACATGAGAGCACATCAGACCTATCGAATTGCATTCTGAATACGAAGAATGTCCTTCTGATATCAAATAATTTTGATTTTTGAAATTCGCAACGTAATACACATTTTATGGCAAATCATTAAAAATTGATATTTTTGATATTTTACAGTACTCGAAGTAAACTTTATAAATCTGATGATTTATACTTAAAGTGTATGTAGGTGGGATGAAAAGCCGACGATCAATTGAAAATTTTGACCTTTCGTATTGAAGATATGGATTTTTTTCCAAAACACCAAAAAAATTAGGTCTTTTTGTAAAAAAATCCATATATTCAATAGGAAAGGTTAAAATATTCAATTGATCGTTGGCTTTTCCTCCCAGATACATACACTTTAAGAATATATCATTAGATTTATGAAATTTACTTCGAGGACTGTTATATATCAAAATTTGAAAATATCAATTTTTATATTTTGTCATAAAATTTGTATTATACCGTGATTTTCAAAAAATGAAAAATATTTGATATCAGAAAGACATGCTTCGTATTCAGAATGCAATTCAATACGTCTGAGATGCTCTCATGTCCCACAAAAAATACTGTCGAAACGCCATAAACGCTCATTTTAGATCCCTTAAGGGATCTGGATGAAATGAGCGTTTTGAGCATTTCGACAGTATTTTTTGTGGAACATGAGAGCACATCAGACATATCGAATTGCATTCTGAATACGAAGAATGTCTTTCTGATATCAAATAAATTTCATTTTTTGAAATTCACGATATAATACAAATTTTATGACAAATTATTAAAATTTGATATTTTTCCAGTTTTCGAAATTGGGTGACTTGTGCTTGGCAGGTGCGAAATACATCTGACTGGGCTCATTAATTACGTAACGCACAACGGCATTGATGTCATCGAATGCAATTCGATATGTCTGATGTGCTCTAATGTTCCACAATAAATACTGTCCAAACGTTCATACCACAGGTATCCTTGCTGACGTCATTTTGTGTGTGTGTGTGTGGGGGGGGGGGGGGGGAAAGTGGATGGGGTGGGTGTGGGGTGGCTAGGGCGAGCTGTTTAGATTTTGATGAAATGACTAAATAAAAATTCGCTTTGTGACACAAAGCATCCAGAAACAGGAAAGTTACATCATTGTTATCATTTTGCAATGCATGATTTGACTTGATAAAGATTCACTTTGTGCGGACATCCGAAGACAGGAAAGTCTACATTTAGGTTATCCTTACTGATTACAAGTAGTATGACAGACTTCTTTTTATTTATTTGTATCATTTGTAGGTGTGTAAGAAGGTGTCTATGTGGTCAGGGGCAAAACCAACTTTCTTGTTCGGAGGGTCGAGGCAGTAGCGTAGCGAGCAGGGGGGGGGGCAGAGTGACAAAAATGAAAGAAAAAGTGCCCCTCTGACAAAAAATGAAAGAGAAAATCAGGAGGGCAAAGGAAAAGAAAAATTCAGGGCCAAAATAGTGTAAAATCCAAAAATTTTCCGCGCTACGCGCGCACATTGTAACAATAAAGCCCTTTTTTAGCCGGATAATGGGCAAAAATAGTGTATTTTTGCGCGCTACTATCCCAATAAGGCCCTTTTCGGTAAGCTCGAAGACATACAGTCTCTATATGTATTGTATGATGCAACTGCAATTTTTTTCGTCTGTGCCCCCAAAATTTTATTTTGCCCCCCCCCCTGACCAAGAAAGCTGGCTACGCCCCTGGGTCGAGGGGTGGGGGAGGAGCAAGATTAAAAAAATCGGGGGCAAAACAAATTCTCGGTTGCATCATTTTGACCCAGTATTATCGGCGAGATATACATATAGGCCGTTTTTTAGAGAGACTGTACATGTTTTAACATAATCTTAAGGGCTGGGGTATGAACGTTTGGACAGTATTTATTTTGGGACATTAGAGCACATCAGACTTATCGAATTGCATTCTGAATACGAAGAATGTCATTCTGATATCAAATAATTTTGATTTTTTGAAATTCGCAATTTAATACACATTTTATGGCAAATCATTAAAAATTGATATTTTTGATATTTAACAGTACTTGAAGTAAACTTTATAAATCTGATGATTTATACTTAAAGTGTATGTAGGTGGGGTGAAAAGCCGACGATCAATTGAAAATTTTGACCTTTCGTATTGAAGATATGGATTTTTTCCCCAAAACACCAAAAAAATGAGGTCTTTTTGGGAAAAAAATCCATATCTTCAATATGAAAGGTCAAAATTTTCAATTGACCGTCGGCTTTTCCTCCCTGCTACATACACTTTAAGAATATGTCATTAGATTTATATAATTTACTTCAAGGACTGTTATATATCAAAAATTTGAAAAATATCAAATTTTTATAATTTGTCATAAAATTTGTATTATATTGTAATTTTCCAAAATGAAAATTATTTGATATCAGAAAGACATGCTTCGTATTCAGAATGCAATTCGATAGGTCTGAGGTGCTCTCATGTCCCACAAAAATACTGTCGAAACGCAATAAACGCTCATTTTAGATCCCTTAAGTCTTCGAGCTTTATTGCTTTATGTGGACAATGTTTGGAATTTTACCTGATCGGAGTGAATTAATTTTTGGTGGGAAACGGCCACCTTGGCCCTAGTCTTTTTCTTTACTTTCCCGATTTTCTCTTTCATTTTTTCTCAGATGGGCACTTTTCACTTTCATTTTTGTTAGAGGAAACTCCCCCCCTCCCCGCTTGCTACACTACTGTGCTCTCTAAATTCTAAAGAGTGAAAAAGTCAATCCTCCTCGGAGTGACTCATCGGGTCAATCGAAAAGATTGACATTTCAATCTACCAGGAGTGAAAATCACATAGTTTTCTCCATGCGAGTATAATTTTCACTCTGCAAAGAGTGAAATTTCAATCTTTTTAAAGTGAAATTTTCAATCTTTTCACAGAGTGTTCCCTCAGCACAATCTCTCTCGATTGAAGTTTATTTATGTGGATGGATATGGGTTGGTGACGGGTGGGAGTATGCCGGCCCCGGGATGACGGGTCTGTGGCAAGCCACATCGGTCATAAATACGAGTTTTGCCCGCTATAATAGTGGTCGAGTTTCATCATCCGAGTTTCACGCTATCTGCCCGCGGGTCTGCATACTTCAAATGATGTTTCCTTGTTGACAAAATGAGTATAACTATAATGTAGACCTATAACACTGATTTCATTTGGGGTGCATGTCTGTGGGGGTGAATTTGGGTGGGTGGTGATTGTGTAGCATCCATTCTAGGTCCTATTTTATGATTTTGTTTTTATACCTCGGCATGTTCTTAATTTCTTACTAACACCGTCATGTTTAAAAGTTTGTGTACTATTGCATGGATACCGGATTACATCATGGACCTACTTACAACGAGTGTTTTGGTTGATTGTCTAAAGATCGAAGTGTATGGTCGTAAAACCTCGAAGTGAAAAGCGGGTGTTAAAAGTCGTCGGTTTCGCGCCCATTTCTTTCCTTTGCTTAGAAGCAACCCGTCGCCAATCCAAGGTCTGATAAAACTGTAAACAAGTTCGTCCTTTGGCTCTGAAAGACAATCAGAAACAACTGACCGAATGTGTTATTGACCGGGACTATTACTACAGCACGTTCGTGCAGTGGAATTAAAAATCCGTGCAGTGACAATTAAAAATATGTGCTTAAAATATTAGAGAGGTCGAGAGCTTCTTGCCATGCTTATAGAGTAAAAAATGTCTTGTTGTCGAGTGAGACAATACTAAATTAAGAAAGAAAAATAATTTATATACATAATTGCATGGAAAGATTATACTAAAACAAGAATCTGTGAGAAAGGCTTACCACTAGTAGTTAATATAGTCTTAACCATATCAGGATGTACCACAACGAGTGATCCTATAAAAGGGCCTTGCCATAACTGATACGCGTACTTGGCACGAATAGCATGGTCTGTCAGCATTTTAGGAATCAATGTTCGATCACCTTCCTGTAATCAGTGAAATATAAAACAAAGATTTTTTTATAAATTTATTATTATTATTTGCACTCATTACATGATAAAGAATACAAAAACAAAATCGATTTTCATTATCTAAATCAATATATTATTGAAAAATAACACTGATGTTTTGCAAAAGTTCATTCTACAAATCATTCATATACTTTGAAAACATAATTGATTTATTGTTGTGAATGAGTTATCATGTACGTTTTACAAAAGTGTTGTTGTTTCACAGTCCTCTTTACAACATATCTGTGTTATTTAAATTCTTCTACACACTCGCTATGATATGATCAAAGCAATTTTTGCCGGGGTTTTAATGCCTGATTCACAAATTATAGAAATAAACAAGAATTTTTTTAAAAGAACACGCAATGATAGGGTACCAACGCTCGGGGTTTTGGTTGTTCGGCATAGTTTATGAAGATATTCATTGCAAAGCTCTATATATCCATTCCTACATGTTACTTATTTTGCCCTCTTAATTATTAATTATAATTATGAATTTGACTGATAACAACGCATTACATCTTTATTCCGCCCAAAATAACATCGTTTATAGGTGCCAAAAACGTCAAGAATTCCGCTAGTGCGGAAAAGATGACAAAAATGGGTGAACCTCCATGGCAAACGCATTTTATATCAATAACCAATGATTTACCACCCCAGACCTCACACATCCTCTGCCAGGGGCAGATGCATATGGGGACCTAGAACTGGGGCCAAATGATTATTTATGTAAAACCGGGGTGGAGGCATAAATCTGAATTTGGAGTTAGACTTTTTTTCTGCATCAGTCGATTTAAATAGAGCTACGTTAATATGGAAACATTCACTTGTACATTTAGGTTATGTTTGTAAAGCCTAAATATCATATTATTTGCATAAAACATTACTTACCATCACTACAGCATTGGAATGCTATTGCCTGCTAGGCATTTTCCTTTTCCTGGACGTCTTAACAGTCCCTTACTTTCATACCATATAAAAATGGGTACGCTTGTACCGCACTAATAAGGGGGCACACAACTAAATCAATGCGCCATTTGTGTAACCCTAATGAGTTCCGGTAAAATACAGAAACTATTTGAGGTATTTTGGGCTGGTCTTTAGACTTATTAATCAGAAAGAGTGGCGAATTATAGCTTAAATAAAAGTGGAAAGCCTATACATAAATTTGAGTCACCAAAAAGTCGCATTTTATAATTATTGAGAAAATAGGTCCGCGAATTAAAAATGGCAGAATTGGGTTTGCAGTCTTGCGCCCATAACATTTTCTTTCAGTTCGTTATCAGCCATTTTGGAACTATCCAGACGTATTTGACAACTGGGCAGGTTAATTTTCATTGGGGATTTTTGAAATCATCATTCGTCGAACGATATTCAGGTGACCTCGAGCCTTTCATATAAATCAATAGTATCTCGCTATCAGTTGCGCGATATTTAATCCGATTCAACTCGGCGTGTCATCATATTTTATTCGTTGCCGTATATATTTTGACGTCACAAAAAGTATTCGAAGCCGAATATTCGCCTTCGAATATTCACTATGAACCGACCCTTATGTACGTTTTACAAAAGTGTTGTTGTTTCAGCCCTCTTTACACCGTAAGCTACCGTAACTCAAGAACCGCAGCACCTATAAAAGTTATCTGTGATATTTTAATTCTTCTATACACGCTCGCCGCTATGAATTGAGCAATGCAGTTTTGCCAAAGCTCACTGGATTATTCCCACTTGGTCCAATCCCATTTGGTCCAATCCCACTTAGTCCAATCCCATTTGGTCCATTCCCACTTGGTCCATTCCCACTTGGTCCAGTTCCCACTTGGTCCAATCCCATTTGGTCCAATCCCACTAGGGCCATGTCCCACTTGGTCCATGTCCCACTAGGGCCATGTCCCACTAGGTCCATGTCCCACTAGGGCCATGTCCCACTTGGGCCATGTCCCACTAGGGCCATGTCCCACTAGGGCCATGTCCCATTAGGTCCATGTCCCACTAGGGCCATGTCCCACTAGGTCCATGTCCCACTAGGGCCATGTCCCACTAGGGCCATGTCCCACTAGGGCCATGTCCCACTTAGGCCATGTCCCTTTCAGACCAATACATAGGCCTACGTGTACATGAAAAGATGACAAGATTTAGAAGAACAGAAAGGAAAAAGGAGATAAGGAAGAAAGAAGAGGAGGAATAAGGCTGATGAAGGGGGAGAAGAATAGACAGAGGAAGGAAAAGAGAAATAAGCAGTAGGACAAAGTAAGGAGATAGAGATTGAAGAAGGCCGGTACTGTTTGCCAACATAATGATGGAGAATGGAAATGATCCTTAAATGATGATCTTGTCCATAATTATGTATGTGTATATGCATGTGAAAAAGAAGGCATGAATGGAAATTAATATTATCTACCATACTAGGTTTGCAAATTGTGTTGCCAGAAATTTGTGCAAGAGGGAGCCCCCCCCCCCACATATATATTTTGCTTATGTTATCATCCAAATGTTTGTTTGTTTCTTTCTTTCTTTGTGTGTTGCAGGGTTCGATTTTTGCCAGCTAAAACATGTTTTGCCGGTAAAGTGGCAAAAACCCGTTTTTGCCCGTTTAAACCAGCAAAACTGGCAAGAACTTAAGTATAGTCACTGAAATATGAAAATGTAACACAAAGCTCATAAACAGTATAACACAAAACTTTTAATGAATCATTCAACATTATTTTTTGTCTCATCAAATCCTAGGTTTTGAATTTGATAAATGCCACATTTCGGGTTTAATGCACTTGAGCAATGAAAATGCATGCCTTTAATTTCTTAATAATAATTATGTTACTTATAATTATAAAATCTGGCCTTGTTACACTCAGAAAATTATTTTTGTAACTTAATAACCGCTGTTAGAACCGGGATTAAAACCAGGAATCTACCTCAGATAAAAAAAAATTACACTTTCGGAGTACAGTTATCCAAGAAGGTCTAAATTAAAAAACAAATTTCTTAGGGACACTCAACTTTAGCAGTGATGGGTAATATGTGTGCCGCGGCAAAATTTTCTATCCGATGACGTGACAATGTATGTTTCAAAAATTGTGTACCCAATGACCCTTTTTTCAAAATGTTGTACCAAATGACCACCTTTAGATTTTTTTTTATAACAATCCCATTTTTTGAAACAACATAAGGCCCCTACTCACCGACTCCGGTAGGCACATACCTGTCGGGTTTTTTAAAATATCCCCCTCCCAACAATAATACAAAGAGACCACTTTTTCATGTTAAACTGTTCAAAATAACCCATAAAACTAGCATATTTTTAGAGAGGTGAAGTAAACATTTTTGTTGCATGCTAGTGAGTATGGAGGGGGTCCACATTTTACATCCAATTTTTATTGCGGTCTTTTCTTGGATAATTCAAATGAGTAATGACCTTCATGCACACTAATGTAGATAAACTGTTGTGATATTTAGCCAAACAAAAAAATTATTTCTTTTGCCCATCAGTAAAATGACCAAATAGAATCAATCAAGAAGAAGTATTTATAATAATATAAAATGAAGACATACAAAATTACTTGAAATTCAATTTATATACATCACAAAGAAGTATAGAGTGAGAGAAACACAACCTAAGTGAGGACATGGCCCTAGTGGGCAATGGCCTAAGTGGGACATGGACCTAGTGGGACATGGACCTAGTGGGACATGGACCTAGTGGGACATGGACCTAGTGGGACATGGCCCTAGTGGGACATGGCCCTATTGGGACATGGCCTAAATGGGACATGGCCTAAGTGGGACATGGCCCTAGTGGGACATGGCCTAAGTGGGACATGGCCCTAGTGGGACATGGCCTAAGTGGGACATGGCCCTAGTGGGACATGACCTAAGTGGGACATGGCCCTAGTGGGAATAGCCTAAGTGGGACATGGACTAAGTGGGACATGGCCTAACTGGGACGGGACTAAGTGGGATTTGGACCAAATGGGATTGGCCTAAGTGGGATTGGACCAAATGGGATTGGACCAAGTGGGAATTGCCCAGCTCACTACCATTCGTAAGATGCTGTGAACTACCAAATCACAACAGATTAATAACCTTAAATGGACAGTTTTTTCGTTGGTCATTCTTCCTGATCTATAGGCCTAAGCTTCTATCTATACATGTAGTTTAATGGTTTAATATCGAAGAGAGCCCGACGAGCAATCAGACAAACGGCTGGCCATAACCTGACCCTTGAACATGACTAGGAACAATAGGAACGAACAGTACAAAAGTGTCATAGTAATGAGTCAGCATAATCTGAGACTAATAGTTTACTTGTCTATAGTCTCAGGCTTAGGAAGATTTTCAAAATTGAGGGGGGGGCCTGTAACTTTGAAATTGTTTTGGTGCGCCACCCTGAGGGTGGCTGAGGGGGTTCCCCTAGGAGTCAGAATATTTTGGTCACAAACACCCATTTCCCTCTATTTTAGCACAATTGTTTACTTCACCTATGATTATTGGGGGGGGGCTGAAAGGTATTCCAGCCCCTGCACAGCCCCCCCCGAGCCACCCTGGTTCCTAACCCTATGTTTATGCCAATGTATGTCGGTTCATTATTGAAGAAAGCCTGGCGAGTATAGTAAAATAGGTTTGCTAGACAAACGACCGACATAAACCTGACCCTGCCCTGGAACATGATAGGAACAATAGGAGTGAACAGTATACAAAGGTGTCATTATAGTGAATCATTCATGCTCGTATTAAAGGCACGTACTCGAATGTTAAATAACAATACCTTCAAGGGATGGCGCCCAATCCCGGTGGGCCGGTCCTAATCCTCCCATTATGCAAGTTGTTCCAAGTAGGCAAGGTTTATATCGTTTTTATCACTCTTTAATCTGTGCAGGGGGTAACTCGCCATTCTAACTCGATTTTAATCTATAACTCACCCATTTTTAACTCGCCATTTACCTGTCCCCCGATTGAGGCCATTTTGAAAGATGTTTGCTGCAAGAAGTTCTAATCATTTTCTTGCATATAAGACACCAATGCTACGGAGAAACGTTTCTAAAACTCTAGTGAACACAATTTGCAATTGCTTCTTGATTCTAATAAATAGTTTTGCAAAATTTTGGCGATTGTTTTGGTGATTTGGTGTGCAGTTCGGACTGTAAATTTTAGCAAACCTGGACAATTATTATCAACAGAGCGACCCAATGGATTGAGTCGCCAAAAAATTGCAATGGCAAAATAGCGTAGTTAATCGGATTAACTATCATAGCAATAGATGAATACAATTTTGCCTATTTCGCCCTGCACTACAACGTTCAAGCGGTACCGATGCATTGAATCATAGATGTCAAAGAAAGGCTGATCACTCGCACCTGTAAGATTAGTATCTTTGAAAAGAGCGGTATTGTATTCAATCTATGTTTGCTGACATAAACAGGTGATTAGTGCAATCTGCTTGTAGTGCAGGGCGATCTTTTCAAATTGTATTCATCTATTGCTATGGTAGTTAATCCGATTATGACGTCACTTCGCCAACGTATAAACAGCCATGGATTAGGCCTATATATAACGGGATAGGCCTAGGTATGCGCTTTACAGAAAGTCGCAATCAGGCTAGACTCGCTGAGTCTCATGGACGCCGTTCCTATACAATCAGGCACGTTCGCAAGGATTGCAGAATTTATGTTGGGGTGAAGCTTAGCTATAAAAAAATTCGACGTTTTCTCCAAAGATTTCCTGAAAAAAATCTTAGGGGTGATGTGCGACGCACCATCTAGCTACGGCTCTGGATGCTAGTAACAATAATAGTAACCATGGTAACGCTCAGTATTTTAATTGTTTTTCCATTACTTACCAGATTCAAATGACCCAACAACCAATGTCTATCGTAACATGGAAACTTTGAAAACGCTTTTTCAATAAACCACCTGTGTCGAAAAAGACCAATTATTTTGACGAACACGACTGCAACCAAAGCTGAAACAACTGTTAGTACAAGAAACTTCACATCAAAGTTATAATTAGTCGTCAGCGCTTTGAATATAGAAGATGCCATGGTGAATTGCTATGGTAGGTTACTAATATGAATCAATAGTATTCTTGCTCAACACCATGCACCACAGAACCGCTGGCTGAATCGTCTGAACAGTTTAAACCTGACGTGCTGGAGTCTTTTACTGATATCAGCTGATTAACATGGGTTATGTTTGCTCGAAGTCAGGTCATCATTGACATACAGGGTGAGTCAAAACCTGAGTGCAATAAAGCATAGAGGCCATCTCATGCGCGTATTTTTTTTTTTTGGGGGGGGGGCTTTGGGGCGCCAGCCCCCCGGGGTAAAAGCAGGGGGCGGCCAAAATGAAGGGGCGGCGGAAGAAGAAGGGCGGCAAAAACAGGGGCGGCAAAAACGAAGGGGGCGGCAAAAATAATTAGTAAATAAAAAAGGGCGGAAAAATTTGATAAAGCATTAAAAATTTTGAAAAAATGGTACTAGTACATCCAAATGTGCTGCTTTTAGGGCGCTTGCGCCTGAAACGGGTTTTTGTGTTTTGTTTTGTTTTTTGCTCTTCACTTTTTCAACGACCAAGAAAAAAATTGGGTCAACCTTTTCGGGCTGTTGAGGAAGGGGCGGCAAAATTTAAATTTCTTCAGCCCCCCCCGGGGTTGGGGCGGCCACGGTACGCCACTGATTTTTTATCTTAAAAAGCACGCGTTTATTGCGTTTCGACAGTATTTTTTGTGGCACATGAGAGCACCTCAGACCTATCGAATTGTATTCTAAATACGAAGCATGTCTTTCTGATATCAAATAATTTTCATTTTTTGAAAATCACAATATAATACAAATGTTATGACAAATTATAAAATTTTTATATTTTTCGAATTTTTGATATATAACAGTCCTCGAAGTAAATTATATAAATCTAATGATATATTCTTAAAGTGTATGTAGCAGGGAGGAAAAGCCGACAGTCAATTGAAAATTTTGACCTTTCATATTGAAGATATGGATTTTTTCCCAAAAAGACCTCATTTATTTGTGTGTTTTGGGAAAAAAATCCATATCTTCAATACAAAAGGTCAAAATTTTCAATTGATCGTCGGCTTTTCAACCCACCTACATACACTTTAAGTATAAATCATCAGATTTATAAAGTTTACTTCAAGTACTGTTAAATATCAAAAATATCAATTTTTAATGATTTGCCATAAAATGTGTATTATATTGCGAATTTCAAAAATTCAAAATTATTTGATATCAGAATGACATTCTTCGTATTCAGAATGCAATTCGATATGTCTGATGTGCTCTAATGTCCCAAAATAAATACTGTCCAAACGTTCATACCCCAGCCCTTAAAGCATCAAACATTATTAGAAAGATTGCGATGTTCCAAACGCAGCACGTGGAACATGTGTTTTCACGTACGTTTTTACGTACGTTAATACGGTGTTAAATATTGGTAGTCTCGGTTCCAAACTGGATTGTGCTCATTCGTCACGAAGGAGAACAAGTCATCTGGAATGAAGACTATAATATTTAATATAATCTAATCTAGGTCGATAGAGGGCATATATATATAGTGATTGAAAAAATAACAGTAAGCTGAGTGACCAGGGGCGGCGCCACGGGGGGGCAAGGGGGCAATTGCCCCCTATGATTTTCAAAAAGAGGTAAAAGGAAGGAAAAGAGAAAGAGAAGAAGGAGAGAGAAAAGGGAGGGGAGAAAAAGAGAGGAGGGAGAAGAAGAAAAGGAGCCATTCCCTCCCTGGCAGCTCCTGGCCATGGTTAGAAGGAGGAAACTCCCCCTTCGGACATCTTGACCCTTGTTGACCTACATCACGTACCAACACAGTTTTAAAGTTGTTGGTTCTTATATTTTTGGCCCATTTTTGGCAAATTTCCCCCCATAAGTCACATGGCCTCTCTTGCCTTCTCCGAACTACTTTGGAAAAATCCTGTGCAAACGTTGCTATCCTGGCGCGGCAACTCATGCAAGTCTGTGGCATGCAACAATTAATATGATTTTGAAAAAGTGGACCTGTTTTGGACCTTTTCCTAAAATTTTGACCAAGAAAGCATAACAAACATAATTATTCATATTATTTTATCATGCCAATTTATAAAAAAAAAACCCGGCATATCATATAGCCTACAATGCAACTGACTTAACATACACCGCGTTGCAACCAGAGGCGTAGATCCGACCCGGGGTGTGCGGTATAAATCCCCCCAATATTTTGATAGGGTAGATGGTCCATAAAATCATCCCCCAATGTTGACGCCTGTGTGGGTTTCTGACCAAAGTAACCTCATATTTGGCCATTTTAGCCTAAAAAGTGCCAATTTTTTCGCGCTTCGCGCGACTTTATTTGTACCATGAAATTATTTTGTTGCCAAAAGGTGCTGGATTTACTAATTGAGTAGGTCCATGCCTAAAACCAGCGGGCTGAAAGTCGGGCCCGTGAATGAAATCCATAAAAATATCCGGTTGGAAAATAAATAAATAACCCTAAAAGGGTGAAAATGGTGCATCAAATGGCTTCATTTGTGCTTTCATTTTGAAAATTTTCCAAATTCTAAGGGGGGCACATCCCCCTCAGACACCCCCCTGTGTCGCGCCGCATAACAAATTCAAAAATTGTTTGCCCCCCCCTATCAAAATACCCTGGCGCCGCCCCTGGCTGAGTCTGCCTATAATTCAAACAGGCCGCTTTTGATTTTGACTAAAATTTTGACCTACATGCTGATTAAACTTAATTGGTTTTTTTGTGCTCCCCAAATATTATAGTTACCCAAAAACATATATTTTGGTAGATTAAAGATCACTACAACCATACATTATGACTTTACTTTCAAAATGAGACTTTTTCGTCCTGAAAATTGGGCGCGTTGCATGGACTTAGACATGAGGTAAAATCAGCATATTTCAACGTAGCATCTGCGTTTTATTCGGGTGTTTTCATAACCTGACCACCTTTTCTAACTACCTTTTCTGACTACTTTTTCTGACCAGCTTTTACAGTGAGCCGATATTTGATTCTTACACTACAGACCACAATGGCCTTATCCCAATGCAAAAGTCCAATAACATTAACTAAACAATCATAGTGCAAAATTTGACCTCAAGTTGCAGAGTATGAGTTTTTGTACCCCAATTTTCAAAGGTCATTCAATGAATGTACAAATGTATTGGAGTTAAAGAACTGTGCACTAATAGATGAGAATGTTTTGGATCCTGTTTTACACCATAATCATAGAGAGTCGTGCTGGGAGATAATTTGCAAGCTTTTCTCTGGGACTTGTTAATAGATAAGGGTACATGGTTGTTATTTCTTTCTCACTTTAGATTTTTATTTTATTTGTACCTTTTGCTTGTCGGGTATCCTTTGATTTTGTTTTGTTTAATACAGTTTTGTTTGCTTAATGTCTTGGATGCACCATCGGATCGAGTGCCACTGATGTAAAAGCAATTTCCAAATAAAAACTTAAAACTTAAAAACTATACAACACTTTCATGGTAAATGAAATTATTTAAAACAAATAAAATAAAATTTTGCACACACATCCAATTTTCCTGACTTCATTCGAACGAGTGCTCCCTAGTGTTACCCTCAGCACTTCCCTGTTCAGACTTTGTCTGTCTGATGGACAATAGACTACCCCGTAGTCCACTTGCCCATTGTGCATACTCTGGATATTGTATTTAAGCTTAAAACTCTGATTTAATTAATGTGTGCACAATTGATAGATTTTCACATCTGATCAGTCACCCTACTCCCTCTGTTTGTAAATTTCGGGGTTCGCTATCAATAAACTGGTAGATTCCAAAATCAGAATTGTTCAGTATTAAAGTGAGCCGTTATAATTATGCAAGATAATGTTGCATTCAATTACTTTTATTATCACTAATCGTCTGATATTTTTAACTCTTTATGACCATTTTACTATTGAATACTTTAGTTTTAATAAACATCAGTATAATTTTGAGTTCAACGAAATGGGTTCATCATGACTAATAATAACATATTTTTAATAAATTTCGACTATGGCATAGTCTAGATGGACAATTAAGGGTATACGATGTATTGTTGGTCGAAGCAGCAGAAAACAAAGTAGTTCTCAGCACCTTGCCAATGGTAGTGAGCCCGGGTAGTGAGCTTTAGCAAAAATTGCATTGCTCAATAAGCCCAATCGGCATTGGAAGTTTGCAATGCATTGTGGGACACATTTTGCAGTTTTGGGACACTTTGTCCTTTGATCTATCAGGAAAATTCAGAAAAATTGGGGTTTTGAGCGTACAAAATATAATTTAAAACGTTTTACTAGAGTAAAAAAAAAACCCCAAAATTTGATTATTTTAAAAATTAATTATTTTATTATTTATAATGATAACATTATTACAATAATAAATTAATGATTACAGCAATTTTCCAGATATGTCAGAGGTCAAAGTGTCCCAAAAACCTGAAAGTTATGGCGATTGGGCTTATTCATAGATACAGATATACAGATATACTTTTGTAGGTCCTGTGGTTCTTGAGTTATGTTGTAGAGAGGGCTGAAACAACAACACTTTTGTAAAACGTACATAACTCATTAACAATAAATTAAGCAAGTTTTCCAAAGTATATGATTTGTATAATGAACTTCTGCAAAACACCAAAGTGTTATTTTTCAATAATATATTGATTCAGATAATGAAAATCTGCTTCGACCAACAATACCTCATATATACCCTTAAACCCATATTCACATTCATGCTGCACCCTTTACGAGGGGCAGTCAGTATGTTTTAAGAGTTGACTCGTGACGTCATTTGTGGATCGTTTTCATGGCATTTCTCAATGATTACATAAACACTGTACCTTTGTCTTTCAAACAACACATGTAAAAATTCTATCACACACATGATTACGTAACAGCATTAGCATTGAACTAAGTAAGCTTATACAAACTAAGTAATGGCAATGCCGTCAAAGCCTGGCAATTTGAACATAATTCAATTGAAATTCGCACACCCGAAATCAAGAAATTAAATTCATAAAGCTTTAAAATGTTAGACATACTTGTAGAACCATGCAAGCACATGTTAAAAGGAAACCCTGGCATTCTATTTTCACACAACTCACAACTACTGAAGGTGACAACAAATTTGACTGAAATTTACTAATCTAATTTAATCTAATTGATATTTACTCAAATTAAATCAACTAGGAAAAAAAAAGATCACAAATTTTAGATAAAGAAAGGTTTGTGTGATAAAACAAATTTTAAAACCAAAGATTGATTGGATAAAATGCTCCCGGGAAAATGCTAGCCAAAAAATTACCAGGCGAAAAGCCTGAAACCACCATATAAAAGGAGGGCAAACTGCAGACAGGAAGTGAGTGCGCCCTCTCTGTGAAAAAGACCAAACTAGCACAGATGTGCCAAACAAACTGTGTGTTCTTTCTAAATCCAATTAAAGATTTACAAGAAATCTCTAATTGGCCTAAACATATCTACGCGGTTCAAACTTGATATGCGCAAACATGGCAAAAGTGGCCCAACACGTTTTCTGGACGATTTAATTAATCGGACATAACTTTTGAACCCAAGGTAGTAAAGAAACCAACTAAACGTCTTCTTTCAGCCAAGATATTACTGATTGTATTGCATATAGCATTTGTGCCATAACTCTTTTAGTTTTTTCCTGAGAAGTCAAAATGCAATTGTATAAATTTTATTGTTACACCCTGTATGTAGGTGACAAGTTTTGAACTTGCGCCGGTGCACCATGAACTCGTCAACGTCATTGACATAATGTAGGTGACAAACTCACCGGTGCATTGTGAGCTCGTACTCTAGCGATATGTAGGTGACAAATCTTGAACTCGCCGGTGCACCATAAACTCCTCAATATCATTGATATAAGATGACATTATGTAATTGACAATTAAAGCCATGATGTACGATTTCCGTCAAAAATTCTTTACCAAAAATGCTGAAGTAATACACCGACCAGAAAGTGTTTCTGTCCATACGCTGAAATAACGAGGTAAAGTGAAAGAAACCCCATTGACTATTTCGGCCGTTTAGCATTGAGGTCTATGGCGAACTTAAAGGAGTATTTCGTGATCCTAGCATCCTCTTTTTATGACATTTTTCAGTACATATCCACGAAAAAAGCCTATTCCCAAAATTTCAGTTGATTCCGATTTTGCGTTTGCGAGTTATGCATGATTAAGTGTATTACACTGCTCCATAGACAATGCGTTGTAATTTCGTTCTGGTGCACCAGAACGAAATTCAAATTTCACGATATCTTTGCAAAACGAATTAATCTGCAAGAAATATTTTGTACATAAACATTATGTAGCCAGAGGTTTCCAGTGATATAAAAATCTCAACTTTTTTGGAGAAAAGTGGGGGGATGAGGCTGTGGATCACGAAATGCCCCTTTAATGTCATAATTATGATTTATGTCCAAATTGCCCTGTTGACCTACAAAAACAACAAATTTGGCCGATTCCATTTAGACGTAAGTTATGTAAACATAATAAATATGCCAAAAAATCTTTTCAAACTATAAGATCGTACATTAAAGGAGTATTTCGTGATCCTAGCATCCTCTTTTTATGACATTTTTCAGTACATATCCACGAAAAAAGCATATTCCTAAAATTTCAGTTGATTCCGATATTGCATTTGCGAGTTATGCATGATTATGTGTATTACACTGCTCCATAGACAATATTTCGTTCTGGTGCACCAGAACGAAATTCAAATTTCACGATATCTTAGCTAAACGAATTAACCTGCAAGACATTATGTAGCCAGAGGTTTCCAGTGATATAAAAATCTCAACTTTTTTTGAGAAAAGTGGGGGGATGAGGCTGTGGATCACGAAATGTCTTGAACTTGCCGGGTGCACCGTGAACTCGTCAATTTCAGCGATATAGGCCTATATTATGTATTTAAAAGTGAAAATGTCATAATTGCGCAATGTGTAAAGGCCATTTTTTATAATAGCGGAATAGCGCAATTATATCACTTGAGTGACAAGATAAAGTTAAAATGTCATAATTGCGCAATTATGTATTAAGGGCCATTTTCCCTTAGTGGTTTTATTCTAAGTCTAAAAAAGAAGCTGATTATAGAGATGATAGTACTATTTGATCATTGCAGTGCTTCGCAATTATTCTATGTGTAGAAACAAATGACAAACTAGTGCAATTGCAAGTAATTATTAGAAAGAGCGCTATTATGGCTATTGTCAGTTATACTATGGGGCGGATTGCGCAAAGTCGTCGTCTTTTGTACTAATTTTGCCATATAGGCTAGCTAGTATTAGCGATTAATAGCGAGATTAGCAGGCCTACTGGGAATATAGGTCTATATAGACGAATCCAACGAGCCAATTCATGGTCAGGATTTGGTCGGCCATCTTTGGTTTCCCGCTAGCACCAACCTGGTGTTTTGAGCGCCCGATTGTGCAAATAAAAGCCGCCTAACACCAAGAGAAGATGCAAAGACGAGGAGGGTTAATAGAATAATATATACAATAGAGGTAATCCTGTCGCATCTATTCATACATAGTCCTTTTGTTCATCCATTTGTATATCTATGAATAGATGCGACGGGATTACCTGCGGAATTATCTCTATTGTATTATTCTATTAACCCTCCTCGACCTTCTCAGGTGTAAGGCGGCTTTTATTTGCACAACTGTTGGAACTGTATTGTGTTGTAAACTTAAATCATTCTTTTGTCTACCTGTGTTTTCGCGGAAGGTGTAAAACGGGTGATGGAATGCAGTTTAAAATTTACGCCAAGGCCGAATCATTTCACATTTTGGATGCATTGTAGCCGACGGGGACCCAACTATAAAGGCTGCTAGTCAGGTGTAGGAATGTGTGTATTTGGATTCGTCTATACTGCAGACCTCCGGGAACCGAGGACGATGCTCGTTACCACGGTATAAAAGTGAAGTCTCTTGTGTGTCCGGACAAATAGAATTAAAGTTGAAGTTTATTATGTACACAATTATATTCTTTGTATCCTGCATTCAGCAAGGTTAACATCAATGCAGGCTTTCCTGTTTCTGGATGCCCTCACAAAATGAATCTTAAAATTCAAACACCCACCTATCACCCCACCCGGTACCCCGATCACACACCCTATACACTCCAACATCCCTACAGACAAAACGAAATCAGCAAGAATAACATCAATGGAGACTTTCCTGTCTCCGGATGTAACATCATATTCATAACATCACACGGGACATCACATCGGGCATCACATTTTATTTCCATGAAAACTACTATACGATAAGGTACCGTATAATAATAATCATGAATAGCAAAAAGATCACGGTCGAGGTGATCAAGAGGCCATAATAGAGTAATAGACCAGAGAGTAATAATCACCACCCAACATTATAAGTTGATAAAGACTTTATTAAATATGAGTTTATTATCAGTTACAAAATATAACATCAAACGATCAAACAATTAACAAATACTCACTACAGTAGAGAGGCCAACCATATAAAATATTCGTGTCGTTGGACAAAATCATCACAACATTTTTCAAATACCTATAGGGTTTTTGACCTATGACCTGAGTGGGCATAAAATGCGTTAGAGATGGGTGACGGGTGGGTTTTTAGATTTTGATGATGTGACTGGATAAAGATTCATTTTGTCAGGCTTTCCAGAGACAGGAAAAGTATATACATTGACATGATTGATGTTATTCTTTCTGACTGCATGCAGGGTACAATGAGTATAATTATGTTATTTCATTTTATTAGTGTGTTTGTGTTGTGGGTGTGGTGGGTGTATTCACTTATAGGTCATCTGGAGACAGGGAAGTCTACCATATTGGTGGTATCCTTGTTGAATTTTCGTTTGGGGTGTGTGGGGTATCTGTAGGATGTGAGTGTAGCTGGATGTGGCTGGGAGACGGGTGGATGTTTCGATTTTGATGAAGTGACTTGATAAAGATTCATCATGTGAGCCTTTGTGAGGGCATCCAGAGTCGGGAAAGCCTTCATTGATGTTATACTTGCTGACTGCAAGGCAATGTGCCACCCTCTGAAGTGAGAAACCTTTGCAAAATGAAGACATAATTGACATGATTGAAGCCATTTGGTGGACCCTTTTGGCACTATTATTGCTTTAAAGACCCATTCAGTGAGTTGCTCATGTGGCGTGTGCGACCGTAAAAAGCATAAAAACTCAGATTTTGGTACCTTTGTCATTGTCATAAATGTGTTAACATATCATGCAAATGGTTCAGCCGAAAGCCGTGTATGTATTAAGGCAAATATTAGGAATTTACATGAATCTGTAATTTATATACTGAAAGTATATAAATAGCTACATGTATATTTCAACTTCGTCAATACTGCTGTTTTCTTTGTTTTTTGCCAAATGTTTCATTTCAAAAATACCAAATGACAATTTGAATGACTTATCCTTCACTTTTAAGCAATTTATAACCAATTTTAATTTTTTACACTTTCGCTGGGTCACTGATTGGGTCTTAGCAACTACTAGTATTTTAAACTCTTGCGATTGGTAGTTTACAGCATCTTGCGAATGGTAGTGAGCTTTGGCAAAAATTGCATTGATCATTTCATAGCGAACGTGTAGAAGAATTCAAATATCACAGATATGCTTTTGTAGGTTCTGTGGTTCTTGACTTATGTTAATTGTAAACATGGTAAAGAGGGCTGAAACAAAACAAAACAAAAAACACTTTGTAAAGCGGACATAACTCATTAACAACAATAAATCAAGCAAATAGACAATTTTTGCCAGGCTTATTGATAATAATCGTAAAATATTGCATATCGTATGGCTTCCCCATCTCTCTACCCCTCCTCTCCTCTCTCCCCTCTCTCTCTCTCCTCTTTTTCCTCTTTCTCCCTCCTTTTCCTCTTTTTCCTTGCACTAGGGGCGGGGGGCCCAAATAGGCAATTTTGCCAGGGGCAATTGCCCCCCCCCCCCCACCCCCACCCCGGCAGCTACGCCACTGGGCTTAACGAAGCCCAGTGCGACCAGGTAGTAAGTGTGTAGAAGTTCGGAGATATCCAGTGCAGCAAGTCCATTTAGTGATTTGAAAACAAGAGTGAGAATCTTAAATGCAATGCGTTGTTCAACAGGCAGCCAGCACAAGTCAATGAGAACTTTTCAGATCATGGAAGAACCCTCGTCTAACTAGACTATGCCATAGTCGAATTTTATTAAAAATATGTTATTACTAGTTATGATGAACCCATTTCGTTGAACTCAAAATTATACTGATGTTTATTAAAATTAAAGTATTCAATAGTAAAATGGTCATAAAGAGTTAAAAATATCAGATGATTAGTGACAATAAAAGTAATTGAATGCAACATTATCTTGCATAATTATAATGGCTCACTTTAATACTGAACAATTCTGATTTTGGAATCTACCAGTTTATTGATAGCGAACCCCGAAAATTCGACTATGGACTTTGAATTGTAAGCAGAACTTTACCCCTGGACTTTGCTCTCTAAAACACACTGTCAAGCATACTTGTTTATCAGTCCATTAACCACAAGAACTAAGCATGGACGCGCTAGATGTTTGATGAGAGATTAACTTTCGCGTCAACACAAAAGCGCCGCAAATACCACAGATCTTGTGTACGGTGTAGTTAATGGTAATGGCGCGGGCCCAGAAGATTTAAACCATAGCGAGATATGGGCGACCAATCACAAGGCAGATCCATTTAAAGATGCATTACATCATGGCCAATTTTAGTTAGGCCAGAAATTGGCCTAACTCTCCATAGAGTCCCGTGTTAAAAATCTTAACCGCAAGGCAAAGTCAGTAGTCTACTTGGGAAGCTAACCAAGAGAGGGAGTGGGGTGACTGAAAAGATCAGATATTTGTGCACACATTAATTAATGAGTTTTAAGCTTCAATACAATATCCAGAGTATGCACAATGGGCAAGTGGACTACGGGGTAGTCTATCGTCTAACTGGTGGATAGGTATTAGTTTGCACTGAAATGGTGCTAGGCTGGCCTGGTTGGTCATAAGTGAATCGTTGCGGCGGATGAATAGTTCTTTTGGATCTTCTGGATGACTCTGGTTCCTGTGATGGCATATCTGCATTTATATTTAGCAGAATCTGATTCAGCCAGAACAAGATGCTGATTCACCTCCGGTATAGAGGTTGCTGTTGGCTCATCAATAGACTTCTCCGTAGTAGTCCACTTGCCCATTGTGCATACTCTTAAAACTCTGATTTAATTAATTTGTGCACAATTGATAGATTTTCACATCTGATCTTCTTAGTCACCGTACTCCCTCTGTTTGTTGGCTTCCCAAGTGGACTACTTACTTTCGATTGCGGTTAACAAGTTTAACACGGTTGTCTTGTCTCTGGCCTACTAAAATTGGTCATGATGTAATGCATCTTTAAATGGATCTGGCTTGTGATTGGTCGCCCAGATCTCGTTATGGTTTAAATCCTCCGCGCACGTGCCGTTACCATTGATAAGGGCGCACACCACTAAATAATTGCCCCATTGAAATACGTGTAAAAACACCAGTTTTATTTGCTCGTTTTGAGGCCTTTTCGGCGCTTTCTGAGAAATTTAAGGATAACCAGTCGATTGCAAATCGATGAAAGTTTAACATATGTTTCAATGTATGGGTAGTCTTCCGTCTCGTTTTCCCGGTAGGAGCCGCTAAACAGCGCCCTCACTGTTTTTGATATGCTCTCATGACTGTAAACCCGTTTCTGCCCATTTTTTAATACGCGGACCTATTTTCTCGATAATTATAAAAATGCGACTTTTTTAGTGATTCAAATTCATGCACAGGCTTTACACTTTTATTTAAGCTATAATTCGCTACTCTTTCTGATTATTAGTCCAAAGCAGCCCATTATACCTCAAAAACTTTCTGTATTTTACCGGAACTCAGTAGGGTTGCACACATAGCGCATTGATTTAGTGGTGTGCTCCCATAACTACATTGTACACAACTATGCGGCGCTTTGTGTACTAGGAACATGAGCGCGTCTTGTACGTACAGGCTTTGTGTTTGCGGTTAAATTGGATTGATAAACAAGTATGATTGACAGGGTCGGATTTACCTTTTATGGGGCCCTGGGCCAGGCCAAAATTTGGAGGCCCCAACCGCACTGTGAGGAAGGCATGTGCACTCAAATGGCCAAGTGTTTAGATTTTACTAAAAAAATTAATTTAAGGCTATTTTAGCCCAAATTGCAGCTGAATTTTGCTATATAAAAGGCTAGTGCGCGCGAAGCGCGCAAAATATTGCACTTTTTGTAGGCTATTTTGGCCCAAAACACTATGCAGGACTTTCACTGGACCATTTCCCTTCTGGGGCCTGACCTTATACACTGGCATGTCAGGTCCTCTATCCTCTTCCACCAGGCAAACCTGAGATTCCCATTGGTCAGCCAGTTTGTGCGGCCCTTTAAACCCGAGATTTCTGATTAGCACCTTGTCCCCAACGCCATGTCTATTTACTCTGATCTTCCGATCATGGCGTTGTTTATTGAACCCGGCTCTCTTCGCTGATTCTTATTGATTAGCTGTCTGATCTTTTGTTGGGAAAGCCTGATCATAGCGGGTGAAATGATTAGAGACCACAAGTATGTGCTTGGTGTTGCTCTTATCGGGCTCCAGACTCAAAAAATCCATGCACACCAACTCCAATGGGCTGCCAGTGTTGTTATGTTCACCAATGGCGCTGAATCAGGATAAGATTTCCGCCTGATACATAGACCACAGTTCTTGATATAGGTGTCTATATCATTGGCCATCCTGGGCCAGTAGAACCCGTCTGGTAGCTGTCACAGTCCGTTTTATGCCTAAATGCCCTAGGTCATTGTGCAAGGAATGTATAGCGGGGATTAGCAGTACCCCGGTGACTCTTCGGAAGGATCGGCTAATGATTCTTTTCTCCCTTCTGCCCAGTGGTACTCCTATATAGAATTCCATCTCTAACGCTGATTCTCCCGATTTCCCTGAAGAGAGGCTTCAACTCTGGATTGCCACTAATGACATCAAAAGCTGGACGGGTGTCATTCTGGATATGATGCAATAGGATCTTAAGGTTGGGATCCTCAGACTGCTGTTTGGCCCATTCTATCTGCGTTGAGGCTATATTATGAAGCTGGTCGTAACTTTCTGGTATTGCAGAAGCACCCATTGCGATACTGCAGATCAAAGGTTCTTCTGACTCAGTCTGAGTCTTCGGTTCTTGGACACACGTTACTGAATGGCTTTGACATATGGCATGTATGGCTTCCCTCGAACAGACGTTGTCCTTCTCATCTGTACATTGCCCTTTAGTCGACGTTCAAGCAGTTGAATCTTCTGCAACTGATCCCGGACAACTGATCTGCTTTATCATCAGTACTGGGATCTGAAGTGTGAGGTCTCCTGGAGAGAGCATCGGCGTCAGCGTTTGTCCTTCCTGGTCAATGGATGGTGAAATTAAAATTCGCTAATGCAGCCAACCATCTGTGTCCCACTGCGTCCAGCTTGGCTGAAGTGAGTACATATGTTAAGGGATTATTATCGGTTAAGACTTTGGTATCTTGTGCCGTATATAAGTAATCCTTAAACTGGTCTGTGATGGTCCACTTCAGCGCTAAGTACTCCAACTTACGAGCCGGGTATGTTACGCTCACTTCTATTCAACCCTCGACTAGCATATATGCCACTGGGCGGAGTTGCTCATCTTGCTGTTGTAGGAGGACAGCTCCTAGTCCATCTCTGCTGGCATCAACATGAACAAAAAAAGGCTTATCCATGTCAGCAAATGCCAAAACTGGGATGTTATCAGCTTCTCCTTAAGAAGATTAAAGGCTTTGTCACATTCAGATGTCCACTTTTCACCAAAGGGTTCTCGGGGGTTGGTGACTGGTAACTGTGCGCTTTTCATCTTGGAACCTCGTTTGTGGGTCGTAGAACCAGCAGTAAGAGCATGCAGGGGTGCATTAATTCTAGAATATCATTCAATAAAACGGCGGTAATAACCGGCGAATCATAGGAAGGAGCGTAGATCTTTGATGTTCTTAGGCTGTGGCCAGGTCTTGATGGTAGCGATCTTTTCTGGGTCTGTTGCCACGCCCTTGTCTGACACAATATGACCAAGGTAGGTGACACTCTGGCAGCATATTTGACACTTCTCAGGGATACCTTCAACCCAAATGTTGCCAATCTATCAAGCACCTTTGAAAGCCGTTCTTCCATCTGTGGTAAGTCTTTGCAAACACTATCAGATCGTTCATATAGACAAGGACTTCAAGAAGGTTGAGTCCGGTCAGGCATTTCTTCATCAGCCTCTGGAAGGTGGCAGGGGCCCCTTTGATCCCTTGCGGCATCCGCTGGAACTCGTAGAAACCAAGAGGACAAATAAATGCGGTCTTTTCCTTGTCAGACTCTCTTGGTATTTGATAGAAACCGGACTTCAATTCAATCACCGTAAACCATTGGCTTCCAGAGAGGCTGTCGATGGCTTCTTGGATAATGGGGACTGCATATTGGTCCGGAAGGGATCGATTGTTCAAAGTACGGTAGTCCACGCACATTCTCAGTTCTCCGGACTTCTTTCGCACCAGCACAATATACGGTAAATGTGACTTTGTGATGATCCCATTGCCCAAAAGGCTCTGCAAGTGTAGGCGTAAATCCTCGAGGTCAGCTGGAGGTACTCTAGTGACCTCTCTCGAAAGGGGGTGTCATCTGTAAGATTGATGACATGCTCTGCTTGATTAGTAAGACCAAGATCCCATTCATGAGTTGAGATGACTTCTGAATTCTTCTTGAGGATCTTTAAAAATCTGGATTTCCAGTCTGCACTGAATTGAAGATCCTCCAAGTTTATATTAGAGTCCTTGGATGAACATGGTGTTGAGTTTGGAGGACAGTCATAGGTATTGGCTGATCCGGCATAGGCATTCTGCTTCAGGTTGGTCACACAATGAGGGACGAAGACATTGGCAATTATTTGGTTTTGTGTTAACTCCACAGGATCATCAGATACATTAGTAATATCGAGAGTGCACTTGCATCTATGGTAATCTGGTATATCCATGACTCCTGGAATGACTTCAAGACCAGTCGGCAGTTTCGAGTATGTAGGCCGCTCAATCAACACCTGCTGGGAGGTTCTTGTTGTATTCCGAAAGAATCCAGTGACCTTTCGTGTTCCTCCAGGTTGGATGAGCAACTTCTTGCGGGCCCTAAATCGCACAGTGTCCACAAAACCATCACTTCCAATCTTGTCATTCACTTCAATGCTCCGGTGTACTTTCTTACAAGAGGCATGGACTGACACAGTCCTCCAATTAACCCCAGTAGTTTCTTTCAATTTCTGGAAGATTCGCTTGAAAAAGGCTGAATTGGTTCCTAATGTAACAGGAGGTGAGTCAAGGTGGTTGTTGTCAGGTTCTATCAGTGCCAAAGTTGGAAGGGACTCTGATATGCCACAGAATGTCTCATCTAAATGTACGTCCATAAGTGTCCATCCCAAGTACTTCATTTTGTCAGCTCCGGCGTGCCAAAGGGTAAGATCCTTCAGTGAGTTCCGGGGCAAGTCCAACTCCTTGGCGAAAGAGTTGGTTATTAGGGTGACCTGTGACCCAATATCTACTAAGCACGAAGAAGGTCTGCTGTTGATGTGGCAACCTACTACAACAGCCTCTCCTATCAACTCCTGTGGTACATCGGTTCTGGCATGATACGTAACCTTATTAGAATGATCTTGATGTGGATGTGGGCCTATAATTGAGGTGGACTTGACGCCGAGTTGCCCAGTTGTCGACGTCTTCTGTACTTTCCCTGGTCCATAGACCGATTTCGTCTGGGAAGTGCCGGCGACAAAGGATATCAACTTCTGCTTCCCTAAATTATCATTAGTACTCTTGAGGCATTTCCTCTCTGCATATGTCCATCCTCACCACAGTTAAAACAAAATCTAGACCTATTCTTTATTGTGCTCAACATCTGAAACGGCTGCGCTTTTACTGGCAATATTGACTTCTGCTGATATGATTTAGTAATTTCCCAGATTGAATTTCTAACGCTTGCAGGCGCTGCAGTATTTCGGCACTGGTATTTACTTGAAGGAGCTGTTTGCTATGCGCCTATTTTCCTGTCTTCCGCTGCTCCTTTCGTCTCTTTAGTCCATTCTCCTGCTTCCTGATCATGTCCAGCAGATCCATATACTTGGGAGGATGGTTGGTTCTCTCCCTCAACCACAGGTTGACAAGAAGAATGTCGTCATATATTAACCAATGTTAACCCCTTGATGAATTGGTTTAGTCGGATGGTATCTGCAGCCTCTTCATCTATGGCACCCTTTTAAAGTGCGGTTCTGATTGTCTTCTGGAGCCTTGTGAAAAAGCAGATGGTTGCACATCATGGTGTAAAGTCTGATGGCTATTTCATCTTAGTCTCGACGCTCTCGAATGCTGTCTTCAAAGCAGCTATGTAGTCCTTGGGTGTCAACTTTGAATTATCCTTGACATGGTCACCGATGACCCCCCGATGACCTCAACTGCTGGTGTCTTCAGGCTTTCCTTGAGTCGTCGCTTTCTCTCACTATCCGGGATGTCTCCCCATTCTTCCATTTGCGCTTCGGCCTGGACCAACCAGCTCTCGAATGTTACTTCGTCTTTGGCTGGTGGATCTGCGCTGGAAAAGAAACGCAACTTCCTGTACTGAGTTGAATATAGGGCTTTAGCCATGGAAAGTGATTGATCGTGTTTCTGCGGTGCAGATCATTCCCTGATAGACAGGCGCTCTGATGATTTGTATTCGCCTGCGATTTCCTTTAGAAGGAGTCTCGCCAAGGATATCGTCTGTCCATCTACCTTTATTTCGATGATATGCCGTTTGGACGTTATGGGCCTCGCATGCTCACATAGGATTAATGTCTTCAACGGGTTTCATCATCTCTACGGACTATATTCAGTAGTCCTCCTATGGCAGCCAGTCCAAGGCCAAGGTATTGGGTAGAAAACGGGACCTTGTCCGTATGTAACAGCACGGCATGTGTTTCCTTGAAGTCTTCATCCTTCGCCCAGGAAAGCGACATCTCTCTCAGATCTGCCGCCATGATGAAAGCTATCTAATGGCTCTTTACAAGTGTGACAAGTTTACTATAATAATTGTTAGCTATTGATATTTAATATGAATACTTTTGCGCGTTAAACACAAAAATTCATAATTTTGGGATTTAAATTTTAAATAAAAAAATTAGCGATAGGATAATTTGTAATGTTTTTGTTTTCCCGGAATGAGCCCCCAATTTTGTAACCCAGGTCTTAAATCAAATTAGAATTCTGGTTCTGGAAACCAATAATAACATTTATAATTAATTTATTCACTCTAATCCTATACGCTAAACTACAAAAAAAACGTATGGATCCAAATATATTTTAAACCAGTTATAATTTTGCATGCGCTAAAGTGAGTTCATTACGTCATTCATAAACTTGTCGATCTTGATCTTCAGTGATGAGTCCTTGTAAACTTCACACGTCCAATCCAAAGTTGCACATTGAAATTCTTCAGGTTCCTATAAAGAGCCAATAGATGGTGTGATCCAAGGGAGTGTCATAGACGGAGAAACAAATGTACACCAGCAGAGTAGGATAATCTTAAAATCACAGAAGTTGTTGGATCATCAGTCCCAGAACAACGCCAAATATGGATTAAAAGACCTTTGACCTTGGATGTACAACAGCATGTTATGATCTAATGGGAAACTGTGCACATCAACAAACACCATTTCTATCAAAAGGCAACGTCTGATATAATTTGAAACCACATAAATTACTAGAGTTGGTTCTTCTCTTGGATTTGGACCAAGCTTTAGAATATCGAATGTTGTGTTTTGAAATAAAACAAACCAGAAATTTATCACCCATTGTAAAAGATATGGAACATGTACCGAATACATGTAGGCCTACATACATTGGCTGACCTTGTGGATTTCCTGGCCCAGCCATGCTAACCACATAAGGAGATTATACGATTAACCTAGTGCAGCTATTGTCATAGCAGGGTATTATTATGTAATACTCCTGATCCATATTTGGCGTTCTCTTGGACTGATCATGGTAAATTGCAAAAGTTATTGGATCTTGGTAGTATAATAACTGTCTCATATCTGCATATATCTGCATATGTACATCCAATAAAGTCCAGCAAACATCATACTTATCCAACATGCTCTATCCCGAAGACCCGTTCTCCATTTGATCTGTCACCCAAAGACCCTTACTTACAAGTTCAATTTGAACAACAACTTTCATTTAACTTATTTTGAAAAAACAAAGAAATTTGAAGCCATTTTGAAATAGAAATTTGATTTTTGAGGTTTCTGTGGCGCTGTTTTGGAGCTTTTTGGTTCTCACCCAAAGATTCCATTTAAAAAAAAAGGTAATGTTCTCACCCAATGACCCCATATTATTTACATTTTGCTCTCACCGAATGCCAAAATCATGCTTTCACCCATTGACCCCATATTTTTTACATCAAGTTTGCTCTCACCGAATGCCCCTTAGTGCGAAAATGTCAGCCCTACACCTATATCCATTTCAAATTGAAGTGCACCCCAGGGCCGGGCCAGGGCCTATATTTGTTATTTCTTGTTCCCCTCTGCATTTCCATCTGTACTTTACTTGTTTCCCCACATCAAGTTGGTCAGTCAAAAAGAATTGAGCATGAGTCACCTTTCTCATCATAATAGGCCTATTATAAATGCTCACTGAATAATATTTTATTTTTACGATTGGATATTCTCTCGTGCAGTCATGCTCTTTTATAGGAATTTCTTGATTCTCGACCCACAGTGGATTCACATGTTAGCCTCGTTATGTGTAATTATGCTCGCTACAAAAGACGCACGATTGCATAGTCATTTTGCCTGTTCAGCACCATGGTCTTGGTCTGTGGTGCTTAGTAACGAGGTGAATTTCTTTCGCAATTAAATTTGTCACATCCCAAAATCCATTGAGCATCGAGCAAGCAGCCATACCGCAGCAGTGCCACGCTAGCTAGCCGACTACGTAGTGTCAGCACTAATACATACCAACTTATTATAACTGAATTAAACTCTCGATACAAACAAAATGAGTTGGGATTCCTACTTAGATAACATGATCGCACAATCAAAGGATGGCAGTGGAGGTGCACATGTTGACAGGGCCTGTATAATTGGATTAGATGGAGGTTCTGCGTGGACCACTGCCGGGCATGGGAATGCATTGAAGCTCTCGCCAGCGGAGGGTGCGAGTATCGCAAAATGTTTAAAAAGTAAAGATTTCACTGCGTTCCAGACTAGTGGAATTGTGATCGAGGGTACTAAATATCAGTTCTTACGAGAGGAAGATGGTAAAATTGTGTACGGCAAGAAGAAAGAGAAGGAGCAGTCACATTACAAGCTTCGAAAACGGCGATCGTGGTTGGTCATTGTCCCGAAGGGGCCAACAAGGAACACCAATAAAGCCGTGGGCGTCATCGCAGATTATCTAGACAGTTTGGGCATGTAACGCATTTTATAACTTCAGACACTTACTAGGCAGCTTTGTACGTTTTTTTGGATAATTAACAACCTGGGAAATCGTCAATTTACAGTTTATCATCGCTTCTGTTGGGACAGATTTACCACAGATTTCTCTACCAATCGCCATCACTACCATTCACCAGCAGCACCACGCCTTCAAATCAGAATGATCCGATTGACTTCCGCCTACCCGTATTTGTATATCGTTTGATTGGATTACGATTCATTTGTTGACTAAGTTAGTACTGTTATATTCTGAATTAAGTGAGCACGAAGTCATCGCATATTTTCTGTAATAATGTCGCTAGTTTTGAACCTATTTTCGTTCCAATGGCAATGCGGAAGTAAGAGACTCCGTTTGACCTTCAAGCTACATCAATAGCCGCCATCTTGGACTTTTATTTTATAATGTTTCGTGGCTCACCTTTCTACGCTACTTTCTCACGGAATGGAGTCGTGTCATGGGAAAATTCAGGAAGTAGTGCGTGTCTATTTTTATACTTGAAAACAAAGAGACTCCGGATTTGAACTAAAATTCTATATATAGTGAACTTGAAAGCGATTTCTACCGGTACACGCACACACACGTACATAGTGAACGGCCTAGTCATCCCGCGTGTCATTGTACGTGTGTCGCCATCTTGGAGTCTAGTGACCTTGGGTATAATGTACTACATTAGCAGTGTCGCTCATTTTATATTAGGGGAGGTGTATTGCATAGCTGGGAAAACATTTTAAGCAAACCCTCTCAATAGTGCCATAGAAAACTCAATTTTTAACTCCCACTCCTGACACCAACATGCATATGACCAAAGGAAATTCAAGTTGGACTAAATGGCATGACTATGAGCAGAACGTATCAAACAAGCTTCAAATTTATACCAGGACTGGAAAGTTGCACACAGAGTGATCACCATACAGTTCTATCGTGGAAATGGTTCTATTATTAAATTTAACAAACATTGACTGTAATCAATCATCATATTAAAAATTGTGCAGAAATCATGAACTAAACTACAACCAAATCAAAAGAGCTGAAACTCTTCAACGATAGGATTTTTTATTGGCTTAAAATTTGTTTAGCTGTCACATCACTTTAAAACAAGGGGGGTATAATGATGTAGTTGGCCTTGTTAGTTTGTTCGGCTTACAGTAATTGGCCAAAAAATTCATGTTTTTTGTTACTGCACGTGTCAATAAAGTATTTATTTTTTTGCCAATTACATGTAAAGTCAAATTAACTGTCATTTATTTGATATGTTTTGTTTTTTTTGGTTTGAGTTTCAAAAGCACAGGACATCATCAAAACAGGATGCGCACATTTACTGGAAGGTAAAGAATGTCATGTAATGTCACTAATGTCGCCTTATCTATCCATCTACATGTATCCGCTCCTGAATTTTCCTGTCTGAGCAGTATCAAGAGAACTTGAGGGTGGCTATAAAATGAAGCTTAAAATCATGTTATTTGTACTGGAACTAGGGAAGTAACCCATTGTAACTTTTAGGGGTTTGGTACTCTGCTGTACTCATTACCATGATTACTACATGTAGCAAATAATAACGTAATCATGGGTTCTCCGATGTAGTTTAAGGGGGTACTACACCCCTGCCCAATTTTGTGCCTATTTTTGCATTTTTCTCAAAAATTATAGCACATTGGTGACGAGTAAGATATGTATATTATGAGGGCAAGGACTACAACTACTGCACTGAAAATTCAGCAACGCAATGCAAGTAGTTATTGATTTACTGATCAAATATTGGTTTCCCTCATTTTTGACTGTAACTCCACAACTGTTGTCTGTGTTGAAATAAAATTTCCAGTGCAGTAGTTGTAGTCCTTGCCCCTATAATATACATATCTTACTTGTCCCTAATGCGCTATAATTTTTGAGAAAAATGTAAAAATAGGCACAAAATTGGCCAGGGGTGTCAGTAGTACCCCCTTAAGAATCCCCATAATTTACCAAATTGATCGTAATTGTTATCATTCATTATTGTATCTAAACTACGGTACTGTGACTGAGAAATATAATTTATGCACCATATATAAATCATAGTTTATACAATGATTTTTCAGCAACCCAATTTGGAAAATGGGACCTTGGTCTTTAAATGGGTTTTAGGATGGGCCAAAAAATTGTGTTGGTTAGTCCCGGGGTCTCCAAATTTCAATCTACCCAGTTGAATACATGTTTCAAATTTTACTCAGCTGCTACTCATGTACTCACAATTTTTGTTTCATAATTGTTTTATTCTGTATAATATTTTGAACAGAAACTTTTTTCCTATATTTCGATTAAACCCAGGCATTTGTAATTAACCTTCCTATCTACTTAGTTTGCACCTTAAAAGATATACTTTTATATTAAAATTATTTTCCCATTTGTTTTTTTGTAAGATGGGTTGAGGTTCTCTATAAGTATAAATATACATTATACATGATTGCAAATTAATATGCTTGTCCAAAAACATTGGTACATGAATGTACTTTGCTTATAAAAACACCAGTTTTTTTTCAGATACTTTCTACATGTAGATTTAGAAATGTAATTAATGTATACCTTCATCATGATTATAATGATTATAATTAAGCACATTCAGTAACACTCTGAACAAGTTTTTATTTGGCATAGGCAGATAGGCTAGGCCTATACCATTGTACATTGATACATCATCAGTCACATTGTAATACATACATTTTTGTACGTACATTAACATGTGATGCGATCAAGCAGAATCAGTCGGAAATTTTCAGTTTCTTATAAGGATCTAGTTAAAAGCTTTTAGTTTTACAAACCTGCATTTTGCAGAAAACTCCATTAAAATTGAACAACCAGCTCCAAAGATATGAACAATTTTAAAGATTTTCCAAAACAAGAGGAAATATTTCTTTTGTTTTGCTATATCTCAAAATCAATATTTCCGAGTTCCGACTGATTTTGCTCGATCACATCACATATTAGGCCTATTACATATATGTTTCAAAAAACTTGAGATGTCCATGGAAATTCTTTCTTTACAGAACTTAAACATTTTTGTGTCTTTCAAGATGCAAAATTAAGTCAGAATATTTAATTCTGTTTGAAAAAATAGAAACTTGTTCAGAGTGTGCTTTTATACTAGGAAAGGGACCTTATTATTACGATTGTTATTCAGACTTAAAATCACCTGTTTCTATTGGCAAAGAACCTGTTTCATTTACAGAGCCAGAAACCAATTTTGGTTAGACTCTGTTGTAATATAATCATCCATTTGAGAGAAACTTGTCCCGGAACTTTAACTAAGAATGTTCAGCGCAAAATTTCTGCATGGACCAGTAAATGGTTAAAAATGTTATATTTGGGTCATATGTATGTGATCATAGATGCATAATGGTACATGTAAATACCATTTGAACCAATTGTTACATTAGAATGTATGACTATATCACTATCAGCATGTGCATGCATATTGCATATATATTATATTTATGGGACCAAGTTTTTCTCAAGCATAAGAATACAAAATATATGGTGATGGTTGAAGAATTTGATGGAGAAGTCAAAAACAATTCTTTGTGATAATAATTTCCTACAAATTAACAAAAAATGTTTAAAACATTCACTTCCTAAAATGATCTGGAATAATGTTCCATTTAATTTGTACTAAATGATAAATGTATTATAAAACATTTGCAAGTATAACACCAAAGAGAAGGGCTCACATAGTTACTAACATGAATTCACATGATGAAAATCTTGAAATGAAGTCTGTGAAAGATGGAAATTGGCTCAGTAAAATGGCAAAATATGCCAATACTAATTTGGTGAAAAAGTCTAAATTTTGATTTGTGTCTCTTTCTTTCTGTCAATTCTGTGTTTTATTGTCCCTAATGAAAATCTCATACAGGTTATGAAGACCAAATCAGTGACAACATCGAGAACTGTTACAGTACCTGGTTGCAAGTCGATTTCTCCATGAAGGCATACATATATGTACAAGTGCTGTAAGAAAATGTCATCCTGATATTCTACACATGGGCGTAAATCCTGGAGTGATGATGGGGGAACATGTTTTACTCACTTTTTCTTTCTCTTCAGTTTTTAACAATTTGGGTCAAATGTTACCCCCTACTTTTGACAGATTGATGCCACTGATTCTAATTCTACAAAGGCTCTCACCTAACAGGTAATTATGTACTCGGTGTACCGGATTGAATTTTCTGGTGGGAATCTGAGTACCGTACCCAAAAAAACACATAATTTTTTTTACAAAAATTGAAAAGTTACAGACCTTTTAAATATAAGGTTGGAAACCGGAGAAATCCTACTACTAAAAAAAGTTCGAAGCTGGATGAAAAAGTTGTACATTTTAATTACTTTGCTTCTAATTATTGAACAGCCAGGGATGCATTAAATTAGTATGCATTGCTAGCTGATCAATAGAAGAAAGTAATTAAAATATAGAACTTCATCCGGCTTTGAATTGTTTTTTATAGTAGCAATATTTCTCTGGTTTCCAACCTTGAATATTGGTAATTTAGGGTCTTTTATAACTTTTTTTCAATTTTTGTAAAAGGATTTTTTTTGTTGATTCGTGTAACTTTGTTACTTTTTTTTTGTATACTGGAATTTTGACCTAGGTAGGCCAAGGACGGGCAGGAACTTGGGTACCCAGGAGTTGGTGAGCCATAACATGCGAGGACCTCTAAACACTGGATAGGGACATTTGCCGAAATGTGCTCCAAAGATTTTGTACAAATTTCCTGAAAAAAAGGGGGGGGCAGTAACTGAATACAGTCGGTCCATATCGGTCTATACCTCTAATTTGGCAAAGGGACTATTTATAGTGAAGGATTGAATGCCATTCAAAAAAAAATTTAATTAAGATTTTTTTAAAATTCATGTACCTCTTTTCTTGATGATTTCATACCCTTTACAGAGATGCCAACCCTCCCTATTTTAGAGGGAGGCTCCCTATTTTTGTAAACATTTTTTGTCCATTTTGACACCCAAATTTGGCAACCACTCTATTTCTGGTAAGTTTTGTTGTGCCTTTGAAGTTGCAATGTAATTTTGAAAACCTACCTATTTTGGGTTTGAATCCTCCCTATTTTCTGGATGTTATTTATTGATTTTTAGCCCGTTTTAGGGTATTTTTTGCCCAATTTCACACAGTTTTTCTAGATTTTTTTCAATTTTCTGGATATTTCACAAGCTTTGAATCACACCCCTGGTTAATAATGTTGGCATTTCTGTCACTGGTGCTAGACAGTGCTACCTACCCAGGTCACCGAAAATGAACAACCTTGAAGTGTGTAAATGCAGGTTTTACTGACCCCCCCCCCCCATTAAACCTTTATTTGGTATCAGAAGAACTCATATTTTTCTCATTACCCCAGTGAAATTAAGCGCCCAAAATGTTTCGTTTAAGGGGGTACTACACCCATTGCATTTTTTTTGGAGTCAAGTGAAATTGCACCGTTTAAAATGATGGGCGTCAAGGTGGAGGCAATGCGTCGAGAACCGCGCAGGTCAAGAACCGCGAAATTCTAGTTCTCATTTCTTCACAAAATGCAAAAAACAAAACAAACAAAAAATGCAATGGGTGTAGTACCCCTTGAATGTTGTGAACAAAAACGTAGTGGTTACCACACTGGAAGTGTACGTACTATCCTATGGTCATTGTTTAAACATTTCTGCTTCTCATGTCTAAACCGCTGCATGAATGCAACACAAATTTTGGAAATATATTGTTTTGACAGTAGGCCTCAATAAATTTTTTTTGGAAAAATTGCATTCCTAGCGCCAAGTTTATGGTTGGCAACCAACTTAATGTGGGTATATGCTTAACTTGAATTTGTTGTCTGCCAAGCAGTAGTTTGAGACCATGCCTTCAAAAAGGGGACTAAAATATTTTTATTCCAATAACACTTTGAAACATGTCAAATTGTTCGTCTGGCTCCACGGATTTCAGAAATGAACTTTTATGCGTATACGACCTATCGTTAAGAAGTACGGGGCACAAAAGGTCACGGGTCAATTTGCTTATGTACGGGTCAAAAGTCAGATGTGCTCAAATTTTCATTGAGACAAAATGTTCTCCTAGATAAGTGCCAGTGGTTTCAGATAAAGAATAGTTTGCATTATCTGCAATATCTAGTTAACATGGTTAGACAGCAAAGAGTCAAAAGATTGGTAGGATTCAATGGAATTTGTATTTATCATCTATCTTCTGAACTTGACATCACAGATAGTAAAAATTCTGTGTAAAGATTCTTTTCCTGAATCTCTTGAACTTCAGGAACAGTTTGCATCCATTTTAACAAAAATAAGAGCAACTTCTCACCCTTGCACCTGTCAAGCCTCATAACTTGGTAACTACATTGTATATGTCCTTCGTGCAAATATGTTACATTTTTGTGATCCTTAGACAAATAATTTGACATATTTTTTAGTGAATTTGGATCATTTTTAATTTTTGCCCCCTATATGAGCATGTAGGGGGTTTGGGTCACGGGCCTCCAATGTACATGTAGCTTGGCAGACAATATTTTTAAATTCAGCATACCCAAATTAACCAAAATAATCTTTTTGCCAGCTTTTACACGAACTTGCCATTTGATGCTTTTAAGCACATTTTTTTGTAAGATAGAAAACAACCTGAAAAATCGGACCACACCTCTTTAAGTAAGAAAGTTTAGAGTGCTGTGCAATATATTAAGGGATGGGGTATGAACGTTTGGACAGTATTTATTGTGGGACATTGGAGCACATCAGACATATCGAATTGCATTCTGAAAAAGAAAAATGTCCTGATGATATCAAATAATTTTGATTTTTTGAAATTCGCAATGTGATACACATTTTATGGCAAATGATTAAAAATTGATATTTTTGATATTTAACAGTACTCGAAGTAAACTTTATAAATCTGATGATTTATACTTAAAGTGTATGTAGGTGGGATGAAAAGCTGACGATCAATTGAAAATTTTGACCTCTCGTATTGAAGATATGGATTTTTTCCCCAAAACACACCAAAAAAATTGGTTTTTGGGAAAAAAATCCATATCTTCAATATGAAAGGTCAAAATTTTTAATTGATAGGCGGCTTTTCCTCCCAGCTACATACACTTTAAGAATATATCATTAGATTTATGAAATTTACTTCGAGGACTGTTGTTATATATCAAAAATGTGAAAAATATCAAATTTTAATAATTTGTCATAAAATTTGTATTATATAGTGAATATCAAAAAATGAAAATTATTTGATATCAGAAAGACATTCTTCGTATTCAGAATGCAATTTGATATGTCTGATGTGCACTCATGTCCCACAAAAATACTGTCAAAACGCTTCATTCCAGATTCCTTAAGGAAGGGGTATGAACGTTTGGACAGTATTTATTGTGGGACATTAGAGCACATCAGACATATCGAATTGCATTCTGAATACTGAAGCCTTCTGATATCAAATAATTTTGATTTTTTGAAATTCGCAATGTAATACATTTTATGGCAAATCATTAAAATTTATATTTTTGATATTTAACAGTACTCAAGTAAACTATATAAATCTGATGATTTCTACCTAAAGTGTATGTAGGTGGGATGAAAAGCCGACGATTAATTGAAAATTTTGACCTTTCGTACTGAAGATATGGATTTTTTTCCCCCAAAACACCAACAAAAATTAGGTCTTTTGGGAAAAAATCCATATCTTCAATATGAAAGGTCAAAATTTTCAATTGATCGTCGGCTTTTCCTCCCAGCTACATACACTTTAAGACTATATCATTAAATTTATAAAATTTACTTCGAGGACTGTTAAATCTCCAAAATGTGAAAAATATCAAATTTTAATAATTTGTCATAAAATTTGTATTATATCGTGAATTTCATAAAATGAAAATTATTTGATATCAGAAAGACATTCTTCGTATTCAGAATGCAATTCGATAGGTCTGATGTGCTCTCATGTCCCACAAAAATGCTGTCGAAACGCTCAAAACACTCATTCCAGTTCCCTTAAGGGCTGGGGTATGAACGTTTGGACAGTATTTATTTTGGGACATTAGAGCACATCAGACATATCGAATTGCATTCTGAATATGAAGAATGTCATTCTGATATCAAATAATTTTGATTTTTGAAATTAGCAATTTAATACACATTTTATGGCAAATCATTAAAATTGATATTTTGATATTTAACAGTACTTGAAGTAAACTTTATAAATCTGATGATTTATACTTAAAGTGTATGTAGGTGGGATGAAAAGCCGACGATCAATTGAAAATTTTGACCTTTTCAGATTGAAGATATGGATTTTTTTCCCAAAACACCAAAAAAATTAGGTCTTTTGGGGAAAAAATCCATATCTTCAATATGAAAGGTCAAAATTTTCAATTGACCGTCGGCTTTTCCTCCCTGCTACATACACTTTAAGAATATATCATTAGATTTATATAATTTACTTCGAGGACTGTTATATATCAAAATTTGAAAAATATCAAATTTTTATAATTTGTCATAAAATTTGTATTATATTGTGATTTTAAAAAATGAAAATTATTTGATTTCAGAAAGACATGCTTCAGATTCAGAATGCAATTCGATAGGTCTGAGGTGCTCTCATGTCCTACAAAAAATACTGTCGAAACGCAATAAACGCTCATTTTGGATCTCTTAAGAGCCCCGGAGGTACAATTTTTGTAACAGCATGGCAAAAATTGTTCCTTCCACTTCGGCATGCCAAAGAAGCTTGCACCCCTGCCCTGCCAAATATCTTAGCCCGCCCCTCTTTGCACATGCCAAATTTTTACAAACCTTCGGTATATGATGCGAGTGTATCGAGCAGGAAATTCTGTTTATTTGAACATTTCTGGGTTTTTTTTAGAGGATTTTATTTATTGTGTCAATGCATGCCAAAAAATAGAAACATGTTAGAATATTCAAAATATCCTGCTCGCAGCACTCGCAATTAAAACAATCTAAGGTTGTAAATATTGGTTCCCTAAAATCTTGCATATGTAAAGGGGGGGGCAAAGGTGTTTTGGCACATCAAAAGGGGGGGGGGGGGAGATTTTTGGCATGTCCAAAGGGGAGCAAGTGATTTTTGGCAGATCATTTTGAGAATTCACCACCCTAGTGGTGCACATAAATATTGCACAGCCCCTAATTAAAGCAATATTGTAAATTTGCTGAGGTTTATTGGGCATTCATTGAAACCAACTTGTTCAAGTCAATTTATGGCACTTATGAGTAGAAGTTGCCACCCCAAGTTGCAAGTTTTGTCGCCTTGAAACCACAAATTGGTCAAAAGAGCAAATCAGCCATTTTGGAGGGACAGGATACAAGTATAAAAAAAACACTTGCCGATAAGTTAAAACTTATAATCTTTTACTGACATTCATTATAAATGTAGTATTTAATATAACATGAACAATATAATTTGCTATTAAGTAACTATTTATCTCTACTGAAAGACAAAACACTAGTAATTATTTCTAATGAACGATACATTTAAACAATCTAAAATAAACTTCTATGGGTAGACCTGGCTATAAAGTTTGTTTGAATTGTTTCTGTCCTGGGCTGGGAGGACTCCTGTTATTTGTTGTCGAAGTGGTGTAATAATCAGATTAACTACCATAGCAATAGATGAATACAATTTTTGAATAGATTGCCCTGCACTACAAGCAGGTTGCACTCATCACCTGTGTATGTCTGCAACCATAGATTGAATACAATACCGCTCTTTTCAAAGATACTTAGGGGCTGTGCAATAATTATGAGCCCTGGGGAGGGGTAAAATTGGGGGGGCAAGAAATTTTTGGCGAGCCGAAAGGGGGGGGCAAGAAATATTTGGCAAGCCAAGAGGGGGGGGGGCAAGCGATTTTGGCACACATTCATGGGGCGCTTTTTATTAAAATGCTCTAAAAAGGGTTAGGAAAACAGTACGGAAACGCTTAAATATGCAAATTTTCCTGCTCACTGCGCTCGCAACATACAATGTACATCTAGTGCAAATTGGGATCCCAAAAATTTGGCATGTTCAAAGGGAGGGGGGCAAAGATTTTTTGGCGGGCCGAGAGGGGAGGGCAAGCGATTTTTGGCAGGCTGAGAGGGGGTAAGCGATTTTCGGCGAGACGTTTGGAAATTTTACCCCCCCCCCCAAGGGGGCTCATAATTATTATTGCACAGCCCCTTATCTTACAGGTGCGAGTGATCAGCATTTCTTTGACACCTATGGTTCAATGCATAGGTACCGTGTGAGCATTGTAGTGCAGGGCGATATATTCAAAAATTGTATTCATCTATTGCTATGGCAGTTAATTCTGTTACATCATCACTTCAACGGCGAATATGTTGATAATGATATGGATGATACAGCGTATCTGCTCTGCAGTGGCGTGGGGTGGCAGGTTTTCAATCTCGCTATCGATTGCTGTAGTTAGTAACCCATCAATATTCAATTTGGCCAATTTGACTGGGTCCAATACCCCCAGTAAATTGACAACAGCCCCCCTTTGCACACGCCACTGGCCATCTAACAGTTCGTCAGGGAGTTCATCATAAATCCATTCTCTCATGGTATCCATTCACAATATTCCATTCTTCAATCATGAGAGGTCACTTGTGTTAATAAAATATTGCTTAAAATTTTGAACTTTTCCCTATTGAGTGATTTTCAGTGATATTTTGTTCCTACTGGGGGTGGGGAGAGGGGAGAACCAGCGGGGCAAAACCAAAGCTTCAGGGTGTAGCAAATCCCCCTCCCCATGACAGGAGGCCAAAGCCACAGATCCTTTATTTCCAGGCAGTGGCGGCACCAGGGGGGGGGGACATTGGGGGAAGTGAATTTCAGGGGGGGGGGGAAAATCAACAAATTTTGTGCAAAATTGCTGCAAAAAAGTGGTATTTTTCAGATTTTTACTGGGGGGGAAGAGTTCTGACTGGGGAACCCAGTGCGCCACCACTGTTTCCAGGATCTGTGCTCTGGGCCATATATGATACAGGGATGTGCCCCTCCAGTGGGTATCACTAGACATATGGGTCCGATTTTGTACTGCAAATCCCGAAACTTATGTCTCATTTGGCAAAATGAGAATGTTTTTCAATAATATCCAAAATAATATCTTGAATCAGGAGTACTTCTCCAGTATAATTATTATCATTTTATTTAAACAGTTCAACAAGTCTACAAAATAAACCCATTGATACCTATCTTTTGTTGCTGGCAGCAAATAATTATTCAACCATGGAAAGCAAATTGATCATGCATAGCATTCAATTGGCATAACCAACTTTTCAATAATCTTCTTGGCCTTTAACTTTGGCAAGTTTTTTTTTTAAAACCTAGCGGAGAGTAAGAAATTTTTATGTGCATGAACATTTCACAAGTGACAATTAGGGTTTACAAAATCATTGATGCTTGCAGATGTGTTTTTATCCTACACAACTTTTAGGTCACATCAAATTGGTAAACAAATTTCTATTTGGTATTAGTAACAAAAATGTGAGTGTTGTTTCCAAGTCGTGAAAATTTACTCCCATGAAAATATTAAGCGCAGTATAATTTATATTATGACTTATATTTTTGTTGTATTGCAACTACCGTATTTTGTAATACACTCCTACATGTAAAATCACTTTAAATAAGCCTATTCATTCCCATTAAAATTATGTAAAAAAGACCGTTTTAAAAGTTGCAATGCACCCGAGTCCATAGGATTCTTACCTTTCTTAACAAACACATGAATAGTCCTGCCCTAATGTATTGTTTGAGAGGGCGTGGCCAGCTTTCTTGGTTGGGGGATATAAACAGAAAATTTAGTGGTTTTTTTTTTTGAGAGAGGCTAGATATATCATGTTAAGTCTTCACGCTTCCAAAAAAGGACTTTATTTGGACAATATATGCACATAGCGTGCACAAATGGGTGGGGGGGGGCAGCATTCAAATAGGGCGGTCAGCCGCCATTGGCCTGGCCGGTAACTTTTCTGACTGGCATCTAGTTGCTTTTTAAGCTCAAGCCCGGCTGGCCTGTAACTTTTTGAGGCATATTTCGAACACTGGTGGGGGGGGGGGCACTCTGCCCTCCGGCTGGCTACGCTACTGGCCACGGCCACCTATTTGCGTGGAAATGAGGTGGTGAACATGGGTGTATTCAGTGGACGAAATGCTCACTTCACAACCAAACAAACTGGTATATGTCCAAATTTTAATCCAAAAAGTAAACAAGTTGCATATTATTTTTCTTCCAGTGTTTACTAAGACACATGTCAAAATATGAAGCTGGGAGAAACCGGTTACTGAACAACAGTTTGATCCTGTTTTAACAAGATTTGTGTTTGGAACTGTAATCTTATTTATTTCAAAAACTATCTTGTAATTGGATTTGTATGTATTTTTTTACCATGTACACATTAATTCTGTGCAATATTCTTATTAAATAAATTCAATCAATCAACCATAACACCTATTGAGCTTGATTCCTTGGTAGGTCATATTTGCTGCTAAATAAAAAGCTGCACATATTAACACAAAATAACAATCTTTGTAAATAATGTGTTTTTTTAATACCTGGCAAATACAGTTAAATTGTTTGGCTATATGTTCTGAACAATCAAGGAAGTACATTGTGTAATTTGCTTCCTTAAAGTAAAGATAACATTAGCTTTAGAGAGACTGGTATAAATGTGATAAGTCAGGAAGTTACACATGTGTTCCTGATAATGCATGGTAGAGCTATTAGTGTGTCTTGTCTTAAGGGGGTACTACACCCCTGGCCAATTTTGTGCCTATTTTTGCCTTTTTCTCAAAAATTATAGCGCATTGGGGACAAGTAAGATATGTATACTTAGTATTATAGGGGCAAGGACTACAACTACTGCACTGGAAATTTTATTTCAGCACAGACAACAGATGTGGAGTTACAGTCAAAATTGAGGGAAAATCAATATTTGATCAATAAATCAATAACTACTTGTTTTGAGTTGCTGAATTTTCAGTACAGTAGTTGTAGTCCTTGCCCCTATAATATGCATATCTTACTTGTCACCAATGTGCTATGATTTTTGAGAAAAACACAAAAATAGGCACAAAATTGGCCAGGGGTGTAGTTCGACCCTTAAGTTGGGAATACAACACCATGTTTGATTTTCGCAGTGGCAGATTTGAATGGGTGTGTTTTTATGCGGTTACATTGCCAGCGTACAGACAAGTCGGCCTTCTACGCATATGTATACACCCTGTGGGATTATGTTAGTGTGTGCAATTTGAATCTGCTACTGCGAAATCCAACATGGTTATTATAACTTGAGACGGACTATAGGTCTATGCCTTTAGTATAGGAAGCCCTGCCAAATATTTGGGCTAATACTTCAGTAGCCCCGGTTTCATAGTTTGGGGACATACTAGTAAGTCATGTAACATGTAACACAGAAACATTTTCATATGACATTGAAAATATTAGTTTATTATAATCTATAATGATATTATTCTGAAATAAAATATACATTAGATTTAAAATTTAGGGAGATAAAATAACAGAAAAAAAAAAGATTTTTTTAAATACAGGTAAAGTTTGTTTTACAGATTTGCTGGCATTAAATGCCCAGTTCTGTCAAACTCCTCTATCAGATACAAGTGCTTGTGGAAAATTTAGTGAAAAACAGAGTGAGAAAATAAAAAATTTCTTTTTCATTAAAAAAAAAAGATTACCATCATCAATCATTAGGCGGAGGGCGGAGGTGCCCTATGTAAGGTTAGCTTTGGACATTTAATTATTTTATCAATTTTTCACCCAGGTAGCAAGTCGGGTGGAAAATAAAGAAAATAATTAAATATCCAAAGCTAATGCTAAATAGGGCACCTCCACCTAATGAATTGCATAATTTTTAATGCTGGAAAAGGGTACTTTTCATGATGCAAAAAGGAGAGTTTTCAATTCCTTTCCACATGCAACTTGTATCCGATAGTTGGAAGGGACTGGATATTGAATGTATGTATATTGAGTGTACTCGAATCCCATAAACCTAAATTTACTACCAGTTTTCAAACTTTGTTCTCATACAAGATAATGAACATATACATGTATTTATGCTTCACAATCAAATATGACTCTTGACTTTCCACATTCTATTCAGGTGAGCCACTATATTAAACAACTTCCTTGAACTTTGGACCTTGTAAAAGCTTACAATAAAATCTTCATTTTTAAACACACATGTATAAAAAGAAATTCACAGAAATAAAAGATTGCATGTACACAAAAATTAAAAATTGTGAAGTATATTTTCACAACAAAAACATGTTTCATATTATATATATATGAGTGATTAATAAATATAATTTATTTATGTTACAGTGGTCTTCTGACATATTTAAATATAATTTGACCACAAAATTAGGCAGTTCCTATTTGGCTATGCTTTGATGTTGGCAGGAAGTTTCTGTATTGTTCTGAACTGCATCCTGGTTTCGCAGCCATAACTGTTGATTCAAGTGATAAAACAGTTGCGCAATTTATGTCATTTAATTTAAGGGAGTGACTAGACTGCTTTGAAGTCCCTTTTTGATAATCAATTCACCCCAGCTGTGCCCTTAAAAACACAGCTCACCTCCAGCGATCGCTCTGCATACCCAGAGCCTTGTTTTCTTCTGGTGTCCCAGTTTACGGATGGGAGCGGTTCTCTTTTAGAACTTGTAATCATTGTGAAATGATTCGAATTATTGAATTATGATCAGGATTATAATTTCAAAAAAAGGGCTATGAAGTAGACTAGGAGTGACCAATTATAGACTTCAGTAATTTTAAAGTAAAAGATGCAATATTAAATATCAACACCAAATTATTAAAATCAATAACAATAACTTTAAGATAATATTAAGCTGTTAGGCCAAAAAAAAAATTTGTCTCAAAGCTTGCACGTGCATTTGTAAAGGCAGGATTTGAAAAAAAGAAATGCAGAATTAAAAAAAACTACTTGTGAGCTTTGAGACAAACCTTAATTTTTTTTGCCTTAGGGGCTGTGCAATAATTATGAGCCCTGGGGAGGGTAAAATTGGGGGGCAAGAAATTTTGGTGAGCCGAAGGGGGGGGGCAAGCAATTTTTAGCGAAAGAACAAGCGATTTTTGGCACACATTCATGGGGCGCCTTTTAAATAAAACGCTCTAAAAAGGCTTAGGAAAACAGTACGGAAACGCTTAAATATGCAAATTTTCCTGCTCACTGCGCTCACAACATGTATATAGACCATTTAAAGCCATATTATAACATTTGCTGAGGAAGACGCCCTCACTGAATTTCTAAAATCCCCTTTTTTACTCGTTTAAATTGTACTTTATTAAACCAATATACCCTGCAAAAATCAAGACTCTAGGTGCTGTAGTTTTGTCAAAATCCAAGATTTTGAATAAAACGCCGGAACCGGCACTTTATTATTACGATGGAATTATTAGTTGAACGCATACACGATGTTCACAACACACAGTACGTACGGCCTGCGGGACGGTGATATACACAACAAAGGGTCGTACCACAACATGGCCGAAGGAGTGGTACGTGATTGGCGATATATCGCTGGTAGTAAATTCCAATTTTCTTTGCTTTGCCGTAGTTGTTCGCTCAAAAATAAAAGGGATATATCTGACAGTAAAAGCTAACATTTTATGGCAAAGAAATGCTAATCTATTTTGTTTGAAAATGTTATAATATGGCTTTAAGGTTTGAAAATTGGGATCCCCAAAATTTGGCATGCACAAGGGGGAAAAGAATTTTTGGCGGGCCGAGAGAGGGGGGGGAAGCAATTTTTGGTGGGCGAGAGGGGGGGCAAGCCGTTCAGAAATTTATTACGCAGCCCCTTAAAACTGCTTGGCCATTATACAATATATGTTTAAAAGTATTTTAAAATTCTGGAATTGAGTGCTTTTTCAATGCATTTCAAACAAAACTATAAAAATAGCATTGTTTATATCCTTTTTCCCTTGTAAAAAGAGTATACCTGTTCCACATCTATCAATATTTTAATATGGGGTCAGTCCATGTCAAAACAGACTGAGTGTACACCCACCCTCTTGGATTATGCTCTCCTTTGGCTCAGGGGTACCTTTCATGGACCCCTAGGTGAGGTCACAAGAAAAAATTCAAATTCAATTTCGTTTCCGAATGGCGGGCCATCTAAGTTTGGCGGCCTTGACCAAAATTGGGAATTTAAGGTGTCCAAATGACAAAGCGCTCTCTTTGAGAGGCATTTTCTTCTTAATTAAATCAGTTGTGACCCTCTTTTTGAATGTGGTCACTCACTGGCTGTGTCTGAAATGCCTAATGCCAAAAAAGATTGATTTGAATTTATTTGGGATTTCAGAGGGGTCAAAATCAGCACTTCATACTGTTCAATCAAATTATCTTTGATTTTGAAGGACCCATGATAATGCCACAGGGCACTTATAGGTCCTAATTATGTTCAGAATGGATTAACCATGTGCCAATGTCTATGAGCAATTCAAAAAAAGAGAAATTTCTAGACCCCCTACAGAATTTTAGGCCCCCCCTAAAGTGGTTCAGCCACAAATGGCGCTTAAAATCGGCAAATTTTGACACCTAATAACTTAGGGTGTACACCAGATATGAATTTCTAGTCTTTTGCATCTGAAAGAATGTAGTCTAATGTTACTAGGAACATAAGATTTGTTTTGTATTTTTTGTGTTTTGATACTTTCAAAAAGGTCGTTGACCTATGAACATTTTTCGTCATATTTCCCTCCTGAAAGGTCTGACACATAACAAACTATACATTTTTGGAATCCTCATGACCATACGAGTAATTTGATATATTACTTGACATAATTGGGAGCATTCTGAAAATTTGACCCCATAACCTGTACTTTGCATGTGCATCGTTGCCAGGAAGTGCATTTTTGACCCCCTTAAAAATCCATACAGAGGATTAGAAAGTAGTTTTTTCTTATTACTTGACTCAAGAGCAACTTGAAATATCAGGATAAATCATACAAATGGCTATAAAGTGATCAAAAATATAAAAAAATATCATACTAAAATTGGCATTTTGTACCGTATCCTGTATGCATGGTATGTTAGGCAAAAATGACTATTTTTGAAAGCGTCAACTTAATACTAAAACACAAAAAATACAAAACAAATCTTATGTTCCTAGTAACATTAAACTACATTCTTTCAGATGCAAAAGACTAGAAATTCATATCTGGTGTACACCTAAAGTTATTAGGGGTCAAAATTTGCCGACTTTAAGTGCCATTTGTGGCTGAACCACTTTAGGGGTGGCCTAAAATTCTGTAGGGTCTAGAAATTTCTCTTTTTTTTAATTGCTCATAGACATTGGCATATGGTTAATCCATTCTGAACATAATTAGGACCTATCAGTGCACTGTGACATTATCATGGGTCCTTCAAAATCAAGATAATTTGATTGAACAGTACTGTAAGTGTTGATTTTGACCCCTCTGAAATCCCAACGAAATTCAAATCTATCTTTTTGGCATTAGGTATTTCAGACACAGCCAGTGAGTGACCACATTCAAAAAGAGGATCACAACTGATTCAATTAAGAAGAAAGTGCCCCTCAAAGAGAGCACTTTGTCATTTGGACCCCTTAAATTCACAATTTTGGTCGAGGTCGCCAAACTTTGATTGCCCGCCATTCGCAAACGAAATGGAATTTGAATTTTTTCTTGTGACCTCACCTAGGGATCCATGAAAGGTACCCCTGAGCCAAAGGAGAGCAAAATCCAAGAGGGTGGGTGTACACTCAATCTGTTTCGACATGGACTGACCCTATGAGGTCAAAGAATCATGTTTTTCCGAGCTAGATGTTTAGTTGACACCTACTCACATTCTCACGCTTTTGTTACTTTGAACTCTTGAACTTGACTATCTTTTCCTAATCAATATTTCCAATTATACCACAAAACAATTGTATCTACTCCCTATTCTTGAACAGAACTATTTTTTTTTTGATTAAAAAGATATCCTGTTTTTTTTTAATGAAACATAGCTCAATGTTATTCCCTTGGTAATAAAGTCCAATTTTAATATTACAAAATGAGGGACAATGTGCCAAAAACATGCAATTTTGAATCATTTCTTACAATTGTAGCCACAAAATTCAAAGACTAAGCATTTAAAATTTGGAGTATAGGTTTATTTGAATTTGGTAAGTTTTTTATGTTAATTTTGATATTAGGTTAATTGTATAAAAGATATTACTAAAAGTGTTTTCCAAAAATTAGAATGCATATAACCTGAAATTAGTCTTAGGGACCAATCGTTATTTACAGCAGGGGGGGAATGGGCATTTCAAAACAAAATCGTGTTCCCCCCTCGTATCTGCTCAAAATGTTCGGATTCCCTCCTTGTTTTCCTGAATTTCTCCATTTAAAATTTAACAATCCCCCTCCTGGTTCAACAAAAAATTAGTGTTCCCCCCTCAAGACCCAAAAAAGATTTCGGGTTCCCCCCTCAAAATACCCCTCCCCCCCCCTCGCTGTCATAAATAATGATCGCTCCCTGAGTACTTTATGCTTGATAGTCACAGCATAAAAAAAAAAACACTCTAAAAACACATGTTTTTGGCTTGGCTTCATATTTCCAAAAAGTGGCCAAAATACTAAATTTGACTTTTGTTGCCAGTTAGAATTATAAATATAATATTTTTTAATCCAAAAAAAAATGATAAAATAATTTTTTTTTTTTTTTATAATAGGGAGTAGATTTAATATCATGTGCTCTTGTATACTAAGTATCTTCATGTTATCATGGAATGTGAAAAGAAGGGAAATGTAGTATTTAACAAAATAATGTATGACTATTGTACATGTAACTGCTTCATACAATGTACATGCAGGATTGATTGAATGTCCAGAATCAACTTGGAGTAACTTAATATTATCACATATACATAATATGAATAAAGTCAAACAGGGTTGTTTAATTTAAGATTCATTTCCAAACTGAAAATGAAACAGACAAGATTGACAAATTAAGTACTTCCTTGTAGTATTTCAAAGAAGTAGATATTATATGCCCTACATAATATGCATGTCTTGAAGACCGAACTTTTGAAGGTCAATAGGCCTTTTTTGTTATCATTTCTTTATGCCCTGGCAAATTGCCCTGTGTTTATCTTAACCTCTATGGTTGATAAATTATTTTTATTTATATTTTCCTTAATGTTTCTTCCTCATAATATAATTAAATGTCAATTCATTTATAAAGAACAGTTCCATTTTGGGGGGGGGGCACACTGAAAAATAGGTGTGTTCAGTTCTTGGAAACTGATTTTTGAGTGTTCTTTGGAGCTCAATTTTAAATCAAATTGAAGCCCCAAAACAGGAAAAGTTGCAAAATGCAGGGCATAAGAACTGAATAAGGTGGTTAAAAATGTGGTCTAAAGAATGGGAGGGGGTCGTCACCTCCAAGGCTCAACAAATATAGGAAAGACAATCTAAAATAGCCCAGGTAAAATGAGAATCACTTATTTTTGTAAAATGGATAAATAGCACGATTAGCACCCATAAAAATATCAATTCTTTGAAGCCTGGACACAGACCTGATACTCGTACCGCCCAGCAATGACCAGGTAGTTATGGTACCTGACCCAATTATTCCTGGCCTGGATTATTGCTTAGTGACCAATCTGTTGTGCAATGAGGCACAAACTGACAATATTAAAGAGAATTATACAGAATAAATATATGTGTGACTCTAATTTAGTTTTTCACCAAGGCACTACTATTACAACCTGTATCAAATGATCGGCATTGGTTTCCTGATTATTACTCAATTATACTGGCACCGTGACATCCAAATTTAACAGGAAATCTGATTTCAATCTGCAATATGATCTGACATCTATAGCTGTAAAAATATTATCAGGTCATACTGTATATCAGGTGTGCACAACATACAGCCTTCCAACTGATTCCATCCACCCTACTACTCTATCTGCAAATGTAGGCTCGATTTGAGGTGTTTGGGTCCGGGGTACTCAAGTTTGGTTTTGGTAGGGACGTGCCGCTGAGATTTTGGAAGTGGACCCATAAATATACCAATTTTTCAAGAAATTTGGACCCATTGATATACCAAAAGTCGAAATTTTCGGCCGAATTTAACCAAAATTGTCTTAGTTTTTACACATTTTCCCAAAATTTTGGGAAAATTTTGAAAATTTTGGCTAGATTAAGGAAAAATTGGGCTGTTTTCCGAAAAAATTGAGAAATGTTTTCAAAAGGACCAATTCATATACCAAAATAGGCTTTGAAAAGGGGTCATTGATATACCAGAAGGCTGAAAATGCTACCCATGTTTATGCACGTCCCGTATGGTCATTTGTACCCCCCGGAGTTTGGGTGCTGGGATAGTATTGTGTTTTTATTATTTTTTTTGCTTCTTGATTTATTTTTATTCTTATCTCGGCAAAGTCTTGTCCACCTACCTCTGCTGTAAATATATCAAGTTACTAGCTGACTTGCAGTCGGCCTTGCTGACTTGAATGTGACGGTTTAGAGAAGCTTCAGTAACCAGAGAAATTGCTGATGCCAATTTCTATCACATAACTGCTCTGAACAAATACATGTTCTCAATCTATTTATCAGGCTCCGTTAGTGATATTTCTAGCTGTTTATGGCCCGGGGAGTAGACTACCCCGTAGTCCACTTGCCCATTGTGCATACTCTGGATATTGTATTTAAGCTTAAAACTCTGATTTAATTAATGTGTGCACAATTGATAGATTTTCACATCTGATCTTTTTTTGTCTATAATTAATATACTGCAAAATTGGGTAAAAGCTATTTTTGATTGTTATAATGATGTGAAATTTTGGGCGCTCCCATACAAAATCACCCCATTTTTGAGATTGCCAACACCGAATGAGCCCTTTTTTCTGAAAATTTCTACACTGAAAGACCCCTAGTTTCGTACGCTGGTGGGCACAGCTACGTCACTTTCATATTCTAGTGCCCCCCTCCGGGTTTATGGCTGTAGAAAGATCAAATGGAGCTAACTCGTAGTTGTTGAGAGCAGTTACGTGATAGAAATTGGGATCAGCAATTTTTTCTGATTACTCCTGTAAACCATGACAACCATGTCAGCAAGGCTGCCTGCAAGTCAGTTAGTAATTCAAAATATTTACAGCAGAGGTAGGTGGACAAGTCTTGCAGTGATCTTGCACTCACTAAAACTGGGTGATGGGATGTGCGGCCATATTGGCCCCCATTTTTCAACTCTCTCTCACCCAATGACGCCCTTTTTTATTTTACTAAACTCCCTCTCACCCAATGACCACCTTTTTTGTTTTCCTGTCACCAAAAGACCTCCTTTTTTTAAACTTTTGGGGAAATTTCTGATAAGCTCTCACTGAATGATCCTGTTTTTTCATTATTTTTCCTGAATTTTTTCAAAATTTGTTATCAACTTTTATATCTTGACCCAAAATTGTTTCCAGTCTCACTGAATGACCCCCTTTTTGGTAAGATTTTCCCCAGTCTCACTGAAAGACCTGTCCCCTTTTTGGAGCCTTCTCACTGAAAGACCCCCCCTTTTTCGGTGTCTAGGCTCTCACCGAAAGACCCCTAGTTTCGAACTGCTGTCCGCACATCCCTGTCACTTCCAAAGTCGAGTGCCCCCCCGGCTCCTTATACATGAATCTAAAATTGCATTTGGAAGGTGCAGTCTTTCCAATAAATATCAAAACCTTCAATCAATTTGACACAAGGTGTATTCTTATGATCATCATTCCCTGCAGGGCATCATTCATGTGGCTGACATTTGTGGTGTCCAAGTTATAACTTGAGCAGTCCCAAAGTTATTATTATTTACTTAGTATAAGTTAAATGATTACTAATATAGTTAGATATTTGATTAGTACCTTACATAACCCGTTTGATCTATACGACAGAATTGTTTCGTATCCAAGTTCTTACCCATTCACAGTTCCCAAGATATTCATTTATCTTATGAGCACCTGTACATATCTTAAACCCAATAATAACTTGTACTAGTATGGTATTATTTACCTGACAAATACCTATCATAGCAACTCAGAACTATAACTCTTTTGTTATCAGATTCCTTGCCATACTTCAAATAAGTCCCCAATACTTGCTATTTTCTTAGTGAGCACACTCTAACATTAGTACCCTATGTGATGCCATCAAGACAAAATAAGTTTGATTTCTACTCATGTCATTCCACAATTTTATATTTCTATATTATATAATTTGCCCGGATAATTTGCTTGTTTGATTTTAATGAAAGTCCCACATTTCTCTCATCTATTGTAAAAAAGTTATTCAAAGTTTTATCATCACAAAAACTAAGGAATTACATCAAACATACCAGCAAATTTTGCTTGATCCCACCACATACAGGCTTTATCAAAATGATTGGTACCTAATCAGTAATTATGGACAAGATCGGTCACCACATCAAAATACAACAGAGCAGCTACCTTATTTATATATGCATGTTATATACGAATACGATCATAAAACTATAAATCTTGGGCATTTCAAAAGGATCCATAGCTGCATATGGAAGAAGCAGGCTTATAAAACACCTTAACTGATGGTACCAATCATTTTGATACAGCCTGTATAATACATGTAATGCATAGTACCCATCGATTTCTTCAAATGTGACAAGATCAAGGGAAACAAGGCCAATGTTGAAAATGTGGTCATTTTCCAATCAGTTATAGCCCATCTAAAATCCTATTTTGATGCCAATCCCATAAAAATTGAACTTCAGTGAATACCAAGTTATACTGCAATTAATCAGTTTCTGAAAATAATAAGAAACATAAGAATCCATTTTTGAGGATTAATTTTTAAGACTTATTCCCCTTGATCATGTCGCATGAACATATGTAGCACTCCACAGTATAGCAACACCATATTTGTTTCCCAAAGGGTGGGCAGAAATCTCAAAATTTGTCTAAAAAAAAAATCAACAATTTTGGCCCAAAGGGTGGGGCAGAAATCTCAAAATTTGTCTAAAATTTAACAATTTTGTCTGAAATTTAACAATTTTGGCCCCAAATAAGAAGGGATTTCAGTGATTTTTCTTTGGGGTTGGGAGAAACAGTTGGGAAGCAATAATTATGCCCATGGTGCCACCACTGGCTCTCCAATGAGTTGTTTACTGTGTTGAGTACCTATCATAGCGAGTCTGATCTACACGGCAGAACTCTCCAGTGTCCAAATTCTTAGCCATCACCTGGTTAGGATCCACATTGGGCAGCTTGTGTTGTACATACACACGGCTATTACACACATCCTAGAAACAAAAACAGTGCAAATATGACATGTAAACTCAGATGATGTCAACATATGACTTGTAATTAAATGTGGATTATTTTATTAGGTTGATAGCGATAGCATAGTGTCAATATTGAGTCTCATTCCGACAGACAGTGTTCTTTCTTGAATTGATAAAGCCAATAATATATATAACCAGGGGGTCTTTGAAAATTTTTGTATAGGGATGTGCCACAAAGACTTTCAGGTACTGATTTTCTATATATACCTACTTTTTGCTTTTTTAGCTACCCATCAGTATACCAATTTTCAACAAAAAATCACCCAAATTTGCCCTATTATAATTGTGCTCTTTTAAGGGCACCTCAATTGGGCCCATTGGTCTCCACTCAAAACCCACCCATCGATATCCCCAAATTGCTGAAAAGGTACCCCAAATCCGTGTTACATTCCTGTGTAGCTTTAATCATGGAGAACACCCCCTGGTTATATATTATCTGTCTGAACAGTTAGACTTTGAGCTAATAAAACATACCACACAGCTAGGACATATATGTGACGTGTCATGTCAAAAGGAGACACTTTTGGGCAGGATCGTAAAACAGCCAAAAATCTGCCCGGGGGAGATTTTTTCACAATTTGGGTTTGTTGCGAATTTGTGATGTTATTAATATTTAAAATATTGTCTGATAGTTTCAGACCGGAATATAACTAGCATCTTGTATTTTTTGAGACATTTTTCTAGGTAATTCCTACTCTCAACATTGTCAATAATATTTTTAAAGGCCGATATCTCAATTTCCAATTTTATAATACCATAACTTACAAACTCAATATCTTCGCTTAGGAATGTCCGATTTCATTGGGAAAAACAGCATAGTGGAGCAAAATATCTCTATATTTAAGATATGTAAAAACCTCAAAATTGATAACCTGCCCAAAAGTGTCTCCTTTTGACATGACATGTCACATACATGTATGACCTTTGAACATATTGGGCATAAAACTCATACTCCACTTGAGCTCAACTTTTGAACTATACTTACATTTAAAACAAATATTCAATTTTTGTTTTTGTACAATGGAAAGAATATTTTAATTCAATGAAATATGGACTGTTCCATTCAACCCCGCAAAGTCTTGTTGAATGGAGCAGTTCATTTAATTTACCTGAAAATATTCTTACCATTGTACTCAGAATCATTCAATATTTGTAGGCCTGTTATCGATACAGTTTTTTTGAGGTCGATATATCGGAAGCAAATTATGCGACATATCGATACAGTATCGATATATTGACACATTTTCAAGATGCATTTTACGTTTCTTCAATGTTTATTATACAACAGAATAGGCCCCCTACTGTACAAAACGACTGGGCAAAGTCTTTTGGGGGATCTTCTGGAGGGGTTTGAGACAACATGATGGCTCAGTTTGGAATTGGGAGACGGTAATTTGGGATAATCTAAGCATGTGTGCCATATCTTTTGTGCATCGATACTACCATTGAGTGTACCAACATGTCGGAAATCTATGAATTTTCCAACTATCAATATTTTCGAAAATCGATAACTTTCTTTCTATGCTATTTCTAGTGGCGCTGTGCATTATACCGTATTGGTCCGAGTATAGTCCCACCCGTTTTTTATGTGAACATTTTTCACAATTGGGGGTGGGATTATACTGATTTCAAAAAAAAAAAAATTTTAAAGTTTATTTTTTCCGGTTTTGAGTGTCCCTGGACCTAGACCTAGATGCTAGGATCATTCATGGTTGACCTAAAAAAAAAAAAAAAAAAATTTCAAGATATTTTGTATTTTTAATATGAAAATTGATACTTTGTTTTCATGTCATACTCTATTAAGGGATCTAAAATGAGCGTTTATTGCGTTTCGACAGTATTTTTTGTGGGACATGAGAGCACCCCAGACCTGTCGAATTGCATTCTGAATACTGAAGCATGTCTTTCTGATATCAAATAATTTTCATTTTTGAAAATCACAATATAATACAAATTTTATGACAAATTATAAAAATTTGATATTTTTCAAATTTTTGATATATAACAGTCCTCGAAGTAAATTATATAAATCTAATGATATATTCCTAAAGTGTATGTAGCAGGGAGGAAAAGCCGACGGTCAATTGAAAATTTTGACCTTTCATATTGAAGATATGGATTTTTTCCCAAAATACCTAATTTTTTTTGGTGTTTTGGGAAAAAAATCCATATCTTCAATACGAGAGGTCAAAATTTTCAATTGATCGTCGGGCTTTTCATCCCACCTACATACACTTTAAGTATAAATCATCAGATTTATAAAGTTTACTTCAAGTACTGTTAAATATCAAAATATTAATTTTAATGATTTGCCATAAAATGTGTATTAAATTGCAATTTCAAAAAATCAAAATTATTTGATATCAGAATGACATTCTTCGTATTCAGAATGCAATTCGATATGTCTGATGTGCTCTAATGTCCCAAAATAAATACTGTCCAAACGTCATACCCACCCTTAATGATTTCAAAATGCATTCAAATTCAATGCATTTTGAAATCATTAATAGAGTATGACATGAATACAAATTATCAATTTTCATATTAAAAATACAAAATATCTTGAAATTTTTTTTTAATTTTTTTTTTTTTTAGGTCAACCATGAATGATCCTAGCTTTTATTTTTAGGTCCAGGGACACTCTAAAACCGGAAAAAAAAACTTTAAAAAATTTTTTTTTTTTTTTTTTTTTTTTTTACAATTTCTGAAATTTTTTGAAAAATCGGGGGTGGGATTATACTCGAGCGTGGGACTATACTCGGACGAATACGGTACTTGCAGCAGTTTTTTTGCATTTCTCCCCATTGCAAATGCTAGTCTGTGTATTGTCCAAGAAATAGACAAAAATGATGAGCAGAAGTGATGATGCATGATAGGTTTAGAAAAGGATTGCTTTCTTCAAATAAAATGTTAAAATGATATTAAAGTTTGCAAGTTTTTTCTTGTCTTGGTTGCAGAAAAAATATGTTAGACTTTTCAGACCTGCCACTCAAAAATCTGAAAATGTTGCCATACTGTACATGATTATATACACTGGCGTGTCCAGGATCTGTTCCTGCAGGGGGCTCAGAGGGGCTTTCAGAGTTATGCAGGGGGCTTAATGGCTAAAATTGCCAAAAAACGGCTGATTTTACATGATTTTTAACAAAGTGCGGAGGGCTTCAGCCCCAAAAGCCCCCCTGGACATGCCACTGATATACACATTTTACATTCAAAAATAGTTTTGACCCATTGCTATGATAATTAATCCTGTTACATCACTACTTCTAAGGCGAATTAACACTGCCAAATCCCCACCATGAGTAAAAGGGGAAATCACATAATTACAATTTATCTAAGGCCTATAATATTAAACATATCCCAATTGATAGTGAGAAATCATTGTGAGGTTTTTATTTGCCATTCTTCATGTTTAATTTCAGAACAACAAATTTTAAAAACCTGAGAAAATATTTTCAACCTATAGGCTTTTAATGTCAGATTAAAGGGAGACATATTCATCCACCTCTGAATTTGAGATTTTTTGTAATACCGGTACTTATAAACACCAAGATGTATTCTTTCCCTTGAAACTGATAAAATATCACTATATCTTTAGAGTACATCAATCTCTAAGGAAGGTTTTCTCAATGACTCATGACTCCCCTCCAAATCAGTTCTTTGATACCACAGAGGGCTAGAGGCATGTCAAGCTGGTGGACAGGGTGGACAAAGTCCAGGGACCCAGAGGGCTCAGGGGCCCCAGAGCAAAAAGCAAAAAGGGGAGACAAAGGAGATATGAAAATGGCCCCACACTGCTCCTAGCCCATGGGCCCCTGAGGCTCTTGCATTGCAGCCATAGTTTGATTCCCTGCATCAGCTTATATCAGCATGATTGACAGTGAGAGCTAGTCTTCACAAGTTTTCTCCTCTTCTTTCCTCTTGCATATCTTAAGTTTGACCTCTTCCCATATTGCTGTCCAATCTCGTCCAGTTCTCCTTAAGCTGTATTAAATTGTGCTTCACAACAAAGCCTTGAGATCCACTTGGTGGAAATGCAAGTCGCTCACATGTTATGTAAGTCCTTACATTTTTATCAAAAAATGTATTCATGCACAGATATCTGCGTTGAGCATACTACACAAAGACCATATGCTTACGCTGCAAACACAGCTTTTGAGAATTGACCAATCAGGTTTTAGAATATGGTCGTCGCTACGCAAGGTTCAGTCATGTATGACTCAAGATCATGTTATTTGAAAAATACACTTTCTGTCAGATATGCCAAATGCCAAAAATGCCAAAATGTCGAAATACTGTGACAAAATAGAGCATAGCGAGGGAGGCAACCAATGACCAGGGGTCCACCTTATTCCCTCTTGAAGCTCTTGGATTTGAGATTTTCTAGGATCTTATAGAAGGCACCTTTTTGCTACTAATTATCTTAGAAATGCTTGGTACAGTTTCACATAATCAGACCTTGTCTTTTGAAATATCCAGATGTGCTACAAATCACACTCAAGACAATAGGTGTGCTGTAAGGCCAAAAAATAGATGTTTGCTTGCCCTCAACCGACCGACCCTAATTTTGGAAATCAGAAAAAAGATTTTTTTCTATTTACTGTACAAAAGAATACCGACCCTATTTTTGGAAATTCATGAAAAAGATTTTTTTCTTTTCAAATTTTGCATTATGAAGATGTAAAAAAATGTATTTTAGAGCTTGTGTTCAACATTTTAGTTCTTTTGTAATGTTAGTTGATTCATTTTGACACCAAAATTGTCTGATTTTTCATATTTTATGCCTTCATTAATACAAACAGTAGAATTTGCTAGTAATTAAAAAAAAAAAGAAATCCAGACCGACCAACCCAATTTTTTTTAAATTCATGTGAGGGCAAGCAAACAATTTTTTGGCATAAGTGTGTGCTGTAGGCATTTAGGAGGTGTGAATGAAATGAATACAAGTTGTTTTGTTCACATATTTTGGTTCGAAATACATTTTTTGCCTCAATAGAAGAAGATTGTTTGGCTGTCAACCCACAGTGCCACACTGGTGCACCACATTCTAAAACTTGTGTAGTCAAAATGGTAACCAGGTCCTGCTTGGAAACACCGAATTTCTTTAAGCGGTGTGGTGTTTCCAAATCTGGAGTGTTGCAGAGTAACGTAAAAGAAGAAGAAGCAGAGCATATGAAGTCGGTTTTGAAACCATATCATTAACATGAGTATACTATTGAGGTCATTTTGTAACCACACACCAAGAAATTTAGATTCCCCTCTTTTGAAAGAAGGTCAGATTTTTTAAAGCAAAATTACAGTGTCTTACACTTACTGGAGTTTAACCTGAAATGGTTTTGTTGAGACCAGTTATACAGATCTGTGATATCATCTTGTATACTGGAGTTGGAATTGATCAAACAGATCTCCCTTAGGCTAAGATAATCAACATACTTCCACTGTTGAGAGGATGTATTGTATTTATAGTAGCCACAAACACAAGGGGGCCTAACATTGTCCCTTGTGGGACACCACAAGACATATAGCTGCTCCCAATCAGAAAGAGCTGACTGGTTGCAAACCCTCTGATACCTATTGGAAAAGTAGTTGATGATCCAAGGAATTATCTCAGAGTTTGCACCGAGGGAGATCAGCTTGGTCATAGCAACTGTATGGTTCATGCATCAAATGTTTTTGGGAAATCTGTTAAAACAAGTATACCAGCAGTATTAGTTTTGTTACTTCCTTCATAAAAAATATTGAATAAGATGCTGGGATCATCCTAGTTCACTAGTTGATCTAAAAGTTTAATTTTTTTTTTAATTGCAATTTTCTATCCTCCAAAGTCAAAGTTGTAATTCGTATTACTGTGGGCTATTCTAAAATGATATAAGTGCATACATGACAAAGCCAATTGGATCTTCAGCATTTTGGAACTTAGGCCAACCTGAATTCAAATTACACCGTTGGCATTGGAGGATAGTCAATTATAATTTGTTGGTATTTTTTTTTCAATATAATTGGTAAAAACAATGATTAAAATCATTGTTTTTACCAATTATATTTTTAATTAACCAGGCTGATTCCAGCATGCGGGTTTTAGTCAACCGATTCTTCCAAATCCATGACCAAAAAAAAAGAAAAAAAAAAAGATAAGGAACAGAACAGTGGCATCTCTGCTGTCTCATTGTAACACTCGTATATAGGGTGGGTCATAACTGATATCCCTCCATATATTTACTGCTGAAACAATTCAAGAAAAAAATGTATATATTTTATTCTTTTTTTGTGTGTGTCTCATTGCAACACTCATACATAGGGTGTGTCATAACTGATATCCCCCATATATTAAATGTTGAAACAAAGAAACAAAAAAAATGTATATATTTTTTTTCACAATTCAGTTTGTCCATCAAAATATGTATGTCTGGTTGACCAGATTTAAATGAAGTTAAGAATTATGACCCCTACAAAAGTGAGGACTTCCTTTTTGTGCTATGTTTATTTACATGTAGGCACCAGAGACAAATTTGTTCGATCTTTGGATCGACCGTCGATGCTGCTTCGATGCTTGTTATTAATGAACTATCAACTAATGAATCAGAATTAACGCCAACTTTATATTGGTCAATATCACTACAGGCACAAATTACTATTATATCACCACTAACAATAGTAAATCAATTGGTTTCATAAATAATAAGGATAGACCAAGCATTGATGGTCGATTGAAAGATCGAACTAATTTGTTACAAGCCGACGATGAACGTCGGCTTGTACTGTCTTCTTCCAATTCTTCTTCTTCTTCTGGCAACCTCGTGACATTTTGCATTACTTGCCACGTTTCGCCCTAGCTCTCTTATGCTTCGACAGATTTCAACCATACTTAAGCCAAATGACCACTGGACTAGGCCAAACCTTCCATTTGACTTTAACCTTGCTGTGACCTTTGACCTAGCTATAATGGTCAAAAATGTGATTTCACAAAAAATGCTACTCCTTCCACAAATTTCATGCGATGAGAACATGGTTATATCATGTGACTCGACTTTAGTCGGTGCCTATAGGGTGTGCTCAGATAAGGGGTCAAAGGTCATTAAGGGGTCATTTCCGGTAAAAGACTAAAAAATATTTAAAAAATCACTGTCTTTACAAATTACATAGCAGAGAGTCGCCATTAGCACACATGCATCGCTACTAGCCAGGGTCTTTAGGATGCCTACAGTTTGGGGGTCAAAGGTCATTAAGGGGTCACTTCCGATCAAAAACCAAAATTATCAAAAATGTTCAAACAATTTTTATCTCAAAAGATAAACAGACCAGAATAATATAATCATCATACATGAATCAGTGTTCCCTGATGTATGCATGGTATTTTTATTTTGGGGTCAAAGGTCATTAAGGGTCACTTCCTGTTTTTAGCTGAATAACTTCAAGAATTTTTATCGAGAACTAAACATGTTAGAATTTTTTAATTAAAATTGGAACAATGCATTTTGTCGGCGTACATAAGGTGTTTTTTTTCATTGAGGTCAAAGGTCATTAAGGGGGTCAAAAGGTCAATCAAAAATTTAAAAAAATCAAAATCCATGTATAAGTTCCGATTAACAGCTGAAATTCACCAGGAATATTTCTTATGACATCCTAAGCACAATGCAAGAGCAGTTGACCCCATCCGTGACCCAGGGGTCAAGATATAGGGGTCAAAGGTCAAATTTCGAAATTGGTCCAATCGAGCTCAAATTCAACAGGAATTATTCTTACGACATTCTAAACATGTTAAAATATTTATGACCCCAAAGGTCAAAGTTTAGGGTCAAAGGTCAAATTTCTAAATTGCTCAAACTTGACCCTTTAACAGGTCGGCTTGTGTGTCATGTCTCGCATGACTTTCTATATAGCTCTTGTTTCTATTGCCTTACAGCTTCTTCATATGAAGAAGTATTTCTTACCTTGAGGTAGTTGATTGATGCATGTGTAACCTTATTGCATCCAGACACATAGATGTAGCCTAGATCAGGGCAGTTATTGGCTATTGCTAGCACACTCTTGTCTGTGATGGCGTGTAGACCAGAGAGAACGATTTCCTTCAAAGCTGGGCAGCACCTGGCAATCTCCACTACACCAACGTCAGTCACCTACATAGATGGAAATTAGTGGTTTGGACTTGGATGAAATACTTTGTACTGGCGATCTTGAGAATTGGATGCACATACTATTATTACAAGACTTCAGCTATTATGGAGGTGCAATAATGTGTCCAATTAAAGAGGGGGCAAGCAAATTTTGGCTATAGTCTATATATCTACCTTGAGTCACCGGCACTAGCTTTGAAGCTCAGCGTGTTCTGCATTAGTTTATCGTTACTTGGTGCGTGTACATACTTTTACGCACCGATCAATGTGCCGCATATGGACATGCAAGAAATCATGCTAAGCCAACGCAGCACATGCTGAACTTCAAAGCTAGTGCCGGTGACTCAAGGCCAAAGAGGGTCTCCATTAATTTTGGGAGACCATGGTTGTTATTCACCCATACCCACACTTTTTTAGGACAAAAATAGATTGTCAAAATCACCAGGTCATAGCCGAAAGACACAACTATGACTAATGTCATCACAGTCTGCCAACCTGATGTACACATCTTGTGCAGTTTCTAACTATGCTAACAGGTACAATGGATTTTTGCATTTCTTGTAAGTTTGGATCCCAGTTTTGTGTTTAAATTCAATGAATTTAATGTTACAATATTGGAATACCAAATAAGATAGCTTGGACCTGCAAAACATAACCCATGCATTAGTGTTTAATGGTGAAGGTGCCTTCCATATTAGATTCTGATTGCTGATAAGCCTGATATTATTTAAATGGGGATAGTCCCATCAACATCATCCCCACTTTTTCGTCCATCAAATGGGAGGTGTTGGCAAAAGTGGAAAGCCAGTATCAGTGATTTCATCATTGGCATTAATTTCATACAGTTTTATCATTAGCAGACTGCAAAAAAAGTTATATTCTACAAGAAATAGTATGTCACAGCAGTAGCTTGATCAGACAGAAGCGAAAAACAGTGTATGTGGCGAGTACAGCAGGTCGGAATCTGAGCAAAGCCTCAAAAAATCTAAAACTGATACATAAAGGGTTCAGTCCAATCACATAGTCAGGGCCGTTGGCACTGGTTTCGCACCGGTAGCGGTTGATGAGCGTCCATTTGTGAAAGCCTTGAGGGATTTTAAAATATTTTGATAAGACTATTCAGCAGTTCAGTCACCGTTTCTAAGTTTCCCAAAGCCATCCAGGAGGTAAATAAACTGAAATGTGTGCGGATGTGTCCTTCAAGTTTAAAGGTATCGCAGCACAATACAGTTTTAACAGCAAAATTTTGGAGAAGGTAGAGGAGGCCAGAGAAATTTCAGAGCTTCCTGAAGACAGTGACAAGCTGTTGGAAGAGGTATTTAAGAATAGCAATAGCAGAAATAGACTCATACCATTCGCGGACAAATTTGATGCAGGGTAGGGTGCCGTGGAGGAGTACGAGTCTGACGATGTTGCAGATGACAGTAAGGATGAAAAGAAAATGTGAGCTGCGTCAGCCAGAGCATTACACAAGTGTAAAGCGACAAAACAACAGACTAAGAAGTTCAGTAAAAGAGGTTCAGGCTGAGCTGTGACAACCTATTCTAATCAGTGCTTCTAATAATTACAACCAGTTTTTCATGGCCCTCACAGCAACAACTGATTCAATCCATATACCAGCACATCCAGTTCTCTCAAAACAGGTGACATATGCTTCGCACACGGAAAGCTGGGACACTGGCAGAGAAATTGCCCAAGCACACCTAGACAAGGATATCCCAGAGACATGAATAAACAGGGAATAGCATAATATTTAGGTTGCACATGCTTCTGGAAATGCAAGTTAGCAGATAATTTAATTATCAGAGTAAGCAATGTAACAGAGATAAACAAAAGCAGTAGTGAAGTATGGGTTTCAGCGAGTATGGGAGCGAGTAGTAGTTTGAAATGAGAGGAGGCGATATGCAATATTGTTGTCTCGCAGTACACTGTGAGTATGACACCTCTCAGATAATAGTGTCATCATTATGTTTTTGTTTTAGCCTCTTTGAAATGGCAGTATAAGAATTAATGGTTAAGCTCACAAATTAGAGAATTGCTGCTGATTGCTGATAAGTTTGATATTGATTTAAAGAGGTGATCCCATCAACAACATCATCCCCACATTTTTTCCATCAAAATGAAAATTTTGGTATCAATGAAAAGCCCAATATTTGTCTCATCAACTCTATGAAATATTACGGGGAAAAGATGTTGTGTTTGGTTTTTATAAGCTGAAATGTGCCTTTTGAGAGGAGTGAGAGCAATCTCTCCTCTACAGCTCTTCTTATGTTGCATTTGCAAGAGCAATTTATAGCTCGTCTAGATTACTTGTTAAATTCTTTATCCTTTGGCCACAGGTGCAAACAGCTCTTCTAAAGCTCTTCTTGAAGAGACCAGAAGAGGATTATACAGCTCTTTTCTCATTTTCAAACGACAGTCCCTGCACAGGTGGGGAACGGGGGTCAAGTTCATTCAACCAAGATGGAAACAGCATTCTTTGTTTTCCTTTAAAACAATAAGTATCTACTGTGTGCATCAATTTTCAAGTAAACATAATACACTGATGAATACTGTCCTATGTACAGTATACTGTAACTTTTAACTACCTTACAGTATACACATTTTGGTAAACACATATTTTTACTAAATGACTTGTAAGTGCTTATTACCTGAGATGTACAACTTTTAACTCCAACACGCTTCAGCTTGGGACAGTTATTTGCGACTGAGATCAGGATTTGGTCGGTGACACTGTGAACTCCTGACAGAAACAGGCTCTCTATATTGCTGCATGATGTGGATATGGCCTCTAAGACACTATACTCTATCTGAAAAAGAATTATATTGAAAATAGTAGTGTAAATTTGCTACATATTTTTGCATATTTGGCAATATTTTTAGTGCATGCATCTTTAAATGACAATTAGAGATTTTCTATACAAACTATGCAGCCAAAGTACTGCACCATATCAAGCATAATAGACCAATTTGATCATAAATATATCATATTTGTGTATTTCAATAAACATTGCCTGTAACTTAAACAGGGTGTGACCCGATCGACTACCTCATCCCCAATTTTTCTTCATCAGTATGTTCCAAAAATACTAGAATAATATGCTTTCCAGAAGTAACAAATTCAGCGTGAGCCAAAACAGTATACACCTTAGCTAAACTTTTGTTCACCAGAAGTTTGGTAGTATCATTTGTGGGCATTTTGCTGGTGACAGTATCAAGTCACACACTGCATAAATACAAGGACAGTCTGTCAGCACCTTTGCAGCACAAACACAAAAAAACATTAATTATAAGTCTCTTAGTGTCTTAGCTAGCCACCCGTCTGGCCGTCATTTTAGACGGGGAGTTTGCTCCTGGGACGGGCAAAGTTAATGCCTTTGACAGATGCTGCATTATAATTGTAGGTATTGACAAAGGCTGTTGACCTCTTTAGTAGACCAGCTTTGTAAAACAAGGCCATAGCAAGACATATTTGAACTCTTTGAAGCCCCAATGGGCTGTAGAGGTCTGGTAAATGTTTTAAATATCAAATTAGGACAGGTATTTCTATCAAATGATGGGTAAACCTCAATTTCTAGCTAAGACTCTAATGTCACTACAGAACTTGAGGTGAACCATAGTCTAGGTACCTGCTATCATTGGGACAACCTGTCAAACTCACCTCCCTACATCCACTTAGTCTGATCTCTACCACCTGCTGTGCTCGTTTCTTGTCCTGGAACATTTCCAGCAGTGAAGTCCCCTTCAAGTTGGCACAGTAGGTGAGACATATGTGCTCTAATTCTGTACAATAATTGACGATGTGTCTCAGAGTATGATCATCCAGACTTTGACGGCAGCCACTCATGTCCACATTGGTTAACTGCTTGCCCACTGACTTGAAGATCTGTTAAGGACCCAGAAATCATCACTGGTAAGTTTTCAATGATCAACCGATAATATCAATTTCTATAGTTTTTAGACACATGTGTAGGACTAATGTATTGCTAGTTACTCCCAAATTTGTTCACAAAATATGGACACCTGACTGTTCAGTGTTCAGCTATTTATCTGATGATCGCCGTTTTAGGCGTGAAACTCCGAGTAATAAATCATGCTGTTATAACATAATTACGCTGTTTTATGTATTTTATTACACGCTCTACTATCTAATAGTATCGAGCACTATCTTCAGCTGTTTTGATTAACTATATATTATGACACCTGACTGTATATATTTGTCTGTATTTCATGAGATAATTAACAAGTAAGGGGTAATGATTTTATCCTTTACTGAACATGAATTCTATATCTTCAGGCTTGTTGGTAAACTTTGATGAACATGCTGGAGGATATTTTAATAACAGTTACACATATGTGTGCATGTGATAAAGAGTATGCAGGCAATACAGAATATGAAAGTACATTGCTTCCAAACAATTAAACCAATACATTTATGAATTATTCTTTTTAATGCAATGTAGGTCATTCATGTATACCAACCTATGCAACCTATGAGTTCAGCATCCTTCAAATCAAATTCCATTATATTTTGGCGACATGTCAATGATGAAAATACCTAACAACGACAGCCCCTTCCTGGCATTCATCTAGTATTTTATCCATGTCTTACCTTTTTGATAGAGTCATCATCCAATGTATTAATGCCACATAACTGAAGATCTTCCAGTTTCGGTAGTCTAGCTATTGCCTCTTGCAGTTGCTCTCCATCTACTTGAAGTCCTCCGAGCACTAGGGTTGTAATACTCAGTGGTAGATGCTTCAGATTGTTCTGAGGTTCCAAGATCTTATGGCAGAAGGAAAGATCTAGCAGCTGCATACGATTGCACTTTGAAAATAACTGCAATAAGAAGAACAATATTACGGAATGTAATCACATTCTCATTACTACCTTTTTGTTAGTGACGTATGTAATGTGCGTCTTTTGATGGTTGTAGTATCAAATTGCAGTATCAAAACACAAGGCATACAAGCATGCGTCCAAGGACGGTCTGTTGTCACGCTTGCAGCCGACGTCACTACCAAACTTGAGTTGAGCTTAAGTACAGAGCTCACAAATTTTTGCTCACAAATGACTGGTATACAGATTTAACACCCACCTTTTGTTTTACAGCCAAATGAATATTCAATTTGGCAAGTTATGGCCTGTAGATAAATAAATTGTTTTGAATTTCATTGAGCCAGTAACAATCTTCAAGTTAACATTACTTTTTAGTTCTGTACAGTATTGCTTTGATTTTTCAAATAATTCTTCATTATTATTTTCATTTTGTTTATTTGCAAGTAGTCTGATGGCTAATCACTGTTTTTCTCTTTTTTCAGTTCTTATAGTTATATGCTTTATTTGATCCTCACTTAATTCCCACTTAACTTGTCTTGACAAAACATTGTTGATCTGTTACATAGTTAATTTAGGATATATGAAGTAGAGAGAGGTTCAAGCTATTTTCTTGTTGAAATATACCTCTTCAATGTAAGCTGTGAGAACTTTGTACCAGTGTGTTATTATTTTTTGAAAAAAAATACAAAAATCGCCACAAATTTATCAAGGGGTGTAGTACCATCTTAATCTTACCGTTGGTAGACATTCACCGGTAATCCTATTGCATCCTTGTAAGATGAGTCTGCAAGAACAATTTGACATTAACAACCACTTAGATTTAAACAGTTTTAAACAAGACAAATTGAATTCTTTTGTACATTTATGCTTCCATATGCTATACAACCAGTGCCCTATATGTAATAGACCTTTTCAAACCGATGTTTTCCGATGTGTAATGCATGTCACTGACAAGCGCTTATGTCAATTTATGCGAGTGTAAGGATGCAGACGTACACAGTGAACATGCATGGTTTTCCCATTGTTTCCAATGTTGATTTGAAAAGGTTTATTGCTAAAACTATTACCTTGTTTCACCTCAAGTTTAGTAGTTATATAGTTGCTTATTTTGCTCACAAAATTGTGCATGCTAACCTAATTATGCAGAGTGCATACACACATACAAAGGTGGTTTGTTGATGTGCTTTTGGCAAAACAATATAAAGGCTATGGGCTATTCCAGTTGATATCCATACACCCCTTATGGAAGACATGACCTTTATCTTCCACACAAGAAGTGTGAATACCTGCATGAGTGACTCCATTTGAAATCTACACCCCTGTGTGGAGACTAAGGTCACATCTTACATATATATAATTGCTGTACTCTCAACACCTTGTATGTGATTTTTAAGTGTCTCACAAATTGCTTCATCCCCTTAATCCAATGATGAAATGGTCAAAGTACAATCAAAATATCACACGTGACCATATTTAATTATTGGAATAAGATGGCACACTTTTTAAAACAGGGGATGACCAATATTCAGCTATGACCTGGCTAGATGCACAATAATGAGATACATGTAGTTCATATAACCTAAAACAAGATATCAATGTACTTTTGGACTTTTTTTACTTCTTGACATCCAGTATATTACTTGCTAGCTTTTTCCTTTCATTGATCAAAATGCATGGATTATATGAATTTTAATTTTTGATGAACAATTATTTTCGCCTATAATGATATGTGTTATTCATGTATTTTTTTACCATAATTATGTTATGCTGAGTCAATTGATATAGGTTTATCTATTTCTATAATTGGGTGCTCTGTAAGTGTAAGGAGATAATTCTTGGGTCCTGATGGGATAAATGCTCAAGCAAGACTAAATGCCTAAATAACAATGTGGACAGAAAAGAGAGAAACAGGATTGAAAATCAAGTATTACCTTTATATAAAGCCTGCTCAGAGTTAGACTGGCATCAAGATAGGGATTATTACAGCTTATGGAATAAAGCTGTCCCTCAATGAAGTCTTGACAAAAGACTAATTTTTAGTAGGCTTACATGTGACACGATCAAGGGAAATGAGACGGATGTTGCTAATATTGATTTTTAGATATTGGCAAAGAAAGTCTTAAAATTCTTTTGTTTTTTTATTGTTTTCAGCGATTGATAAATTGACTTCGCAAAGAAAAGTTGTATCAACATGGAGTTTTCAGTTTCTGAAAGCTCTAAATGTCCTTTTTAGAAACCTATGTAAAACTCATTTTCGACCAGGGTCGACATGCGACTCATTCCCCTTGATCATGTCACATATGAAGGATAGACAGAAGATTGAGATCAGACCAAAGAAGACCACTCCCAACTAACAGATTTATTATCAGCTTCTGGGTCAAGAGAAAGGAAACTCTCATTGCATCCAATCTTAATGATAACCATGGCTTAAATTAGACTCAAATTTACTTACATTTTGATATTGGGACAGTTTTCTGCTAACATCTCCAGGTTTGTATTGCTGAGAGTCTGTAAACAACCTAAATCTAGATGGAGCTGTATGTTAAGAAAAGTTATAAAGATAAAGAAAGTTATACTATGATTTTGGTGAGACATACAGAACATGAGTATGTTTAAAATTATAACCCTAGTCAATGTCACAAACTCCCACACCATGGGTGCCTCCACTGGGATGGGGGCGGGATGCTTAATTTCTTTCTGCAACCACCACATTATAGGTATAGCGTATTGAAGAAAACAAATAAGAAGTGAGGACAGGAAATACAGGGCACCCCACCCAAATCAGCCCTGTGGGGTGGGGTTAGATTTAAAGTCTCTACTGCAGTGTGAGAAGTACACATAAGAGCAAAAAGTTATTAGAAAATGTGGGCCTTATTTTAAAGTAAAACAATGTGGATCAAAAACTCCCTTTTTGTTTCAAGGTTGTGGCGTTATTTTGTTCTTGTGTCATTTTCATTTATGCCTACATTAATGTTTGTGACCTACATGTATAAAGAATTGAAAGATTGAATCATATTGTTTTCTCAAAAATATTTCTGAAGTCTTCATTTTCCTTACCATGACTACTAACTGCAATATGAATTTACACAAACTTCCTAGAGCATTTGAACAACTTATTAAAAATAACAAGTATTAAAAAATAATCTCTTCTTCTTCTCTGGAATATTTTTCAACATCCCATATGGAACAAAACCTTCAATGATTTCCATATAACAAAAGTATTAAAAGATGTTTCCCTGTAAGCCTTTTTAAGAAAAGCCCACTTACCAGATTAGATCCAAGGCATTGTGCAATGTTGGGTATGATATCTTCAGTGACTTTGTAACAATAACCAAGATTCAGTTTGGATATGGTAGGGTTTTTGGTCACTAGTGATTGGACTCCTGTAAAGGGAAAATATTTTTAAAAAAACACACAGTTAAGATTATTTTGGGTCAAAAAATAAATACTAACCAGATCAGATCTAGAAATAAGATGTATCACACTCCAAAATCTGGCTACTGTGCTACAACAAGTGGGATGCAAAATTGCAATATAACTAAATGATAAGCATTCTATTGCATGCCCACCTACCTCATAGTACTCCCCTTTTCCAAACAATATTGCACATAAACTTCAAAAGTAGGGTGATTTTATTGAATTCTGAAAGGGAATGGCAACACCACAGTGGAGATTGGGCAAAACCAGTCAGAACTTTTGCCACCCAGATGCCCTCAATAAAAGCTCAAAAGCTCAAGTCGATCCTTCATGTAATTATTTTGTGTAAGCTAATCCTAACCCTAATCCTAACCCTAAACTAACCCTAACCTTAACCCTAACCCTAATTTTGTGTAAAATTACATGAAGGAATAACCCAAAATGATGACAATTTCCACTTTATGCAGTATAATTTTGCACAAAATTGGTTGACTTTTACCCCTCCCTTGAAATTCAGTTGCTTTGCTCACAAAGAAAGACTCTCAAAAACATTTGTGCTGCAACTGGGAATTACCGGAGTGCACAGGAGAATACTCAACTGAATATATATTTCTACTTTTTAATTCTGATAAAAAATCTTTAAAACAAGGAAATAACCTTGAAAATGTTCATGCCTCATCAGCAGAAATAATGTTTACCCATTTATAGCTGCTGTGTGCATACTGTATATGTGATATGCATGAGTTAACTTGAATGCATGAATACCAGAGCAGCTCATGTCTATCTGCTGCTGGGCTGTTGCTAAGTTATATAAAGAACATACACTATTATAGGTCTTCACAACCCATAAAACATAGAATAAAGAATTATTATTCAAAATAAATATGGTATGATGGTTCTGGTGTGTATGGCTTTCCACAGGTGTATCATAATCCCAATTGATAATACTGCTCCAAGAAAGTATCCTTACACTTGGAAAAATAATCGTAATTTCAAAACTGAACCATATTGGGGTAAATTTGATTTTTTAATAGATGCACTATCTAATCCGGCACATTTTGACACCCCTTTGAATCCAATGTGATTTCATGAAGCAAAGTTACAAGCATTTGATTAGACGAAGGTCCAGTTTCAAAAGTGTTACTCTGGCCTATTCAAAACTCCACGGACTAGACATTTGGTTTGAGAGTGGTGAATGGCTAAGTTGTGCGTGCCTCTAATTGAAAACAAAAATGAACAAAAGAAAACTGAAACAAATGAGCTGACAAATATAATGCAAGTTATGAAAAGTACAGAGAAGTAAAAACTGAAATATATACTGCTTTAAATAAAGTTTCATCGAAGAAACTGTGTAGTCTCTTTGTTGCGCTTGTTGGAATCTTTTTGCGCCTTGTATAGGCCAATTTGTTACTTTTAAAACTGGACCTTCATCTTTATTTTTTTGTCTGTGATACGCATGAGTTCACTATTTGGACCTTCATCTATTGAATTGCTTGTAACTTTACTTCTAGAGGTCACATTGGATTCAATGTGGTGTCATAATGTGCAGGATTACAAGGGGTTAGAATGATTAGGGGAGGACGGGTTAGTGTATTGGTCTTCTCACTCACTGCAGCCCAGGTTCAATTCCCTGTGTTGCTTCATGTGAGTTTGGTTGGCGATCCATGCTCAGCCTTGCAGCTTTGGGTGCTCGGTTTTCCTCACTGCTTTTAAAATTGTACCTCTTTGCCTATTCCTGTCCCATCCTATCCTATCTGTCCTGGTTGGCACCCCTCTAATTTAGTAGGCTCTGAGCACTATTGGGCTTTGCCTGACTGAGGCTGAATCAAATAAATGATATGGGGGAGGGGGCACATGCCTCATTGTGTTATAAACAGTGTTCGAAATAAGCACATGGGGACAACCATATTGAGCTATGAACTTATCCCCTGGACAACCATTATTTGGATTCTTTGCACTCAAAAACATGACATATATATTTTGGGGACAACCAAAATGTTTTGAGGACAGCAGATTCATGCTTTAGTTGTTCTCGGGACAACCTCCATACTTTTCTTATTTCGGACACTGGTTATAAACATTAGAGTATTAACTGCCAAATTAGATGGAAATGATCCAGTACAGACAGGGCCATGTACATGCTCCCTGGTTGGGACAAAGCAATCATGGACATCATCACTATTCATACCTCTATTTTCAATGTTAGCACACTTGAACAGGTCCACTTCTTCAAGGTTTGGTGATGCTACTGCTTCAAGTCCTTTACATGTCAGGTGGGGAAGGTTTCTTAATTTCAGTCGCTCTAGTCCATTCTGTTGGTGAAGAACGGTATGAACACCCCCATCTGAGAAGAGTACACAATACAGAATGTGATAATCACAATGTGTAAAACATAAAACATCTTACTTCTATGATAAAACATCATATTGCACATATTTTACTTGATGAGAACATTTCTACCTAAGACCCCCTGTGACCTAATTCTACTTTTAGTACCCCACTTGCTTGTAGTCACTAGGAATTGTCCGGTGATTTACCCCAGGGCATTCAACTTTAAGTTATTTTGGAGTGTGCGGTGCAAATAGCCAAACTGATTTAAAAGTTTTCGGCTTAGAATTGACATTTTGAGGGCTACATTTCTTTTTGAACTTGGGGTATTATTATGGCCTGAACAATGCTCCAACTGGAACTGCTGGAGAGGAGTGCAATGGCTGTCGATTTCTTAACAGCTGCATATATGGTGATTTCACAAAAGGTCATTAGTTCAAATCTGCCTCCAGAAGACATGATGCGTGCATAAAGCACAAAAGAAATCCCCAGTTGAAGTGATATTGATTGACTCATTTGCTTTTTACTTGTTCCAGGCATCATGTCTTTTGGAGGCATATTTGAACTAATGACCTTTTGTGAAATCACCCTATACCAGACGACATTGTGCTACTATCTGATACTGCCAACCAAGCACAGGAATTGCTCAAAAACTTGGCGAGTTTACACATGAATGCTAAGAAAACACAATTCATGGTGTACAACCATTCAACAGATGTTGAAATCCAAACCGAGGATGGCATGCAGCTTACTGGAAGAAGTAAAAGACTTCAAGTACTTGGGGTAGTGGGTCAGGAGTATTGAGCAAGACATCAAAGTAAGAAAGGCAATGGCATGGAAAGCTTGTAACAAGCTCAATAATATTTGGAAATCTTCCTTACCCAGACACCACAAAATGCACCTAGTTCAAGCCATTGTAGAAAGCGCCCTACTGTATGGTTGTGAAAGCTGGACCACCACCAAGAAAAATTGGTAAAGCAATGGATGTATGCTATACGGTCATTTTCACGGTAAAGGGTGTAACTTTTGATTTTTAGGGTCAAAATTTCAAACCACTTAAATATGTTTCTGTTTACTGTAATCATGCATAGAAGCAACTTAAATTCCAGTAAAATAGTGTTTCAAGGCTTAAACCTTTTGATTTCTGATAAAAATTTGACATTTCCATAACATTTTGGTTAAAATCTAAGAAAAATGTATTTTACATAAGCTCAGAAAATTATGACATGAAAGCTGGAATACATGTGAAATCCCATTCCAAAGTAAGTCAACAGATATAAGTTAAATTTTATACCATGTTTTGCTATGTTTGTAATTGCAATTTTGAAAATTTTTAACATCAAGGGTCATTTGCAATGGAAATTTCCCAACCTTAAACATATTTTTTAAGTTTTAATTGGGTTCCTAAAATAATTTAAATGTCTAACTTCATGTACAAATACTACTTGATGAAAGGAACCTCCCAGCCAAGTTTCACTGAAATTGGAGTTATTTTTTAGAATTGGCAATTCAAGCGATTTGTGTTTCGGAGGCTTCAGTTAACAACACAGGTGATCATAAAAGTAAAATATTTGGCTAACTACTACAAGTTGACATGAAAAATAGGTAAAAAATATCACAATTACCAATTTTCATGCTTTGCTTCTAAGTATTGAATTTCAGTTGTGACAAAAATTAAATTATCACAGCAAGTCATTTTTTTTGTTTCGGAGGCTTCATGTTTACAATGGTTAAACATGGCAGAAGTAGTTTTTTTTAAACAACACTGTTGGGATCATCTAAGCTGTTATTTTCTTGTGTGTATTGAATCAATGATTCTATCGCGGCAGATATTGCAGATTTATAACATGATAATTTTTTCACCCATTTGTTAAGTATGGTGTTATTTGCATGTGAAGCCTCCGAAGCGGGCTTTCTTGGATATCAGTATATTTTTCAAGCATTAACCATAATATCAATTTTTTTTTTTTTTTTTTTTATTCTGCACATATCATGCAACAATTACAATGCAGATATCAATATGGAACATACCAATTTAGATATGCATAGATGATAATTAAGTTTACTGTTGTTTGGAGGCTTCATTTGTTTCGGAGGCTTCAATTGTTAACGGAAAGTTTGTATTGGGTCCCCTTTTCAATCTGTGATATATATCTCCATGATTTAAAAACTAGTGACTTGAGGATCTACTTTGCTACATTTTGATAAATAGATTGGATGAGCTCTTTTATTTATATTTGCCCAAGCTTGCTGAACAGTTTGTTTCGGAGGCTTCAAAAAAGTTAACGGAAAATCGGCTCTTTGAAGTCAAGATTTTATAAAATTTTAAAAGCTTGCAAATCAACTAATTTTTGTTACCCATTTCAAGTTAAGATATCAACTGTTATGAATCAAGAAGAAGTGAAGAAATAACCAAGAATTATGAACCAAAGCTATACCCACAAAGTTTGTTAACAATTGTTAACGGAAAATGAAGCCTCGAAGCGACAAATATCGAAGTCCGGTTCTCAAAAATACAGGGCTGTTCACAATTAAATCTAATGTGGCAGTGTTTACTGAACATATGACCGTACTTTCAGGATAAGAAAAATTATCCATGAACTAACTGAAGAAAACACAGGGTTTTACAAAAATGTTACTGTTTTTACAGTTTTTCAAAATGGCAATATTAGGTACATTTAAGCCTGCTAAAACTGAGCGCAGTAACTCCCGAAGATGATTATGCTACCCAAGGTAGCTGCTAACTAGATGACTTATGTGGCCAAAAATCATGGAATTCTGTGGCTTTATTAGAAAACTACGGATCAAAATGTTAAAAATCCAAAGTTACACCCTTTACCGTGAAAATGACCATACAAGAATGTTACGTGCAGCACTAAATGTGAGCTGGATTATGACCAATAAGGAATTGTATGGGGGGACATTCCATCTGTAACCTCGAAAATCAGCACAAGAGGGCTACGGTTTGCAGGACACTGTAAGAGAGCCAAAGGGAGGATTACGTCTGATCTGGTTACATGGAAACCCACACAAGGAAAAAGAACCAAAGGAAATCCCAAGAAGACCTTTAGGGCTCATATTGAAATACCCTACCACGTTTTCACACAGAAAGAAGGCAGGATTCCCCTTGCTAAGCGCGCGCCGCAGGAAAGCTCGGTCATAAAACGGATGGATTATATGCATCAGTGATACACCCTGCCCAAGATTTTAACAAAAGAAGGCTAGTACAGGAAAGCTGCAGGATGGTGCACACCTTCCTGTGTAAAGGAATTTTAATATGAGCCCTTATATATATATATGGACCTGCTTCAACAAGACACAGGATATACAGTGGTAGAAATTGAGACCAGCATGCAGGACAGGAAATTATGGCGAGCCATCATTGATGCCCGACAGCAAGAGTCGCCAGAGTAAGAGTAAGTAAGAGTATACCAATAACACCTTTTAAGGTCAGTAACCCCTTGGGTGAGTTACACACTCCTTTTCAGAAAATAGTATTTTATATCTTACCTGTAACCCCCTGGCAGCCAGTGATGACAATCGAGTCTAGTTTACATTGACACAGGTCTATTTGAGTTAACACATGGTCTGTTACTTGATCACACCACTTGAAAGTGACACGTCTAGTAAAAACATAAACAAACAAGATTTACTAATTACGTGTTTGAAGAATAAATATGGTAAATCTTCTGCTACATGTACTTTATGCCTATACATGTACACTGTGATCATTATACATATATGTAGCTGTTGACAACCCTCCCATATTCCACTCAACTCTTGTTCCACACCCCTCCAGCTCTTTCTTTCCTTTATCCTCCTCTCCCTTAATACCCTTATCCCACTTCTGACACCAATTTGTAGCCAGGGAGGGGGGAGGCAAGTAAAATCAGATTGAACTAATCATTACTGTCAACTTCATACATCTGATAATTTTGTAAGAACCTTGATAGATCTGCTAATATAAATGATGATATACATAAAGTTTGATCAGCTCGTAATAGGCGGGAAATGTTAGGTTTTTACCACTACTCGGAGAAGTAGACCCACATTAAGAGTGCTAATGGCCTATATTTTGTGTGTTAAAGGAAGGTGACCTGATATATTTGGAAAATCTAATTCTTTAAAACTTATGTATAACATAAAATGTCATCCCTTTCAAGCACTCGTGCAAAAAGAACATGTAAATATTTGTTGTAAATGTGACTAATTCCTAATGGAATTACCGACATTTATACAGCGTGATATTGGTAGTCTACAGTGTTTTTATTAATGATAATCATCATGATCATGTAATATATTGATTTCAAGTGAATGGTCCTATTTTGCTCATAAACATATTGAAATTAGAAGTTCCAACTCAGTGTATTTCCGAAGACATCATCAAAAAACTGCCTAATTAGTCTCAAATGTGGTAAACCATACATGTATATATTTGAGACTAATTCAACAGTTTTTTGATGATTTCTTCCGAAATATACTGATTTGGAACGCCAAATTTCAAAATGTTTATGAGAAAAATATGAGCTTTCATCTGATACCAAAATCAGCATTTTGATGAGGTAAAGTGGGGGATGAGATTGTCAATCAGGTTACCCACCTGTACAGAAAGTAGACAAAGTGTAGGACTCAAATTAATAATTTATGATGCTTCTGGTGAGATGTCACAAGACAATTCTCAAAATAAAATATTTTGATATTAATATGTGATATTATCAAAGTATACATGTACCAGTACATACCTGATTGCTGGAGAAAAGAGATGATAGGTAATGTGTGGTAAATATTGCTGAGTCAGCATATCATGGTCTACAAGACGTCTTAGGAGGATCTCCTTGTGTTTTGTTGGCAAGAATTTACCAACGCGGCTGATGCTGTGGAGGTTCTCACCGATACATTGTAGGCAGATGTCATGAAGTTTCTTCACCATGATGATCAAAGGGCACTATCAGTCAGTTTTGCAGTTTAATTTACTTCAGTTTCTGTTCAGGTATGATGAATCTATCTGCGTACATACAAAAGAACAACATTTTTTAAATATTAAATTCTCATTGACCTAATAACAATGTCATACCGTACTTGAAAACCAAAGAATAAATTAAATAATAAACAAATTTAATAGTGCAAAAATGTAAAGAAACATTGGTTTGACAGAATACAAATACATGTAGAGTACCATACCATACATACTAATACATTATACTTTATACTGGAACCTACTTGGGTATAAAAATAATAAAATTGTTTTCAATAAAATGTTTAAAGTGACAAATATTGATTTTCTGTTTAAAATATATGTGTTCAACTGCTCAAAAAAAAATTAGCCATACATTTTACGATACAATTACCGAATAGGGTGCAACTTGCTAGACTTGAGTCCAGTCCTCGTTTACGGAGTTTAGGGTTAGGGTTTAGGGTTGGGGTAGGGCAGTCTTGTAATAAGACTAGTAGAGTTGCACTTTATTCGGCAATTGCTCCCATTTTACAGTAGATAGCAATACCTTCAATTGCTTGTTGTGAGAATAGGCCTATATAGTTGATTATACACTTTTATCCAACCTTCATGTTAAATTTTACATTTCTTTCTTTTTAGACTGCTTTCATGTTCACAATTTCTTGTTTAATATAGCATATACTTTAATTTTTAAAAGCTTGTTCCAAAAATGCCAAAATCTGAATTTTGATTAATTTTAACATGTTTTGGTTTATAGTACCTTCCCAATTGTCTCTTAAGGTTTGCCAGATACTTTGAACATTATTCATTAGTAAATTTTATTAAGTGCCTACAACCTTTACAAGGTTCTTCTTGGAGAAACTGAAATGTTTGTTATCAAATGTGCTGGTGATCCTGGTTCAAAATAATACAGTCCGAGCGAGGTGCTGACTGAAGACCTCAAGTGTGTTGACAAAACTTTCAAGCAACCAGGCTAAGTAAACAAGCTTTCTACATTACAGTACTGGATAGTTGAAAATGGGTGAATACAAACTGGAACTTTAAATGGATTCAAAAATGTGCGGTAAACAAAAGTCACTGACTTTTCCTGAAGAAGCGCAGATTGGCTTCTTTTAGTCTTAGAAGTACTTATTGTAACCAGAATCATGCTCAGATACATACATATATTACATAATAAAAATAAATAACTTACAATAGAACTTTTGAAGCTATCATTTAGAACTGCTAGGCGATACTGCCTTACTCAAATTTTATTTTAAAATACTGGTAAACTAAAGCATGTTGACAGTATCCGTCATTATATACCTATATACCATGGTAGACTCCTACCTATTTTTAGCATTTTTACATCACCTTTAGGCCTGGCTAGACTATATACACCATACCATAAAAGGCAAAGTTTAATGAGTCATGCAGCTAGACCAAATAAATTATTTGTAAGCTTACTGTAAACATTTCATAACAATATTATTTTTTTTAAATACAATAAACTACTGACGAGAGAATTTGGAAACACCCACCATCACTCATTGAAATATGTGGTGTTGCTTTATATCTTCATCTTCAATACACAAATGTACCACAAATCACAAAACATGAATTACAACTTTGCAAGTTCTTGATGATCATAGCAAGCCTACTTGTGCATGAAGTGTCAACCATGTAAACACATGTACGTTGACATTGTTGACTTCCTGGTTCATATCATGAAATGGGTATAACTAAAAAACGATCTTCATCAAAACAACTTCACATTGAGTTGTTTCAAGCTATTACACTACTCAAAAGTCAGGATGCAATTTCAAAGTAGTTACGGTTTAAAATTTTGACCTTAATCAGAAAAATAAAGAGAAAACACTTGTCTTGAAAAAGAAACACGCCCAGAAACACACCCAATTATAGAGAAAACACCCCTATTTTTAAAATTAATTCGCCCAAAAGTGCGATCATTGTGACCCTGACCTTTTTCACATGTCATAGGTCACATTACTGATGAGATGGAAAATTCACGTGCATGTAAGTAGAAAATGTGGAGTTTTTCTTGGAATATTTAAGTCCTAAAATCAGTGTAACATTTTTTCAAGCTACATTTTAAAGATAAATAAGAATGACTTAAATGTAATATGGACAATTAGCGAGATTCGTAAATCTAATTAGTACACAAAGACTCGCATAAAAATTTAAATTAAAAATCATGAATTTACAAAAACTACTTCACTCAGCTCACCATGCATGCTCACTCAGGCATGTACAATGTGTAGGGACTGCACATGAGAAATTAAAATGCATGGTAATTTATTTCAGCATATTTGTATAGTAATACATTTTAGGATTAAAATGATGTTTGGAACTTAAAATTTGACCAAGCGGTTACAAAGTTATGACGTTTTAAAGATTTTTGAAATCTGGCATTTTTCTGTAAACTTTCCATTTTTTTTTCAATACAAACACATGAAAAGCACAGTTCTGCCAATTACTCGAGAACTCTAGCTTCAAATTTGCACACGATAGTTTACGCATTCGATGCTAGAGTGCTTTGCTATCATTTTTCGGTGCAATTTTTTTCACCGGAGGTCAGGCACGAGACCCTGTGTCTATTGTGTTAATTTCTGTTGCGATGAACAATGGGCAATGAACATACATCTATTCAATTCTCTCTCACTTCAGTGAACATGGTGAATAAAAATGATGGCCATCATCGAGGTCGCGTCTCTGAAGTCATGAAAAGATTGCTCTCAGAAAAAAACAGGGTTTTCTACCTGTATTTTAGCTAGAATATCTCGAGCTACCAGAGGTTATTTATGTAGAAATTTGGATGCAGGTTATTTCATGATTTCGATGAGTCAACTGTGCAAGATTTGCCTTTGGACACTCTAAAATTTTGCTGAAGTGTATTAGCAACATTTTTGACAAGGGAGGGTAACCGGGTGCGTTTAACCCCGGGGCTCGGGGTCCTAGGGGGCCTGTAAAAAGTGAAGAAAACATACTTTGGCTTTGCTATGGGCCAGTAAAGGTTAAAAAAGCAAAGAAAAGGGACTTCAGGGGCCCATTAAAAGGTAAAGATAAGATACCTTGTATTTGTAATACATGTATACTTAAGGCATATTTTCTTTGCTTTACTCTACGCTACGGGCCAACAAAGCCAAAGGTCTCTTTTCTTGACCATTATGGCATTAGGCCTAAGGTATCTCTTCTTTGCTTTTTACGGGCCCTCCGAGGTCTATCTTTTTTTATGGGTCCATTAAGGGGGTACTACATGTACACCCCTGGCCAATTCTATGCCTATTTTTGCATTTTTCCTGGCCAATTCTATGCCTATTTTTGCATTTTTCTCAAAAATTATAGCACATTGGTGACAGGTGAGATATAATTATATAGAAGCAAGGTCAAGACTACAACTACTGTACTGAAAATTCAGCAACTCAAAGCAAGTAGTTATTGATATATTGATCAAATATTGGTTTTCCCTCATTTTTGACTGTAACCCCACAACTTACATCTGTGCTGAAATAAAATTCACAGTACAGTAGTTTTAGTCCTTGCCCCTATAATACATATCTTACTTGTCCCCAATGCGCTATAATTTTTAAGAAAAATTCAAAAATAGGCACAAATTTGGGTAGGGGTGTAGTACCCCAAGGTATCTTTTCTTTACTTATTAAGCTTTTATACTCACTTAGGTCTCTTTTTTTCCTTTTACGGGCCTATGGTATCTTTTCTTTGCTTTTTACGGGTCCACTACGGTCTCTTTTCTTTGCCTTTACGGGTCCATTATAAGGTCTGTTTCTTTTGCTCTTTTACGGCCCATAAAAAGCAAACAAAAGTAGCGGGTCCGTAAAAAACAAAAAAAAGGGTCGTGCATTTTATTAAAAATACAAGATCGCCTTTGAAGCACACACTCTAATAAATATTTCACTTTAATTTACTGTTTGCTTTTGCCAAAATGATCATCCTCGATATAAATGAAATCTTCGAGAAATCAGGGGAGTACAGCTTAATTGTGGGAACACAAATTGCAAATTTTCTCACGCTTCGTGCGCATTGTGCCCTTCGGTTTATTATTTGATCATTTAGGCCTACCCCCGAAATTGGCAATTCAACCGATTGTGTTTCGTAGGCTTCAGTTAAGGGGGTACTACACCCCTCAATGAATTTTTGTCTATTTTTGCATTTTTCTCAAAAACTAATACTACAGTGATAACAAAAGTTATGTATGTTGTAGGGGCAAGGAATCCAATTACACTGGAATTTCAGTGACCCAAGACAAGGGTTTCGTTATTTATGATAAGAAGGTTTTGGAGGCTTTATTTGTTTCGGAGGCTTCAAGTGTTAACGGAAAGTTTGTATTGGGTCCCATTTTCAAACGGTGATGTATATCTCCACTGTTTAAAAACAAGTGACTTGAGGATCTACTTTGCTACATTTTGATAAATAGATTGGATTATTTATTAAGCTCTTTTATTTATATTTGCACAAGCTAGCTGAACAGTTTGTTTTGGAGGCTCCAAAATTGTTAACAGAAAATCGCCTCTATGAAGTCAAGATTTTATAAAAAAATTTAAAAGCTTGCAAGTCGGCTAATTTTTGTCACCTATTTCAAGTTAAGTAATCAACTGTTATGAATCAAGTAGAAATAAAGAAATAACAAAGAATTATGAACCAAAGCTACATGTATACCCACAAAATGAAGCCTCCGAAACGACAAATATCGAAGTCCGGTTCTCAAAAATACAGGGCTCTTCACAATTAAAACTAATGTGGCAGTTTTTACTGTGCATATGACTACACTTTCAGCATAAGAAAAATTATCCATGAACTAACTGAAGAAAACACAGGGCTTTACATAGACCCTCCCTTGGGTCCATGGAGAACGACTGGTAATGTAGATTATGTAACATTAAATAAACCCCATACATGGACCCTTCCAATCTGTAGGCAAATTGACTTCTAGCTCCCAGCATTTCACGGGAATTCACTTTTACATCCTGGGTCAGACGAGTTTTCTATATATATCACGTCCGTGGTCTCACTGTCTTACCGTTTGTGTAAGACTTGTGTAAGCGGCTACTCAGCCTGACCAATCAATGTAGAGCTCAGCAAGCAAGGCGATATTTGAAATGAGTTTTCATTGATAGTCTGTTGATCATAACCAACGTCTTGCCAAAATGACAATAGAACTGGGTCATGCATGTTATGTGCCTACCATATTTGAATTAACAATGGGGCGGGCTATCATAATTGACGCCACAGTCACGTTACATAGCTTGATAATTATTTGGAAGTCAGTTTACTATCAAAGCGGAACAGTCTCGGATTAGGAGAGCTATTATAAAAAAAATAAACAAGTTGGTTTGTAGATTAATTGAGTTTTAAATCGGCGCACAGTGCTCCAGGAGCACTATAACTTTGTTGCCATTAGTTAGGGCTTAGTGGTGTGTTGGTTTTAATCTTTGGAGTGAAGGAGAAGGTGGTTTTAGCTCTAATTAATAATAAATAATAATAAATAATTAAAATAACAATTACTTACCCAGAGATGGAACCGAGAATGTGGGAAAATGTTACTATTTTTTAGTACATCAAAACGCCATATTTATGGACATTTTAGCCTGCCGAAACTGAACGCAGTAACTCCCAAAGATGATTATGCTACCCATGGTAGCTGCTAACTAGATAACTTATGTGGAAAAAAAAATTGTGGAATTCTGTAGCTTTATTAGACCACAACGGATCAAAGTGTTAAAAATCCAAAGTTATGTACATTGTACACCCTTTACCGTGAAAATGACCATATGGACACTACAAAATCACATGATTTCTCATCTACATCAATTGTCGTCAGTTGTGCTGTTGTATGTCTACTTTTCTGCCACTTACGTTTAGTTCTGCACTTCTCTGCTAAATCAGATTCAACTCTTGGAATTGGACCAGTACTACATGAGATTTAAGTTTGAGGTTTTCTACACTCACTGTAAAGGATAAAGATAATAACTTAATAATTAAATAAGTGATGACTGATGAGTGACTGCCGATCTTCCCTTTGTTATCTCTGCAGATGTGTACACTATCCAGACACGTGTGAGGACCATGAGTTCATCCAGAATACAATATTGAAGATGATGTGGCTTGCACTTGTACCATACATGTAGATATCGTGTGATGAAGTAATTGAACAATAAGAGGCGGACTAAAGTCAGTGTTTGAAAGACTTCAATCAGAACTGCAGTAAGACTATGTCAGTGAGTCGAATTTGAATTTAGCAGAGCTTGGACAAATCATTGTTGAAAGTTAGGTGCAGTTGAAGAGGTTGTGCTTTATAAGAGTCAAGACTCCTCCTACTTCTTGCAAGTTGACAGATAAGGAACAATAGGACATTTCTTAACGGTAACCATCAATCTCAAATATGGGTTTATTGACAGATCCCAAAACCCAAGCGACTGTGTCACGCTTGATTTCCAAGTACTATGCAGTAGTGAGCATTTTCTTTTACATCATTGGTATCATCTACATGCTCTCTCTGGCACACTATCCACTTAGTGCTGGCACATACTTCTCTGAAAACGCCCTGCTTCCTGCTCTTGTTGAACGGGAATATCACAGTGAAACTGACACCCGTACTTATGCAAATGAACTCCGTGAGGTGGCACGTGGCACACCGAAAGGTGCCATTCCTGAACAGTGGTTATATTCCAAATTTCGTGAACTTGGACTTGATGTGTACAGTCAAAACTACACAGTTTCACATCCTTTCATGGAGACAGTGACATCTAAGAAAGGACCTTCTAAGACTAAAGTGATAACCGGGACTAATGTCTATGGTATTTTACGAGCACCACGACTTGCAGGGACAGAAGCAATAGTGTTGACTGTTCCATATCGCAGTCTAAAGCAAGTGGCAACCTTCGGTAGCACCAATCATGGCATCGGACTCATGCTATCTTTGGCGAGTTATTTCCGCAGACACACATACTGGTCGAAAGATATTATATTTCTTGTAGTAGAGCATGAAGAGATAGGGATGAGAGCATGGTTGGAATCGTATCATGATACAAAGTCCAGTTACATTACTTCGTCTTTAATGAGTGGAAGAAGTGGATCTGTGATGGGGGCAATCAATCTGGAGTTGGGATCAGAGTCCTTAGATCACATTGATATCATGATTGAAGGACCCAATGGGCAATTGCCAAATTTAGACTTATTCAACCTGGCTGTCAGGTTGTGTAAACGCGAGGGCATTGCGGTGACATTTCAAAACCGTCAAGACGCACTTCAAGCACAATGGTTACGCTATGATGGGTTTAAACACAGCATGAAGACAATGTTGTTGAACATGGCACATCAAGCATCGGGAAAGCCTAGTGGCATTCATGGGCTTTTCCTTCAATATCACATTGAGGCTTTGACTCTCAAAGGTTATCCATCGCAGTCAAGACGAGCGCAGTCCATTGTTTCTGTGGGGAGAGTATTAGAAGGAATGACCAGAAGCATTAATAATCTCTTAGAACGTCTGCATCAGTCATTTTTCTTTTATATCTTACCAAGTACAGAGCGCTATATATCAATAGGTTTATACATGCCACCTTTTGGACTGTTAATGGTGGTTCCCATTTTGCATGGTTTAGCCCTCTGGATTGCATCAGGAAAAGTTGAAGATGACAAAGAAGGAGAGGAGAAAGTTGGTGAATCAGATGAAAAACACTCTGATGAGAAAAAAGACAGCCAAGTTGAAGCAGAGCCCCCACAACGCCCATTCAGCTTGGTGATACCTCTTATGATTGGTGCCTTTGTGACGGGTGTTCTGCTGTTTTATTGTCCTCAATACTTTATAACACGCTATAGTGCAGCCTTTGGGTTAAAACCCAATGAAGGCATCACAATAGGCCTGCTAGCATTCCTAGTTGGGTGCATATTCTTGCCATACTTAGGCCGTAGTAAAAATCAACAGTCTACAGATCTTAGTTCTAAAGCAGAGTGGCAGCTGCTCAAATCGTTTGCACTTATATGGCAAGGGGTATCCCTCTCTGCAATTGCCATGATGAACTTTTCCTTGGCATTTTTCATTGCGGTCGTAACCATTCCAGTCTACACCATCGTCAGACCTTCAAAGAAACGCATCTTTCGCATCATACAAAGCGCCCTCTTGGTACTGGTATCCCCATATGGGTTGGTGTTGATAGGGATACTGATCTATCAAGCCAATACTATAAACTATGACAGTTATGGTCAACTTTTACTGGATACTTTGTTTGCTGCTCAGGATGCCATGTACAACAGTGTAGTAGACAGATGCCTGTATGGCAGCTGGTCTTATGGCTTAGCAACACTGGTAGTGTTCCCAAATTGGATGTTGTTTTGGATGGTGGTATGGAGAAAGCAACAATAGTTAATTGTACATTATCTGAACCCTTGTAAATCCTTGAGTTAATCAATGAGTATAGCATTTCTAAAGATACATGTAGTTAGAATAGATTTTGGATTTCACTTGCCCCGGATGTGTTTTTCCATGTTTCCCTGGATATTGCTGATTTTCTAGATCTGGGGCCATAAAAATATCTAGACATAAATTTTGTTTTTTAATTACTGGTGTTTTTTATTAGGTCCCCCCCCCCCAAAAAAGATTGTTTGTTTGTCCTCCACCAACCGCCCCTAATCTGGAAAAACGTTTTTTGTTTTACTGCAGATGAATACCGACCCTAATTTTGGAAATTCCAGAATTTTTTTTTCCTTTAAACTTTTTGACATCCCGAAAATTTTTTTTTTTTTTACAGTTTCTACACACTTCTAAACTGTTTTAAAAACATGAATGAAGTGGTATGTACACTAGAGAAATATCCCAATTCACAACTATTTTGGGCTGTTTATTTAAAGCTAATTAAAGGCATACAGTCATGTTTTGGCTATAACCTTTTATTTATTTTTTTTAATCCCTCCTGACAGACCCAGTTCTGAAAAAGTTGCTGTCTTATGTTATTTTTTTTCTTTTCGGGGCTTGGATTTCAGCATAAAAGAAACAAAACAAATTGGGGGACCGACCGACGGACCCAATTCTGAAAAAGTTAAGTGGTGAACTAGCATACAATCTTTTTTGGTGGGCCTTGTGTTATTATTTTTTTCATTTCAGGGCATGGGTGATAATATTTCAGCATAATAATGGGCAAAACAAATTGGGGGATATGATCATTATCTCATACGAGCTGCAATACAGGGTAGTCCAAAAACAACTTTACCCAATTTTAAAGGTTAATTTCTCAAAGTGGGAAAGTCTGTTTAAATTTTTGTTGCATATTTTAAAAGACTATCAACAAATACCGGTACTCTTAGAAAGACCGTCTTTCAGAATATGCAACAATAATTTGAAACAGACTTGCCAACTTTGAGAAATTAACCTTTGAAATTGGGTAAAGTTGTTTTTGGACTACACTGCATGTGTATTCCAAATTCAGAGTTGTGTTTAAGATAGATGCATGGTGTAGAGGCTGAAAAATTCTTATTCTTCACCACTTTGTTTACAAGAGCTACTGATAATAAGACGATATAAAAATGTAAAGAAAAGTTTTAAGTGAAAGCTTAATCTTGGGAAATACCATATGACATAATAATGATAAATAATCAAACAAACTTGATTCAAACATCTACCAATTGAGTATTGCTTTGTTTAATTGTAGATCACTTGCTGCATTGGTCTGAATAGTAATAAGCTGAAATGGGTGAGCTATACATGTAGTATAGCTGAAATGGTTGAGCTATTTCAAGTTTTGACACTTTGAGAATTTGTGACATTGTCATAAATGAAACATTGTCCCTACAGGGAAACCATCAGCAATGTAAAAAAAGTTCAAACAATCTCTTTCGACTACTGCATCAGTATGTTGTTATCACTGCTATTAAACAATGTTATCACACATTTGTTCAGTGTTCACTTCTGAATTGGAAGTAACTTCCTTACATCAAAGTACTCTAGACTTAGTTTTATTCTAATTCAAATTTGTCATAATGTCTACATTGTATGGTTTGAAAAGCACTTTGTTTCCTTCACATGCTCAGCATTTAAGCATTGCAGTGTTTTGGTGAAAAAAATTGGGCGATCGTAAAATATTGAATGTTAATCAACCAATGAACTGTCTACAATTTATGTTAAATGTAATTGAGTTACATTATAGCTTGCGCTTTGATTCAGTAGATTTGTGCACCATTGGACATCATGAAGGCCCTTCAAAATAGGGCTCAAAATAAACAGGTTTTAGGGGTAATTTGCCAGCAAATTTCACATACTAAGTAACGGCGTCTTTTGTTTTACACAGTTCTCATATTTTGAACCCTTACACCAATACCTGTTTTGCTACCAAACTTCATGTATTATAGTCATATGAGTGTACCTTTACACATTTTTCAACACATGCCATATTAATTTGTGCGCATTCAAATGAATACCGATATATAATGTACAGTAATAATTTCATTTGATTGAACACAGCAGTACGCGAGTACAAGGTCAAAATTTCAGAGAACAAAATGTGGGCAGGCAAAAAAATACTGATCAAAAGACATTATCTGAAATACACTCAAGTTTATTATGTTGTGTATAGTGGCATTCATCACGCTATATTCATTCAAAAGAAATTTGCACTGTATTAACTTACCCTTGCAATAAGCCGAAACTGCATTTTTGTATGAAGAGAGTAAAATCTTACAACTTTGCAGAATCTTATCCCTGTCCCGGGACGGCCGCGCACACTGTACTTTAATACAGTATGTACAGCACCTCCTGGGAGATACTGAAGGGATGCTGCAGCCAAACAAAATTGTTTCGCTTGCCCAAGATCGCAATAGTTGGGGAAAGCTTGTAGTCGCCTGCTCCACAGCCGACTGATGATGATGATGATGATGTCCCTGTCATCAAAAATTGTGTGCAAGACAGTTGAATTACGAAACCATGCTCAAAACATGCAAAAACAGCAGATGGTGCTACATGTATATCAACTCGCCCAATTTTCAGAAAAGGTTGGCTAGTCACCCTCTCAGATTTTGTTTAAACTCCTTGTCGTTTCCGAGTTATGGCTAGTTTAATATTTGATGTTTTTTAACACAAATCGCCCGCTTCCCATTGAAATACACACAGAAATTGTCCTAAATACCCACCCAAATTTTATTATGTGGGAAATAAGCCACCATAACCAAACTCACACATAATCAAAATACTTCTCTGATGTTCCTCTGTACCAGAAATCAAAGTGGTGTCAAGCCATCTTCATGGTTAAATGACTAATTTAACCATGAAGATGGCTTGACACCACTAAGATTTCTGGTGTCTGGGAAGTTCATACCTGCATTTTGAACTTGTGTGAATTTGGTTGTGGTGGTGGACTTCCCACATGGTAAAAATTTGGTTGGTACTTCGGACAATTTTGTGTGTATTTCAATTGGAAGTGGAAAAATCGCGTCAAAAAGCCAAAATTCAACGAGCCATAACTCGGAAACGACAAGGAGTTGAAACCTACCGTTTGAAATGTGTTCATTTGACCCGCAGGGCATTGATATAAGTGATTTAAAACAAAATCTGAGAGGGTGACCAGCCAACGCATTGGGTGAGTTGAGATGGAATGGCAAAATCTTATATTATAGAATATCTATGCATATACTTGAGACAGTAGGCCTATTACATATTTTACTTTAGGTTGAAATGAAGCCCTATAAAACTCATCAATACATTACACTATTGAATAGGAAGAACCCATCTATAGCTCCGGTATAAAAGAATTATATATGTTAAATAATGTGAAATATGTACACATTTTTTGTTATTTGTTGATATTAAATAAAGTTCAGTGATAGGTGGATAAAATTATGTTTCTTAGCTGTGAATTATGATTGTTTTGTACATTGGTAATATTAGTAGAGAAAATAGGCAACAGCATTTGATTTTTCAGGAATAGTTCACACACCCTTAGGGGCTATCATTTTCTTCGGAAGGGGGTCCCAAATATATGGGGGCTCACAAGATGACTACAGATAGTGTGTTTATTTTAATCAAAAAGATTGATTTCAATACAATTTTAGCCTGTTTAGGGGTAACCGTAAGGTGTATGGTGGTGGGGGTCATAAAATTTTTGTTGCCAAAATAGGGAGAGGGGTCGCAATTTTATTGACGCCGACTTTTTGTAAATTTGGGACTCCCCCTTCCAAAGAAAATCATAGCCCCCTTGTTCCCTATTGCAGAAAAATACAAAACTATTTTTAGATTAAAAAAAAATAATATCCTGTTTTGTCAAAAGAAACATGACTAAAGTTAGTTCTATAAACTTGCAATAAAAGTCAAATTTTAACATTTTTGCAATTTGAGGGAGAATAGGCCAACAACGTGCAATTTTGCATGTTTTCTTACAATTGTTCAAAGACTTAGCACAAGTCTAAGCATTCAAAATCTTGAGTATAGGTTAAGAGTTGGCTCATAATTTTTTTAATGTTTTAAATGTTATTTTTGATTAGTTATAAAAAAGATTAGAAAATGTGTTTTTCAAAATTAGAATGCATAACTTGAAAAAGCTACTTGTACTTGAGCTTGATTGTCACAGCATAGGAAAGACATCCTATATAATTGCATGTTTTGGCCTTTATTTCCAAAAATTGACTTAAAATTTGACTTTCATTGCCAGGTAGAACTGACTAAATGATTAGAAATATGTTTCATTTGGCAAAACGGGATATTGTTTTTTTATCCAAAAAAAAATAGTGCTGTATTTTTCTGGAATAGGGAGTAATACAAAGATAATCTATGTAATCCTAAGTCATAACCTAATCCAAAATCCAACCCTTAATCATAATCTTAACTGCAAACTCACTAAACTGTAACTTAACAGGGAAGAATTTCGTAGCGAATCCATGAAAAATCGATTCAAGCGTAAAGATTCACAAAAATATGTGCAGCGAATCCATGTGGATTCAGCTGAAAATTTTTTTTTTTTTTTTTTTAAATTATTTATTTTGTCGGTTTTGTAGTGTCCCTGGACCTAGACCTAGATGCTAGGATCATTCATGGTTGACCTAAAAAAAAAATATAAAAAAATTCAAGATGTTTTGTATTTTTAATATGAAAATTTATAATTTGTATTCATGTCATACTCTATTAATGATTTCAAAATGCATTGAATTTGAATGCATTTTGATATATATATTTTATTTTTTTTGGAATTTCGGGCACCCGGGCAGGGTATTTCCTGCCCAGGTAATGTAATTTCGGGCAGGTACCCGCGAGCCCGCCCGAAAATCCCTGGCTTAGTTGACACCACTAATATAATTACATTTAACAGAAACACTTAATTATCATGTACCTGGCTGAATTTTATAATATTAAATCCATGATTCTTAAAATCCATGGATTTTCAAAATTCTGAGAATCTTGGATTCTCAAGCAAAATTCTTCTCATGACTCACGAGAATCCAAACAGATTCTCGCAGCAGCTCTAAATTCTACCCCTGCTTAACCTACCCCACACCCCAATTACTAAGAGATCATATCCCTAAACCATTAACAATATCCAAAATCCAAACCCTAATCTCCTTGCCAGGTAATTTGGAGGGAAATGTTGCTTTTCTGGATAAAGAAATACATAAGAAATGGTGGGAAATCCTGCTAAGTTGGAGGGAAATTGATCTCTCTTGCTGGAAAATGAATATATTTTCCAGGCCTGACTGTTAGGGACCATTCACAAACACTTGTTGGGGGCTGATGCAAAAAGGGGGCCCTGAAATTGTTTGACCTTCCTAAGGGGGGGGGGGCACTAAATAAAATCCCATTACACCAGGAGCAATGTTCAAAAACAAATATCTCCTGGTTCCAGTCCACTTATTTCAAGGTTTGTAATGCAATGCATGCATAGTTTGACTTTAAGGATGGGCCTTTGGACATCAATCATCCTTGCTAGAGGGCACTTGATTTTAGTGTACATTGTAGTATGTCCAATTTGAAATGCCAGATGGGGTAAGACAACAATGAGTAGGGGAAGAAGAGGGTAATACAAAACCAAACAATCGAGGTGATGGGTCACAAATAATGATGGGTCACAAATTTTACAAAACAAAAACAAACTTATTGGCTTATTGCTACATGTAAATGAAGTTATGTAAAAGGACGACTGGTTTTCCAAAATGCACTTGAACTGAATTTATGCCGAGTGATGAGCAATTTAATTTTGCCCAATGAGGTGCAGTAGAGCCCTTTTTGTTGCATCAGGAAAATTGTGTTACTTATTGGTCAGAGTTGATTGCTCATTGCTCAGCGACTGAGAGTAAATTCCACCATCATGTTTCCATTTCTTCATTTTTGGGTGACAATCAAACAGCTAGTATTTTCTGAAGAAGAGACAGGTGTAGTAATATCTACCTTGCATACAGTCACTTAGTATAATACTTTACACTTCAGGAGTACAGGTACGCAATAGCGATGGTTATGAGACTATGGGCCGCCATTAAAATACACTCGTCAAGCTAAACATGTCTTGTGTTTGGTGTAACTTCTTTGGTCATTATTAACATAACAGGTGTTTGTTTTCTGAAATGTTTTAAAGTAAAAAAAGAAAGTGGTAAAGAGAAAGGATAATTGGATGAAATACAAAATCCCCCTTAAAAAAACAAAAACAAAATCAACCGAAATAAAAAGCCCAAACCACCACCACCACAGGGTCATTTGTGGGTGGCTGGGAAGTGTAGATTTCAACCAGCATGAAATCAGTTAAATCTTGATGATTTTGGGGTTATTTGTTATCCCAGGCAACTAATTACAAGTATGCAGGCAGTATGTCGTATTTGCCATGGACATTGTAAGAGATTATTGAAGTTTTGCTTGCTCCTCATACATGATGCCAGTGTGCAGAGAAAATGAACATTAATCTGGATAATGTGTGAACATGCCTTTAGTCATGTTCATGATAATTTCCCAGGAGCTTCCGGCTTAAAGTACAATCTTGTATAGGTGCATGCAATCTCCAGCATAAATGAAGGATCTAAACACTGTATGTAAGTAGGCCATGAGCTGATGAGCATTGCAACCACAATTTATAAGAATATATTTTGACGATTGGGAAATTCTACTTTTCTTAATTCATTTACTAAATGGTTGGATAACATTGTCTATGCTTGCGATGTTATAAATGAGATTCCTGGTTTTCTCTGTATTCATTAACAGAAATTAGCCGACATAGACCAGTGCATATTTACGCCAAATTCCTACCATAATGCTTCAATGATATGGTACTAGCAAGAGCACTACAAAGATTACTGGTACAATTACGTCCCTCTATCTTCCAAACAGTAAAACCAAGCATGGCATCTGAAACCAACGTGGTTGACACTGCAACAGTAATGGCAGCAGTAGCACCTAGTAATACTGAAAAGAGACCGGCTGAAGAGGATGGCCAGAAAGGAGAGGAACCTGAAACAAAGAAAGCAAAGACAGAGGTAGGTGTAGTGAACTTATTTGGTCTCTACCATGAGCTTACAAAATGCTTTGACTTTGAACAAAGATGATGAATTAAAATATATTTAAGGGGCATTTTGTGATCCACAGCTTCATCCCCCCTACTTTTCTCAAAAAAGATGAGATTTTTGTACCACTGGAAAAATGAAACACTCCTTGAAGATTACACATTGGAAGTAGGAATTGATAACAGGAACACATAGACATCGTACAGAATGAGTAGAGAGTACCTCATTAGAGAGATTGCGATGTTCCAAACGCAGCACGTGGAACGTACGTTTTCACATACGTTTTCACGTACGTTAATACGGTGTTAAATATTGCTAGTCTCGGTTCCAAACTGGATTGTGCTCATTCATCACGAATGAGAACAAGTCGGCTGGAATAAAGCCTATAATATTTGATCTAATCTAATCTAGGTCGATAGAGGGCATATAGTGATTGAAAAAATAACAGTAAGTGCTGGCTACTGAGAGTCTGCCAAATTCAAACAGGCCGCTTTTGATTTAGACTAAAATTTTGACTTAACATACTGATTAAACTTAATTGTTTTTTTGTGCTCCCCAAATATTATAGTTGCCCAAAAACATATATGTGACACGATCAAGGGAAATGAGTCGGATGTCGCAAATATTGATTTTGAGATATTGGCAAAGAAAGTGTTAAAATTCTTTTGTTTTATATTGTTTTCAGTGATTGATAAATTGACGTAACTTAACAAAGAAAAGTTGTATTAACATGGGATTTTCAGTTTCTGAAAGCTCTAAATGTTCTCTTTAGAAACCTGTGTAAAACTCATTTTCGACCAGGGCCGACATGTGACTCATTCCCCTTGATCATGTCACATATTTGGTAGATTAAAGATCACTACATCCATATATCATGACTTTACTTTGCTTTTACGTCCTGAAAATTGGGCGCGTTGCATGAACTTCGACATGAGGTAAAATTAGCATATTTCAACGTAGCATCTGCGTTTTATACTACGTTGGAATCCAAAGTGGGAAATCGCAATGTCATTTTTTGTATGCAAAGTATCACACACATATCAATGGACAATCTCTGCGTATGAATATTGCATTTAAATTTAGTCCATTTTTAACACATCACTGTACCTTTATATAATGATTTGTTACAAACAAAAAGGATCATAATAATAATTAGACTTTCCTTCGTATGTTCATTTTATTTGACTGTCTTTAACATATTGTGAAATGGACAAATTTTGTGCATTTTCAACGATGTATCTACGTCGATTTCGCACATGGAATATCTTCCAAAATAGCTAAATATGTGACCTCGCTTCGATACAGGAGAGTGGTTTTGAATAGATCAACGTACGTCCGATGCCTACGTTTGGAAATCGCAATGTCTCTATTATTATGATGGGTTACTTATGCTATGATGAGTTACAAGCTTAGTGGATTACACCTGTTGCAGACTACCATCCAATTATAGGGTTAAACTTTAGGGTAAGGTTTAGATTAAGTCACAGCATAATAAGATGTTTCTTTCTGCTTTACATCACAGGTGACTTCTGCTAATGAGACATCTGCTGCAGCAAACAAAGAAGACAAGGTCAAGAAATTTGTCAAGAGAAAAGTAGCTCTGCTATTGTCTTACTCAGGAGTAGGCTACTATGGCATGCAAAGGTAGGATATTATTAGTTATCCCCTATTTGACCATGCAATACAAAAAATATCACTGGATTGAGGTTGTATCGCATTCAGCCTATGTCCTAGTGGGATACAACCTCAAATTAGTGATAATTTTTGTATTAAATATACAGATTGGGGTAACAATTTTAAATTTAAGATAGACGACCGCCAGTGCCAAGTAATACGGTGCGCCATTGCTAACGCATTAGCGCGCGATATGCAGTTAGCGCGCGATGCGAGGTAGAGTATAATTGCTGTCTCTTCCACATATGCGATCAGTATGGTAACAATACACTAGTATGCAGACCTGTTGATTGCCTGTGCTGAGTAAGAGCTGAATAATACAGCTATATATTGTTTGGTAATCATATGAAAACCGAACGATACAGAATCATATTATTTGGCTATTAACCATTGAAATGTTGGTATTCATGTCTACTGAATGATAAAAAAAAATGTATGGGCATATGATATGGACATATCATATGCCATTTGTGACACAATCTGGTCCATGGGGGCCAAAGGTGGCAAATTTGAATTTGAGATTTGAAATTGGAAAAAATGTGATAAAAAAAACTATAAAATACATAAGAAAATAGACATCACTATACATCAGAACCTTAGAACCAAATATGCTAGACATTTGGTGTTTTCAGTATACGATAGCTTATATGTTTGTAAATGGTAACAATTATAGTAACTCAATTCTCAAAAATGCCTCCTTTGGCCTCCATGGCCCAGATTTTATTTATTTAATCACAATTTCTGTAATATTCTTCATCCAGGAATCCAGGTCCATATCCAACTATTGAAGAAGACTTAGTGAAAGCCCTCCTCAAGACAGGTGCCATTCCACAAGATCATGCTCGCTTCATGGGCAAGATGTCATTCCAGCGATGTGCTAGGACAGACAAGGGCGTGTCTGCTGCAGGTCAGGTGGTATCATTGAAGATGTTGTTACTGGATAACATTGAAAATAAGCTGAATGAACACTTGCCACCATCTATAAGGGTCATGGGTAAGCTACATGTTTAATGATTTTATATGGTGTTTGGATATATCCATCATTTTGTAAACATATTGAAAGAATGCAGAAAAGTGACTTTTAGCTTCTACACTTTTGCCCAAAGCACTGGAAACAATTGTGTTTATTTAGGCTGTACACTTTTCCTGTCCATACTTGCCCAAAGCACACTATGCTTATGTAATGTAACACACAAATAAGGGCATGTGTGAAGGTATCCACAAACCATGAGGAAAACCTCATTTTGAGATGACTGTAGGAAGCGACCAGAATTCCAATTTACATAAATTTGTAAACAACTGTTCCTACCAATCAACCCATCAAGGAAGCATTGTCATGTAAAAGTTGATCACATAGTTTAAGATTCAAGATCAAACTTGCTTTGAATCTGTAGCAACAAAATATTAAGCAGGATAATATTTACTCATTCTAACCATTATTTACTCGTGTTTCTGTTGCAAATACATTCCTTATGCAGGTATCAAGCGTACTACAGGTAGCTTCAACTCCAAACACAATTGTGACTACAGGACATACATGTACATGTTGCCAACATTTGCTTTTCAACCAGTAGACCAACTCACCACAGAGAATTATAGGCTGCCAGGTGGGTAATTAATTTTATAAAGCGTTAAAGCTTAGACTAATTCCAATCAGCCGTCTACACTTCGCATGTACTGTGTTATGCTTTGTAGTGACGACTGATTATCTTACAGGCCATATCGTGACGGACTTCTGAAAAATATTCAATGCGACTTTGGTTGTGCGCCGTAGCGCAACTGACTAGCGGCGCCCGTGTACCGTGTCGCTGTAACCCGCTGCTGTGACAAGTTTGCGCTCTGAAATTCTAAAAACAACAAACTCGGACAAAAGGTCAATTTGCACACAACTGCGCATGCTCTATGCCACAGGAATCCTGTTGCAAAATCCGTCACTTTTTTTCCACGTAGTTTTCTCAGTCGTCAATCCAGACGGTTGACGAATGAGGGCAGCAGTCTAGTTAAAGCTTATAATAGTTTAGCTCAGAGCCTCCTGTGCATTTGTAAAATTGCCCACTTTTCGTGTGTTTTCTTACGCTGGATTGAGTAAATTTCATTTTTTCCCCACAAAAATTCATGTCTGACATCATCAAAGGTGCAAATAGCCTAGGTCGTAATCTCAATAAAATTCTTTATCTTGACGATAGTGAAAAGGTTCAACCTCTTTGAGAGCGTATCCCACAGTTTGATAAAAAAAAAAAAAAAAAAAGAAACATATTCCACATAAATTAAGATGACCTAAGAAATTCAGAAAATTAATGTCTGTGAAGAAGGTATTGCTGTATATTTCATCCTAAAACTAGTTTTCTACGCCTTGGCAGTTGGGTGAATTTCCATACTGAACAGGCAAATGAGAGTTGCAGTTTAGCACTGTTTTGAAGGATTACGTCTGACATTGTAACTAAATTTTCTTTATTTTATTGTTTTTATCAATATGAAAATGATCATCTCAAGAACCATAATAATAATTTGGATGGTATATTATAATATTTGGCATATCATTGCCTGCTAATTAGGCAATAAAATAAACAAAAAAACAACAACTTCATAACAAATGAAATGACTGTTGTTTAATTGCTTTATCCCATTTTATATTGACAATTCAATGTATGTAATTAGCTATAACAGATTTGGATATCCGTCTTTTCTTTTTGTCTTCATCTATCCAGCTGAGAAAATTACTGAGGTGAATGAACTTCTTACACAGTATCTTGGTACACACAATTTTCACAACTTCACATCAGGAAAGTAAGTAATTTATAAATTATAGGTACTAGATATCATTATAGTTGTTGTTGGCGATGGTTATATTTGGAGAATGCTAAAATAATGAAAAGTTCATTTCAGCTCTAAAAAATTGCTAAAAAAATGTTTACTTTCACAAATCCAAGGTTAATTATTAATAGCAATGAGTTTCATACGTACAAACTAATTAGGTCCATATATGTGACATGATCAAGGGGAATGAGTCACATGTCGACCCTGGTCGAAAATGAGTTTTACATTTGTTTCTAAAGAGGACATTTAGAGCTCTCAGAAACTGAAAACCCCATATTGATACGGCTTTTCTTTGCGAAGTTACGTCAATTTATCAATCGCTGAAAACAATATAAAACAAAAGAATTTTAACACTTTCTTTGCCAATATCTCAAAATCAATATTAGCGACATCCGACTCATTTCCCTTGATCGTGTCACATATAGCTCCATATGCACAAAACAAGTAGACCTAGATGTTAGACTTTGGCAAGGATCCCTTTAATCTTTTCTTTTCCTCCTGTACTCCCATCAAAGTACCAAAATTAAACTGCAGCTATCTAATATTACGCTACATGTATTTGCCCTTACAGGATGTACAATGATATAGAATAAGGTATGTAAATACCAAAGAGTTCCTTCTCCATGGGACTAATCTCCATAGTTAGACCAAGTCTAAAGTTAGACCTGGTCTAACTTGTTTTGTGCATACAGGCATAATTGTTTGCAATGGCCTTATCATTTAGATATCTGTAGTTTCAAGGTTGTTTGGTGACTTTAAAATATCATGTGTGAAGATGAGAGAAATTATAAGATACCTTGCACTGTACAACTACATGAGTGTTTTGCCCCAAGCAACCATAAGTTTTGATTAATCCATGCTTTAAAATAATATGTTGAATTTAGTAGGGGACAGGTTTCAGTAGGGTGTGACGAAAAACACATTTTTTCTCGGATCAACTTGGAACTCTCTGAGAATTTTACTGGGGTACATATTACTGTCATTACCAGCCACTAGTAACATAACAGATGTATGTATATGTTGTTTTGCAGACCTTTCAAGGATCCTAGTGCAATGCGTCACATCAAGGAGTTCACATGTAGTGAGCCATTCTTGGAGGATTACATGGAGTTTGCCATACTGAGGGTACGAGGACAGAGCTTTATGTTACATCAGATCAGGAAGATGATTGGTAAGTTATCTACAATGTTGTTGAAACAGGTACATCAGGTTTGGTAATAACAAAATATACAGGTTTTTAATTTGTCAAAACTAGTGAAGAAACTTACTATTTTCTTGCTTAATTAGTGACCATGTAGCCAGGGCTAATCATATTATCAATTGGGGGGAGTCTAAAATCTTAGAGAGAGAGAGTGACAAAAGTTCATGATGGATCAAAGAGTCAATTCAGATCAGGAAGAGGGGGTGAGGAGTGATGAACAGAGATGAGGGGGTCTACAATCTGAGATATGTTTATGATCCACTTTTGGAGACTGTGAGTAAGACTAACATCACTACTGGAAGTGACATAACTTCCCGCCAGTCATCAGCTGTTGGATCACAACATCAACAAGCTTCGATAAAGTCAGTGGTTCACTGGCGAAACTGTCAGCAAGAAAATAGTAAGTTTCTTCACTGGTGTTGACAAATTAAAAACCTGTATATTTAATCTACAATGTTACTTCACCGTAACTGATTAAATCCAGAATTCAAAGATTTAAAGTTGCCTATGATCAGTATGATGTGATGCCACCAAACAAAACAAGTCAGATATCAGGCACTCAATTTAGAGCCCTGCAGGGAAAAAAAGTGAGCTGATAAATCCTCTTCAGTCCTGCAAGACCACATTCCATGTCAATGAATGCTTGGAAAGAGAGCAAGGTTAAATATAAAAGGCCAATTTCTAGTAACTCAAATAATCCTACAAAATAAATAATATAAAAATTCTTGCAAATTTATTTGTAACTTGTTTACATTACAGGTTTAATTTTAGCTATTGTGAAAGGAGTTGCGCAGAAATCCACTTTGCAAAAAGCATTTGGGAGGATAAGCTAGACATTCCAAGGGCACCAGGACTGGGCTTAGTCTTAGAAATGGTAAGTGAATTGATAGTTCTATAATGTCTCAAATGTGTTGACTCACCACTGGTGAGCGAATCCAATCACTGGCGAAAGTAAATGATATTTTTAAGTGTTTAATAGAGGCCAGCAAATATGCCACAATTGTCTGTCTCGTCTCAAGTTGAGAGTAACACCATGTTGGATTCCGCAGTGGCAGATTCAAATAGGTACGCTTAGTTTACTCAGTTGCATCGCCAGCATTTGGACTAATCTCCCTTCTATATGTGTAATATACACTCTGCAGGATTAGCTTACCATGTGCAATTTCAATCGGCCACTGCGAAATCCAACATGGCGTAACTTTAAACTGGAGACAGGACGACTATAGTTTTTTGCTATAGTTTTTACTATAAAACTGTCAATCTAGAAATAGGTGTATATATATTGGTAAGATGAAGGTAGCCACACCCTTCACTACCTCATCATTTGCCTGACTTCTCAGCATAAACAATTTGGATGACCTCAATAATACTACAGTGTTATGATTCATGGTGTTGGTTATCCACCAAAGGAGGAATGATTTATTCAACCTGAAAATAGTTCAAAACAACAGTAAAATGCTATTCTGAATTATAATCCATCTAACATTAATTTGCAAATGTATGAAGTTATGTACAAATTTAAAAAAAAAGACTTAAAACTAGAGTGAATTATTTAGGAACTTTTCCTTTCAGGTACACTATGAATCGTATAACAATAAATGGGGCAATGATGGCTTGCATGAACCATTGACATGGGAGGATTGCAAGGTAAGAAGTAGTCAGGAAACATACACCCCTACTCACACCCATACATAATGAATCCTATAACAATAAATGAACTATTGACATGGGATGATTGTAAGAAGGTAAGAAGAAGTCAGGAAACATTAATGTTGTCATTGTTTGCTTTTGTACCCTAGGCCAGACAAAAAAATCTTTGTCTCAAAAACTGATATTTTTCTTTATTGTATCTTAGCCCACCATTTTTTTGCCACTTTGCAGCCATATTTTTTTTAACTTCTTGTCCAAACAACTTTAAAAAAAGGCCAAATTGGGCTCATCATGTACGTGGCAAAACTGATTTCAAATAGCTTCACACCTTCTTTCTGTGGCCTTACTACAATCCTTATTCTAGGTCATAAAAAACTAGAGCGGTTACCGCACCATAGTTGAACCATGGGGCTTCTGCAGTATATTGTGGTATACCATTGTCACTCGGGGGTGCATACATTCTTGGGATATATGACCAGGACCCGAACTAGGAATATTGACCCAAGTCTTAAAAGGAGTGCCACCCCCGGTGGGGAAATTATTTTTAATATATTCTTCACATTTTTCTCTTTCATTTGATACCACTCAGGGGTCATAGGCCTACCATCTTGGGATCTCGAAATATGAAAGGACCCGAAAGTGAAATATTGTCCCTTGTCCCGGGTCTTATGAGGAGTGTCTCCCCAATGTGGAAAATAATTTTAATACATTCTTTGCTTCTTTCTCTTTTATTTGACACATGAATATTGACCCAGGTCTTATGAGGAGTGTGACCCCAGGTGGGGAAATTATTTTTATTATATTCTTTACTTTGTTTTCTTTCATTTAACATCACTCGGGGTTACATACCTTCTTGGCATTTTGAGATATGAAAAGGACCCATATGAATATTGACCCGGGGCTTATTATGAGTGCCACCCCCGGGTGGGAAAATAGTTTCATTATATTCTGTACTTCCTTCTCTTTCATTTGACACCACTCGGGGGTGGGGGGGGGGGTCATACCTCCGTGGCATTTCAAGAAATGCCCATTTCAGACCAAAGGGTTAGTCAGTCTGTTAGTAAGGAAGGAAGGAAGTAAGTAAGATTCAGCAAAAACAGTTTCCTAGACAAACCATAACCTTTTCTGTGAGCAAGCCTGCAGACAAACTCTTTTTAAATGTGACATCAGATATGCAGGTATGAATGACAGAGGATAATAGAGTATCAACTGTGACAAGATATTTATACATGTATCATATATTTTTGTTTTTATACAGACCAAGTTGGATGATTTCAAGAAATCTCACATCTACCCTGTCATCATTGAGAAGGAAAAGAGGGAGAAAGCGTATCCTTGAACATTGATATTGAGGCATTTGTAGCACTGATTTAATTGGATTAGTCTTTTTTTAAAAGACTTAAAAGTTGTTACATTTGTCCTGTTATAATTGTGGCATATCATGGATTAAAATGTTGTGTTGATAAGATCATTACTATGCAGCATATGAAGACTAATGACCACAATACAAGAATGCTAATGTCCTTGGTTGAATGGGGGAGCTAAGACCCAAAATAGCTTAAATGGGTAGTGTTGGCAGAAAAGGTGAGATGGCCAAGCGGTTATGGCATTGCGCTGTCAGCTGGAAGAATATGATAGGCGAAAGTTATGTATATTATAGGTGTAAGGAATGCAGTTACTACACTGGAATTTTAGTGACTCAAGACAAGCGGTACATTGTTTATAATAAGAAAAGAGGTACCACTAGAATGTACCTCATTTCTTAACATATATAATGAACCACTTGTCTTGAATCACTGAAATTCAGTGGAGTAATTGGATTCCTTGCCCCTGTAATGTACATAACTTATGTTACCAGTGTATAGTTAGTTTTTGAGGAAAATGCTAAATTAGTCACAAAATTTATCAGGGGATGTAGTACCACCTTAAGGTTGGAAATCCTGCAATTGTGTCCAGTTACTTTACAGCATAAAATTGTAGAATTTCTTCTCGCCTCCATAATACTGCTTAGCACGTGCAGATATAGGTTGTGTGTGTGTGCAACGTCTCGTGGTTCAGAATTCACATATATCCACCTCCTGTTCTGATATATGTATTCAATCCTAGGTTCCAGGATAAGTTAATGTGATGTTATAAAAGCCCTGTCAACTCAACAGAGAAGAAACCAGGAGAAATTAACTCCCAAAGCCACGCCTGGACATGCCTTTTGCATTTTTGTAATATTCACTAGTGTAATGTGTGAGGCATTTGTTTCACATATTTTACAAAAGGATAAAAACTCAGTATGTATAAGAACTCAAAAACTTCTTGAATTGTACCTTAACTGAATTTGTTGTCAGGATGATGCAGTGGTTGAGTACACTTCCCCTTCACACATATGATGTCCAGGGCAAACACAATCCAATGAGATCAGCTTTGGAAACACTCAATGAAGCTAAGAAGGTAGGAGTTCTTGATTTATGTTGATTATTACAATACTGATCAGTCAAGTTCATAAGTAAAATTGATTTGTTTAGGATTTGCAGTATTGAAGAGCTAAATTTGAGTCAATTCTGCATGTACTTGGCAATGTCATACACATTATTCAATATTGAATATTAAATACTATTAGTTATCCCCTGTTTGTTCATGCAATACGAAAAATATCACTGGTTTTAGGTCGTATCACACAAGGCCGCAGCATTCAGTAGACATGAATATAACACAAATAAATAAATAAATAAATAAATAAATAAATAAATAAATAAATAAATAAATAAATAAATAAATAAATAAATAAATAAATAAATAAATAAATAAATAAATAAATAAATAAATAAATAAATAAATAAATAAATAAATAAATAAATAAATAAATAAATAAATAAATAAATAAATAAATAACACAATCATAAAAATGGTCACGTTATAGAATTTATCATTCAGTAGACATGAATTTAACATAAATAAATGTAAGTAAGTACAGAAGTCAAGAAGTCAAACCACAATAATAAACGATCAAGTTATAGGCCTACTCCAAACTCTTCCATGCATGCTTTACAGTTTTTTGTCATGCAACTACCGCCAGGCCATGTAATACAGCGCGCCATTGCCATCGCGCGACGCACGAAACGCGAGATAGCACGTAATTGTTGCCGTCTCTACAGCATACGCGATCAGCACAGTGTACAATACAACGCGAGTATGAAGGCCTGTTAATTGCCGGTACTGATTAAGAGCTGAATAATACGGCTATATATTGTACGGTAATTTATGAACGCTGAACAATACGAAATTGTATTATTTGGCTATTAACCAATGAAATGTCGTTATTCATGTCTACTGAATGATAAATGTTGATATCATTGCCAGCGTGTCTTGAGCGTGATAGGTCAAATTTGTCCAAATCTAGGTTAAAAGATGCATGTTTCAAAAATGAAAGTCTAATGTATAAGTAGACTTAAAAAGTGGCAAATAAAGTGTATTCATGAACTCAGCATTTCAAGATGCAAAAAGTGAAGGTTTTGAGACAGAAACAATGTGTAAATAAAAGAAAATGATCTTAAACCAAACGTACATTTCTTGGTCAATATGCATGCACTCTCTGTGTGTCACTAATTGAAGTACCCCAGGCCCTTTCTCAGGACTTCCCCCCCCCAAAAAAATGCTTACATTCAGAAAGTGGACTTCACCTCCCCTATAATGGACTTACCTTACTGTTAACCCCCCCCCACCCACCCTAACCCATACAGACCTGCTTCTTACCTCGAATACAGATAGTTTTACTGTTCATGAAGATGTTAAAATCTGAAATATTTGCTCAAGTATGATAACTATGTTTGATGTGAAATTTGATATTTATATTTAGGTATGATGACTATGTTTGATGTGATCTTTGTTTTTACAGAAAGCCAAATTGGAATCCGACACATCCCAATCAGGAGAAGATAGCCAAGACGGAAAGACTTCCAACAATTCTGAAACCAAACCAGAAGAGGCCAGTGTGCAGCCAGATTGCGCAAGCAAAGATGAAGCAACGCAGGTCAGCAATGATAAGAAGCCAGACTCAGAACCAACAAAGCCATCTGAAAAAAGTGCAACAGTATCAGTAGAGCCATCTGAAATAAGTACTGCAACACCATCAGTTGACAATGCAGAACAGACTAGTAATACCAAAGACACTGCAAATCAAGCAGTGACTTCAGACTTGGATAAAGGCTCAGCTGAAACCAGTGAAACTGAAGGGGTCGCTAGGTAGCCTTGTATCAAATCTTGGTATTATCAATCATGTATGACTCTGTCCATCATTCAAGCAATTCCTTTTGTGCAGCTCTTTTATGTGTAGTACTAATTTCTGTGAGACAGCTAAGTTAATGATGTTGTTAAGTATGTAAGGCAAAAAAAAAAACAAGTTTGTTCCCCGTAGCACACGCATTTCGTTTTTGACGGCTTTATTGCGCATTTAGATTTTTTTTTTTCACTTTTGAAAAAAAAAAATGGAAAAAACATCACACATTTTTGTAATACTTTTTTAATCTGCAGGTAGAGAGGGGATCATAAATATTCTTGAATATTAAGAAATATGATTTTTTTTGTGTGTGTCAGAGATACCCATGTAAATTTCCATTCCAATTTTCAGCAAAAAAGGTATTTTTTTTTCATTTGAAGAAATGGATTATAATAAAAAAATTAAAAAAAAAAAAATCGCATTTGACTTTTTTTACCGGCTACAGGAAACAAACATTTTTTTTTTTGGTTTTAATACACCAATTGTGGAAAATTAGAATGTGAATATTTTACCTTCGGATGGCATGTTCCCCATGAATTTGAATGTTGATGTATGAGCAAACGTTACCCATCACCATACAGTACATTTCCCTACCAGTATTCACTCGTGTTTAAACGTACATTTATTCATAATATCTTTTGCAAAAATCCATGTGCTTGCCCTCTTGTTTTGGTTTAATGTAAACATTTGAGGACATCCTTTCCAGACTTCCGTGTTTACGATTGTATTCGTAAGTTGTGGATAGTACAGGTTAGATGTGATCATGGGTAGTGTACGAATCAGCCATTCATCCTAGCCAATTGTGTCAAAAGGCTCCCCAAATTTGGGTGTAGCAAGAACGATGGCAGCTGCACCCATGGCTCTGTATACAACAGGTCATTGGGCAACTACAGGGAGTGACAAATAGCCAGATGCAGTCATATTTGTATCACTTTCTGGACTAAGCGAAATGAAGTGCATCATCGTTAACTATTATTTAGACTAGAATGTTCACCAAATAGTGCAGTTGTGCCAAATCGCTTGTTACCCTGCCTGTCCAATGTATGGAGATGTATATTGCCAATGTCAGCTAGCATGTGTTTTATTGTCATTGTCAAGAGGTGCATGTTGTAGACAGAACAGAGATGTCACTCGGTTCCAATCAAAAAACAGGAAAAAGCATATGACTTTGGGATAATAAAATCCCAAAACAGGCTGAAAATTAGTTTTAAAAAAATGTGGAAATCTGGACCTAAAGTCTAAAGTGGCATCTCTACACAATATTTTTGTAGTTATCATCAACAGGCCAGTGATCAAATAGTAAATATATAACTGGGTATGCTATATTTTATGACTCTATAGAGAAATAAAAGACACTAGAAGGAATATATATATATATATATCTGCTTTGCTTTATTTCTATCTCCATAAATATGTTCACTTTTTTTTTGTTACATCAACAGTTTACAAGATACTATACAACAGGTTGTTAATATCAGTGGTGGATCCATCTGCAAGACCAGCTTCTTTCAGCCTCTTGGCCTCTGGTAATTGGTCCAATTTGATGAATATCCAATTTTACATTTTGGATCCAGCACTGATTTTAATTTCTTGAATAGAGCACAAGACAAGCACGAGACTCACAGATACTGTATAAAAGTACTTAATTTGCTTGATTCACAATCAATGCACCTCCAGCACTGCAAAATTGTTGACATCCAAAGCCAGCAAAATATGAATTCAACCCTGGAACATAATGTCATTATGTGTTTAAATGTCCATATGATTTTACATGCACACTCAAATTACAGTAGATCCATTTTGAATCTATTGATCTCAAAGAATCCTTTTAGTATTATTGAAAATACATGTACAGTGGTGGCTTGAGTGGTGATGTTGAACCTGGATGTCAAAAATTGAACTGGCAGGAGTAACCGCTGGTGGCGTATCATATTGTGAATTGCAAGAATTAACATTAACTTATACCTAGATGTGCGATATAAGTTGGACTTGCATAATATTAATATAATAATTTCCAAAACATTTAAACCGACTTGCATCACAACAAAATTCAACTAACCTTGAATTTTCAATGTGACACACATCTTCATCAGATGAAGTCCTACATGCATAATGTTGAGTTGGACTTGCCCATTTGGTTGCTAATTGCCGACTTTTGGTCGAACAAGGGCATTGTGTAACTTTTGAAAATTGTTTATCATCAGCACATATGATTAATATAATATTACATAATTGCATCTCTAGTTATAACACTTTTTACATAATGACACTCTGAAAAATAAACTATTTATAATTACAATATTTCATGCAGAAGCAGGTATAAGCCCCTTGTGCATATGCGATGCAATCAAGCAAAATGAGTTGAAAAATTTGATTTTTAAGTGGAAGCCCCACTTTTGGTTCAAGTTCTTGGGCGAATTAGTCAAGGTTAAAATTGATCCATGTAAATTCTGTTCTGTCTGTCATCAAAGTAACAGGTTTATTGTTAGTTCTGTGGAGAACTGGCAAGGTGGGGCTTCCTGTTCAAGTTGTGATAAAATTCTACGTTAAAACTGCAACATGGATGGAATTGGCAGCATATTGACCAAGAATATCATAGGCGTAGATCCCGGGGGGATGGGGGGATAAATCCCGCTAATATTTTGCCGGGGGCATGGCCCATTTTAGCCACCAAAGTTCAAATTTTTGCGCGCATTTATTCCACTTTTCCATCAGTTTAGCTTCAAAATATGAAAAAAAATTTGCGCTTCACACGCTTTTGTACCATAAACTTATTCTGTCGCCAAAAGGTGCTGGATTCACTACACATTTTTCCAACCCCATCCCCCCCAATGTCAAAAAGAAATCTACGCCACTGAAGAATATTAAATGACTAAATTAATATTGATTTGATTTTGTGCAATAATGTCCATAAGGGGACGTGCCACAATTTAGCATTTTCAGCCTTATGGTATATCAATGACCCCTTTTCGTAGCCCAATTTTGGTATATGGATGGGACCTTTCTTTAAAATTTTCCCAAGAATAGCTAAATTTTGACTCACTGTAGCCAAATTTTTTTTAATTTCAGCTAATTTTTTCACTCGCTGTAGCCACAAATTTCGAACTTTCAAGTAATTTCCCAAAGATAATTTGTTTTAAATTTGGCCAAAACTTGAATTTTGGGCTATCGATGGGTCAAAATTTCTTGAAATATTGGTATATTGATGGGTCCACTTTCAAATTGTCTGTGGTACACTCCTATCCAAACCAAACTTGAATACCCACCCCGGCTAATATGATCCATTGTTTGCAATTTTAGGTCAGCCCTGAAATAACAAGAATTTGGATTCCTGTATCATCTAACCAGGAGTTTTCCCAAGGGGTAGGGGAAAGATAGATTGAAATGGGGGGGGCAGGGCAGGGGAACACAAATCTGAAGGGGAAAAGCTCAAGTGGGAGATTCCCCCATGCTTCCTGTTTTAAATGAAGCTTCCCAAATGTTGTATATGTTTATGAATCTAATACGGTCGTTTTATAATTTCAGTTGGCATATGTACCGGTAATATACATGTACCATCAACAACATAAAATTGTCTTTTTTCTCAATTATAAAATAAATTTATAATAAAAATCATATCAACACAAATAAGGCAGATGAATAATCTTGTTTAATAATCATCAACAATAACTGAACATACTTCAAAAGAAACTGAGTTGTAAAAAATATATAATATATGGAAGTGGAATTTTGTGTTCATTTGGTCCAAATCCAAGAGATGTAATTAAGGGAGGCGTGCACATTTAGGATGCAGGCGATCACAGGCAGGCCTGAAAGCATATTGTCACTCTGAGAAAGTATTTGAATCTGGAGAAGGGGGTTAGTGATTGTCTAAAACATATTTCCAAACATTAGCCAGAAAACTAGGGTAAACTCAAGGAGCTCTTTCCTATCTACATCTAGCTCAACCTCACATTTGTTGTACGTGTACAATTTGTAAAAAGGTGCATTTCACTGGCCAACATGCAAACAATAGCTATATATTGTATTGTAATGAGTACATTACTTAGTAAAATACATCATAATCATAGCTTTTTACATTAAGACCATTTCCAGATAAGACTGAATTGCACAAAAGTTGTCCTCAATGAAAAGATACATATTACTGGAATGTCACCAGTAATTGAAATGTTAACTTCATTGTTGTGCTGTGAAAGCTAACACAGCACTAGCTGGCATGGAAGGCACAATTATACCGCTCTATCCAAAAAGGTCTTATTGTGACAGCAGAGAATTGTTCCTGTTGTAAGCAACACTGAAAATAACAGTGTTATGTACACCAATCTACCCGAGTGTAGAGTACAAAATGAAACGAATGACTGACTGAAAAAACACTTTTATAAAGTGCAAAATACAAGTATGTCCCAATGCCCTAAGTTGGTCAAACACACATCACAGCAGGCAATGTGGGCCAAACAGGGTGCAGTAAAAGTAGTAACTTCTTATGGAAAGACAAGACATGCAGTGTCTTATTATGCGAAGACAAGACACACAGTGATTCATGAGACATGGACAGACTAACTGCACATATTTACATGGCCCAGTTATTATAAGTCTCATCTGTTTCAGCAACTAGCAACACCTCATTAATTCCCTTGACTGTTGGATGTATTGTAATAGGTAGGCTGGAGAAATTTTTTTAATAACCAGTCTGTGGCAGCACTTGGTATCAACAATTAAAATCAACCCATGCTCCGCCATTCAACATCCTAACCAGGATAATATGTAGGAGATGTCACTGAAGCTAAAACAGATTATAGTCATCTATTCTGCAGAAGCCATTAGCAAAAAACAGTTTGCTACATTTTATACATTTTGCTCTTAATTGCCATTACCAAGAAATTTGTATTCAAGTCTTGTGGAATTTCAAGCTCGCTCAGTTTACAATTTTTCAACTTAACCTCTGTGTGGTACTTATTACTGCATCACTGTTTGGTGCAGGAAACCACCAAATATCAAACTGATTAAGCTAATGTGACTGAATAGTTGAGACAGTTTCATTTGATATTTTGCACCGTACAATATGACACATATTTTGTGCTTTGAATGCTTTCTAGTAATACATGTCTGTGCTTTTGAATAACATTTGGTATGGACATACCAGAATCAGCAGAAATTTGAAATGGATAATAGATGCAAATGTAGCATTTGGATACATTTCAAGTACTGTAAACGATAATTGATAATGTAAAATGTATTTCAGTTTTACAATAAAAACATGCAAACATTTAGAAAATGTACCCTGATCAACCTTTTGATAGGTCAACAGTTTAAACTGTTTAAAAACATTTATGTGCAAACTGCAGAGCTACAAAATTAATAACATGGCATATGGTACACAAATCAGTGATTTCAGCAATTTTGTGGCAATGATTCGAAAGGGGATACAAATTATTGTGACTGTCAAAGTATTTCTGATGAGAAAGTAAAACCTCATTAACCTGTCTCCATCTTGCATTATGGAGCACATGACAATGTACCCCCAGCCCCAACTCAACACAAAAGTTGGCAACCATTCGAGTTACCAAATCTTTCAAAAACCCCCTTTGCAATGATTTTTCATCAAATTTACCCCCTTTTTCATACAAAATCGAGGACAAAATTTGGCCAAAACAACCCCTTTTTTGTGGTTTTCAATGACTAGAATTTCAAAAACCCATTTTCAATGACTAGAATTTCAAACACCCCTTTTTGAATGACACTAAATATTGCCATAAAATTACCAGATTTTCTCAAGTACCCCTTTTATCCAAATTTTGCGGACAGTGCAAATTAAATACCCCCTATTTTGCTGATTTCACAGTCAAATTTCGCGGAGAGTCCAACTTAAATACCCACTATTTTTCACGGTCCTTGCTACTGGTAAAAAAATTACCCCTTTTCCGCTATTTGGTAACTCTCATGGTTGCCAATTTTGGGTTGAGTTGGGGGGCCCGGAATGTACCTGTCAACAATTAGTGACCTCTATGCATATTGATGCAAAACACATGAAGAGTTCAGATGCAATGCTGATAAATGCCATTTTCAAACTTACAGGCCACCAACATTATGCCCTAAAGTGCTAGCTTTAAATTGAAACTCGACTTTCAAAATTCCAAAGTAAATTTTTGAAACTATGATCAAAGAAGCATTGGGTTTTTTTGCATCTGTAATCTTCAAATTCATATAATACAAGTAAAATTCATTTGCGACATGATGCATATTTTGATTATGAAAATTAACTTGCATTTCCTGAGATATTAATATTTGTTTGTTCTAAACAGAAGAATACAAAAAAGTTCACTACTTCTGGTGATCAGATTTTAAAATAAATCTCAAAGATAATCTGATAAACCCATCTTGCTTTATGTCACGCATGTGTCCATATTTCACATGTATGGAACATGTCATTTTTTTCTACCACAGTATCACATTGTGTGTATACATGCTATTTAATTCAAAATAATCTTCCTATCAATCATATAGAATTACATTTTATTTGGGCACTCACATCGACAATCCAATATGTGTACAAATGTATATTCTTTGGTTCACAACAAGTTAGTGACGTATGTGTGTATTTAAGTTGACCGCGTAGAGTGTATACGCATAGGTACAAAGGCAGTTTGCCGGAATGTTTGCGGCGCACACTGCGAAAAAGCATTAATGTTACTACCAAACTTATAGTGAACCAATGTGTAAGTAAAGATTACCATTACCCTGTTGAAAATAAAAACTATATACAGGAGTAAACACTATGGTTATACATTTGCAAAGTATAGTCTTGCATTTAGGGCTCATATTGAAATACCCTACCACGTTTTCACACAGAAAGAAGGCAGGATTCCCCTCGCTAAGCGCGTGCCTCAGGAAAGCTCGGTCATAAAACGGATGGATTATATGCATCAGTGATACACCCTGCCCAGGATTTTAACAAAAGAAGGCTAGCACAGGAAAGCTGCAGGATGGCGCACACCTTCCTGTGTAAGGGAATTTCAATATGAGCCCTTAAGCACTTTGTCTCGCATAGTTGAAAAATATTACTCCTTTTTATCAAAATAATAGAAATAAAACTCAAAATACACCTTCATTTTCATTTTCTGCAACTGCACCTCACACTATAAACACAATCAGCAAAAGTTGTGACAGCAATGTTGGTGACAAATATAAAGTTACTTCTTCAAAATACATTAATGGCTTTAATGCTATCAGGCAATTAAAAGAACATATAGTGGCCCATCAAAGAAGTGATATCAAATATAAAGTTTATAAAGATTATTATATAGATATGTATAGAATGTTTCAACACACTGATTAAATTAAAGGCAGTAAGCATGCAGCAAACTCTATTTCAGATATTATCTGGTTGATCCATTGTAATACTACACTGAGACAAAATATACTAAATTTTTAATTGCACTAAATATTTTGCGTTTTTGATATTAAAGTTAAAAGTTGTAAATGTTTAAAAGTTTTTAGTATGACAGAAATAACATCAATGTATCTATGTAACAATTAGAATTATTATAACTGTTGGTACTGACCATTTTCTTCAACACTATATCACATACTCATAATATAAGAGACAAAAACATTATGTATATAATATAGCTTTTACAAATCTAGCTTTGACCTGGGAAACAACTGGGCACCATTAAGGTAAAAGTTTCATAGAGGCTAGATTTCTTGAAACAATGATCCTAGTAGGTGAAACATTGAACTGTTACTTGCTTGAGCAATATACCTAGAAATTGCAACAAAATTGTATGCTTCAAAGGCTGATTCAGTTTTAGTACACATAAAGCAGAAAGACATGGAAAGCCTAATGCCTGAAACTGACAACAACAAATGAATAGTATTAAGGTGCTTTTGTTTGAATAGATACAAATCAATCTACTACACAACATTCCAATGACAAAATGACCACATCACATTTCTCTAAAACACTCAAGTTTCCATGCAGGGGAGCAAACAACTATAAATCACTTCACTGCAGTGGCGTAGCCATGGGGAAACAGGGCAAACTGCCCCACAGACATTTTCAGGGGTCAAATGGGGATGGCAAAGAGTAAAATGTCATAAAAAGTTGGAATAAAAAATTGACAAATGGGTACAACAATTTGTCTTTCCCCCTCACACTACAGTCTGTCCACTTAGAAGTACAAACCAAATCTGTGGCATCGGGGGTCGATGCTTTGCGTCACACGCAACCCGTAAAGAGCGTGGTGCACAAATCACGCAGCAGTTGGCGCGCCAAAGAAGCATTGCACAGAAATAATTATTCTCATACCTCCCGTTTCCGAGGTCTATTTACTTTGTACTTCTATGTGGACAGACTATAAAAGGACGGCTACGCCACTGCTTCATTGTCAGGATACCTTTCTTTTGTGACTAGGAGAGAGCCAATTGTTTTGCAGAATTTTTTTAAAATTAAACAGTCTGTCATGGAAGACCTCTAATTATGCACAAAATTGCACCTGGAATGTGAATTGGCTTTGTTATATTGTTATAAGACTAAAAAGGTTGTTTTTTATGTAATATGATTTGCAATCTCTCGCGAAATAAACAGTAATCATGTTAATCCCCTGGATCTGTCGGTCATGAATGTATGGCTCCTTTTTACATGGATATTAGACAACTTCATTTTATAAATTCCAAGAAAGTAACACTTAAGAAGAAAGAAGAAGTACAGTATGTGATACATGTTACTATACTATTTTTCACCTTGGCGAGTCGGCGACATCAGTGCACATTTCATTATGTACAGCTCCAAATTGTGCGAGTTCGCTCCAAGTGCTGGTGTACACAGGTACACGTCTCAAGATGCTTCATCAATGCACACATGAAGCACTTTGCCTCCACACTTTGATGGGTCAGTGACTCACCAAGATAAAACATATATGCAGCCTCATCTGCATTTTGTATCATTCTCAACCGCTAAATTCACAAGTGTCTTCCCTTCTCACTAGTATTATATGGAATGCAACATTTGATTTATCGTCGTTCAAGGAACAAACCAACTATTTTATGGATCATACTAGCCTGGTTGCTTTTAAGTCAGTAACACACCTTGCTGAAGCTATTTACTTTCAAACAGTTTGTTTTCCACAAGACTCAGTTTTCCCTAAGACTTGAATACTGGTACTGTAAAACTTCCATAATAGTGCAATTTCCATGTAATCCATTCTTAAACTGGAAATTGATATTCACGTAAGCTTCATTTCTTAAGTTATATGAACTTGGCTATCCCTGTTCAGCTTGAAATCAATGCAAAAAGCAATGCAATTCGCCAGCGAAGTGTTACGTGTAATCCGATTATCACCATGTCAACTGGATCACGCTTTTGAGTTCTGCACCACGATCGAAATGATCGCAACACAAAGTCTATAGCATGTACTACCAATTCCAAAAGGTGCGTGATCCAGTTACCAGGGAGTTACGTAACCACTTCGCTGGCGAATGCAGTAACCATTGTTGCAAAATCTATGCCAGTAGTACTGTTAAACACCAACATTTTACAAGTATTCTTAAATGTGGGGACATTTTTAATATTTAAATCACAATTTAAGTTCGCAAAATCTAATTAATTATCAAGATCATTTTGAATGGTCTTCCATAGCAGACTGCTGCAAAAAATGGGGCTTTTTCCTAGTCACAAAAGAAAGTTGTTGTAAAATCAAAGTGTTTCACAGTAAATCAAACATATGTATTGCTGGTATTCTCCAAGCTCAACAGTAATATTTCATTTTCTCTGGAGTTCATGCAAGGTGTAATAAATTTTAGATATTTCAGAGAGTTAACAGTGTCTAATTAACTATTTGAGCCACAATTTAGCAAACATATTATGCACCTCAAGTCAGAATATTTCACAAAACTGAACAAAACCAAGCATACAAATTATTACAAAACCAAGCATAAAAATTAATTAAACCAAGCATACTTAATTGCTTGTGCAATACAAACATGATGACACCATGTCTGATGTTGGCATAAATACATAAGTGTGATTGTAGCTCAGATATAAGCATAAGCATCAATGAGACAAAGTATCTTATAGGGACTTGCATTGTACTCATTTCACCTTGGTGTATTTTGCTCATTTTATTGAAGATCTCAAGTATTTATCAAATCTGGCCTTGCTTGATTCATGAAGCATACATGGACAAAACTTCCTTTTTTTGTTTAACAAAACGAAGCAACAATCTGCAAAGTGCACACAACCTTCACCCCCAAAAGAAAGCCTTGAATATATTCTCAGAACACCTTGATAGTTAGTATTTGACACCTGACCCAAAAGTTGGTTTGTTCCCTAAAACTTTACAAAATACACCTTTAACAACTAGCTTTATTTCCTTTCAGAATCTTCATTCAAAGAGTGACCAAGTTGCATAGTTGTACCGCCACAGGGCACTTAAATTTCCTGATTTTATGGAAAGAATCGGGCATTAACACAATTACGCATTGGTTTATCAGTAAAATAGGCCAATACATCTTTAGCTGCTGTCTTTCGCATTTCTACTAAACTCTGATCGCTGTAGAATGCACTATGAGGTGTACATATCAGATTTGGTGCATCGTGAAGCGGTTGGTCCGGAGTATAGGTAAATGGCTCCTTTTCATGCACATCAAGACCTGCTGCTCCAATATGACCATCTTTGAGGGCGCGTGCAAGAGCTTCTTCATCAATGAGACCTCCTCTAGCGGTGTTGACGATGAAAGAGCCTTTCTTCATTTGTCTCAATTCATTTTCACCTATGAAATGGAAGTTGTCCTTTGTGAGATTGCAGTGCAGAGTCAAGCAGTCAGATTTTGCAAGGAGTTCCTATGGTACAAAGAAAAAAATGAAGCATGTGTAAAATATATGCAGCTACTCTCCGATTTAGTGAATTAATCGGACAGCTAGGTTATGTACAAAGGTATAGGATGCAAGATTCTGAAAACAATAATAAAGTTGATCAGTTACTGCATTGGAGCTGCAGAGTGGATTGATAATTTTACTTCCGTCCAGTGAACCGGCATGGCGGATGGATGGACAGATAGCCAACCAAAGAACCATCTGTGCCATAATATAAGCTCCACACAACACATTTTGTTGTGGGGTAGGAAAATGACTATTCTAAAGAATAGTTTTTATTATTTATTTCATGAAATACAATCACCAAATCAAATGTGCTGGTATGGATGAAAAGGGTTTATTTCGGAATTGACCACACTATCATTGTCTATACCCAGGCAGATTGACCATGCCTTCAGTCCTATAATGATTATGAACCCCTTATTTATTCAGCCCTTGCATAGCTTTTAATGATTCTATAGAGCTAATTTGAATATCAGAGGTTGGTGACCAAATCTCATGCATGTGTATGACTGTCACACAATTTAGCTTTAGCATACTTTCAAAGGGCACAATTTTTTAACCAGAGACCCATGCAAAGACTACTTTTTCTTGTTTTTTAAATGAAATGTCTTTCACTTACCTCCAGAGACATTGCTCTCTTGATAACCAAGGCTTTTTCTATACTATGGCGTAAGTATGGATCATAGAAGAGAACCTTGAGTCCAAAAGCCTTTGCCCGCACTGCTACCGCTATGCCAGCATTACCTACAGATATGAAGGATTGTGATAGAGAAATTACCAGAAATTAATTTGTAGTTGCAATAAATGACAAGAATATACATATTTAGCTATTACAAAGCATAACTTTTCTTGATATTATGAAGTGGACATTTGGTTCTCCCTAAAATATGCCTCCCTGGGACACTAGGGAAAAGTGGGACAAGTGGCAAAATTTGTAGCAAATGTCCATGCAATACTTATCCCCATTTTTGTACCACAGCCTGTTCAACCCACCTAAGATTTGACCAGGTTGTAAGTAAATGGAAATTCTAAATTTTTTGGAAAATTCAGTTGAAGATCACAACTCCTCAATAAAGCTATTCGCTGTTGAGGTGACGTAATTAATCAGATTAACTATCACAGCCACAGATGAATACAATTTTGAATATATCGTCCTGGACTACAAGCAGGTTGCACTCATCACCTGTGCATGTCTGCAATCATAGATTGAATACAATTCCGCTCTTTTCAAAGATACTTATCTTACAGGTGCGAGTGATCAGAATGATATAGTTCAATGCATTTGTACCGCATGAACGTTGTAGTGCAGGGCGATATAGTCAAAAATGGTATTTATCTTTTGCTATGGTAGTAAATCTGAATATTACATATCTTTGACAGTGAATGTCATGTTTGGAACACCGGAAATTGTTCAAATTATGTCCTTTGTGTAAATCTACACAGAATTACGATGCAGCACAGAAATCTTCTATTGATGGATTATACAGCTTTATTCCAAATGTTCTTTAATCCTCTACATAGTGTCTTTACACTATAGTCTATATCTTACACCATTTGAGGATACACCAAAATCTGTTTTACTATTCCTTCTCCCCCACCCACACCTTCCTCATGTGACCTGGTCCCCATACAGAGACTGGCACTTGATGGTCTTGTCCTGGAAATGCTTGCTGTCCCCCATTAAACAATATCACAGAAAACTATGCCTTGCATATAGGTGAATGTAGCAATATGATTGACCTGCCTAGTGGATATATGGTAATTGAATCATTATTGCCTGAAGTGTAATAGTTATTGCACGGTGGATAAACCTACAATTTACAGGGCAAAGTATTATAAGCCGATTTAATTTAGCTGTAGAGCACAGAGTTGCGGTATTATGCAGCCACATTGTAGGTCAATCTGCCACACCAACTAATTTTGATGTCAAATACGATTAAAAGTCATATTAAATACCAGACTAGGAGCAATATATTTTTAATGAAAAATTATATTGTTTTCTGTAATACTGTAAACATGTAATAGTGTCAATTTATAAAGACTATTCATCACATCAAACAAATGTGATGTGGTATATCAAAAGGACACACTTTTGGGTATGATTGTAAATGGAAAAATAGCAAAAAATCTGCCCGGGGTGACTTTTTCACAATTTGGGTTTGTTGCAAATTTGTGATGTTAATGTTTAAAATATTGTCTGATAGTTTCAGAGCGGAATATAACTGACATCTTGTATTTTTTGACATGTTTTTCAAGGTCATTGGTACTCTCAACATTGTCAATAATATTTTTAAAGGCCGATATCTCAAGTTCCAATTTTATAATATCATAACTTACGAGCCCAATATCTTCCGAATGTCCGATTTCATTCGGGGAAAACAGCATTGTGGAGCAAAATATCTCTATATTTAAGATATGTAAAACACTCAAAATTGATAACCTGCCCAAAAGGGTCTCTTTTTGATATGACACGTCACATATATGGAAATAGAAAAAAACAAAACAAGATTATATAATAGGATGAAACTGAATGACTACATCACATACTGAAAGGGTGGTGTAAGGTCTGAGAGATAGTAACAAACATGGTATAAGACAAACAAGGCATCTGGAAAATGAATCATTTTACTCTTTTGCATGTTACATAATTGGGTATTGTGCATATATACAATGTATAAGCTCTGGAAAATGTTAAATATTGGGGAGGAGGGCATTCACAGATTCCACATGAGGCCAAAGGTTGGAGGGTGTCCCCCTCTGGTGCAGAGTGTAGAAGCTTTTAAAATATGGTGCATGCATTTTACCTTAGATTGTGAATTTTACCTTAAAATTCCGAATGTTACCTTGAAATAATGCATTTTACCTAAAAATTGTGAATTTAAAATTGTTTTCTGGCACATTTCTGTGTATTCTGATAATTCATTATTTCTCCTATTGGCCCCAAGCAGCCCTCGAATTAAGGATCTGAAGGGGCACGGCAACTTTTTTAGGGCAAGTTGATAATTGCCTTGGATTTTCACTAAAAAGGCAAGGCAGCACAGCAGTTTGTAATATTTCAAGAGGGCATCATGGCAACTGTTGAAAATTTGAGGAGGGCACCAAGGGAAAGTGAAGAAAACACACACAAACATAGATAGATAATTTTATAATGAAGGGGCAGGGCTGGGGCACAGATGGCAACTTCATTAGAGGGCACGGCAAGTGACTGCCTTGAGTAAAGGACATATTTTGAGGGCATTACGGCAGTGGGGATGGACACCCACGGCAAAATGCCATGTGTGCCGTGGGTTAATTCGAGGGCTGGCCCCAAGTCACAAGCTAATACTCTAATTTAAAATGAGAAAAATTAACAAAAGATAATTTAATTCAATAAAATCTTACCTAATCCAATTATTCCAAGAGTTTGACCTCTGACCCTAGTCGCACCTCTGCCTGCTGCTGCAATCTCTTCTACACCATGTAACTTCTTACCATCCTTGATCATATTTGCATACCAGTGCATTCTACGATGCAGGTCTAAGATCATACACATGGTTAAATCAGCAATCTCTTCCACTCCATAGTCAGGGGAATTGCACACTGAAATACCTGAAATTAATTAATACAGCATTATAATACATCAACATTGTGATGATGGTTTCCAACCAATATTTCAGTGAGACAAACTGGCATACAAACAAGTACAAGGACTGAAGTGTACAAAGAGTCTCTGTGTTATAAGAATACTGTAATACCTTGAAACTTCACCTTTTACAGATAATTTATATAATTAGTTACAAACACATTCAAATAAAATTTATAGACTATATATATTAAATCATGTATTTAAATTCCATTCATTGTATGCTCAGATTCCCAATATATGATCAGATTCCTTACTTACACACTTATAGCCAAATAAGGAGCTTGAAAGATGCAAGTAGCAAGGATGCCAGTTTTCAGGCAATTGCCTGATTTCCTACTTATTGTTACTCCAAATTTCTTCACTTTTATTTATTTTCAGCCTGTTTTGAGATTTTGTAGCCCAAATTTGCACACCTTTTCAGACTTTTCCTGGAGAAACACTTCAGGCTACTGGCACCCAAAGCATAGTTTTTCAATATTTCATTGATGACCAATTATACATCAGCCTTCGGTCAAAAGGAAAAGCTTTTTAAAAGCAAAAAACAACCAAAAGTTTAATTGTTTCGTGTCAATCAGGACATGTACAACGTATACTAAAATATGCTTAAATTATTATTATAGGCCTTATGCTGACACATCGGAAATTCCAAGTTTGTTGAATTTGTTGTGCTGAAAAAAGCCACTTTAAACTTTTGGAAATTGTTTGTCACCAACATGTATGAATTTTTATGATCGATATTTAGGTATATTATAAAATAGGTTTACATGTAATATGAAAATTGATTATAAGTTTGTGCACCACTGTAGGTTGATTTTGTATTCTTTGGGGTTTAAATTTATTTTAGCCTTACAACAGTATCATCATATACCTTGCTCTGCAGCAGCTTTGATGTCGATGTTGTTGTAGCCTACACCAAGACGTCCAATGATCTTAAGCTTCTTAAATTTGGCCAGTGTCTCTTTCTCCAAAGTCAAGGTGTGGAACATGAACACAGAGACTGCTTCATTGTATACCTATATGATCAATCAAATAGCACAAGTTTCAAAGTCTTCAATATTATGTTGTGCAATATTGATGTTGAACATCGATTCAATATTACTTTTAAAAAAAATGAGATTTAAATTCTAATTTTGTAATAAATATGTCAAAAATATTTTGTACAAATAACCTCAATCAAAACTGTTCTTCCCATAAACACTTAAAAACCCCAATAAATGGATGTGATAAATTAATATTAACTTTGTATTTGGATCAGTTTGGGAAGGCAATCAGTAAGACAACTTTGCAATTTTGCCCGCTTTGGAAATTTTGCCACATACTGACAACATAATAGAACCCCCCGGCCCCCAAGAACTTACCAGTTCTGTTACTTCATCTAGAGACCTAGCATTAATGTGGGCCACTGTTGCAATATCTTTAAGAATGTCCCATTCCACATCAAAATCCTTGCCATCTAAAAGCACAATCAATGGTTTGGTGGACTGCTTTAGCTTGGCTTCTGCATCAGGAGCTTTCAAATCTATTGGTCCATCCGCCATTTTCGATTTCTAGGATAGGGAAATAATTCTGTTTGAAAAATAAATTCAAAAACATTTTAGAAGATGTTTTTACAGAACTCAATATGTAACATGTAAAAAAAACTTGATGTAGGAGAATAGTTCTGATTCCTTTAACACACATTTTCTAATCACATACATACATAACGTGTTTCACATTATCTTCCTTAAACGTTAAAGTAGATATGGTACTTGGAAATGTTCCTTAATTAAATACTCAGTACATTGTGATTGCCACACCAACATAGTATGACTATGTATATACATTAATAAAGTATTACTACAGTGTCTGGCTCTCTTGACCCCTTACCTACAGAATTAGAAGTTCTCTGCCAGTGAACAATGAACCCAAATGTAGGGTAACACATAGCACAGTGTATTTTTAAGGTTCAAAAACATTCCAATTCTTTACAATTCATGGGAAATGGAAATAGTGTCTGTCTGATCCTAAGGCTGGACAAAATATTGATGTAGAGTTATAGACTTGAGTTGTGTGACTTGGACTCTAGTCACTATTTTTGTGACTTGACTTGCAACCTTTGCAAAATGACCAGACATACTTGTGACTTAGACAAAATAACTTGGACTTGACGAAAATGACTTGTTACCAACGCAAGTCTGAGGTTACTATCCCTGTTAATTGTATCATGGATGGATGTACATAGAATTGATGAATATATTAGTACAATTATTACATCATGGATTATTTGTTGGCAGACCTCTTGTCCGGCATAACCTGAACTATAAATAAATAAATAGTGCCCTCAATCTGCTTGAGAAGGGTTTGGGCTTGAGAAGTAAAAGTGTGAACTCGGGAGTTCCGTTCTGAACAGTGTGAACTCGGGAGTTCCGTTCTGAACAAACTAGAAAACTAATACCGGTACAGTGAAAATATATCGCATCAGGACTCAATCAAACTATACTCTGTGAATCCAAGATGTCTTTCTTTATGCATTCTCGCAAACTTAGTTACAAGATGTTCTTTCAATTTATAATACAGGAGATGCTGTAGTGCAGCCTGCTAGCCATCTAAGCTTATGTTGTTGGCAATTCAAGTCACCTGTTTGTTATTAAGTATAGCTGTGACCATTTGTTGAGCTAAAAAATTCTAAATTATTTCCAAATTTGAGCTTAAGGGATCTGGAATGAGCGTTTCGACAGTATTTTTTGTGGGACGTGGCACATCAGACATATCGAATTGCATGAATTCTGAATACGAAGAATGTCTTTCTGGTATCAAATAATTTTCATTTTTTGAAATTCACGATATAATACAAATTTTATGACAAATTATTAAAATTTGATATTTTTCACATTTTTGATATATCAGTCCTCAAAATAAATTTTATAAATCTAATGACATATTCTTAATGTGTATGTAGCTGGGAGGAAAAGCCGATGATCAATTGAAAATTTTGACCTTTCATATTGAAGATATGGATTTTTTTTCCCAAAAAGACCTAATTTTTTGGTGTTTTGGGGAAAAAATCCATATCTTCAAATACTGAAAGGTCAAAATTTTCAATTGATCGTCGGGTTTTTCTTCAAACCTACATACACTTTATAGTATAAATCATCAGATTTATAAAGTTTATTTCGAGTACTGTTAAATATCAAAAATATCAATTTTTAATCATTTGCCATAAAATGTGTATTACATTGCGAATTTCAAAAAATCAAAATTATTTGATATCAGGACATTCTTTGAATCTTCGTATTCAGAATGCAATTTGATATGTCTGATGTGCTCTAATGTTCCACAATAAATCCAAACGTTCATACCCCACCCCTTAAAGAGCTACAATTGTCAGATTATGAGGCTCAAAGAACTGGAGCAGATCCAAATTTGGGGCTTAAAAGGAGCTCCCACTCCCAGAGAGCCTGAAAAAAGGGACATTGACCACCGCACATACCCGTACCACCTTTACATGTTTTATAGCATAATAAGTGTCCCCCGGATATATCTGGTATATTCTGATGATCCTTTTAAAAGCACTGAAAGATTGAGTCTGTGCAGACTCACATTTGGATATTTTGATGCGAGCAATGTACTATGGCAATGCTTTGCCGCTGCCGCAGCTTTTCTGCAATACCATGCTGGACTGGGCTGCATGGAATTGAAAAGATCAGTAGGCTAATGTTGCTGTTACTTAGTAAACCCATGTTTGTTTTTTTGTTTATCATGCAGCTAAGCATGAATATGATAGGTCAGTTCAGCATATGTGTGCTCAGTGCAATTTTGTGTGCTCATTGCAGTTTTGTGATTGAAGTTATACCAGCCTTATAGATTTAGTCATTTAAATATACCACTCACATAAAACAGAATTAACACAGATCGACTCATGTGCTATAGGCATGAATCCCATGATACAGTCACATAAAACCAAATCTGTGGCATCGGGGGTTGATGCTTTTGCGTGTTAAAAAACGCGAGATGTAAACTAAAGAGCGTGGTGCGCTCAGCAAGTACAAATCGCGCAGCAGTTGGCATGCTATTAAGAAGCATCTACATATGCATTGCACTGAAATAATTATTTTCATACCTCCAGTTTCCTAGGTTTATTTACTTATAGGGTCATATAGTATAAAACCCTACATATTTTATATGTCAACAACAGCTGTGCCTGTGCTGTGGGACTTTCACTTCTTCCTTGCAGTTTAATATAAATCCGGGGGGGGGGGGTCACTCCCATTGTGGCCAGCACACCATCCGTGATAATAAAAACACGTAAAAAGAGTAGCTTTTCGCGGATAGGCACGATACGCGCGTATCGTGTTTAGGGTGTCAAAAACATGATATATTGGAAAAAAGGGTTGCAAAATTGCAATTGCTAATACGCGGAAATGAAATTTGATGCAAGGAATAAAATCCCTGTTTAGGGTGTGAAAACACCTGTTTCGGGTATCGTTTTAGCCAAGGGTCAATGAGGGTTAAATCCTTGTGTAGGGTGCTTTTCAAAAGTTGATTATCGTGGATGGTGTAGGGCCTACAGGCCACAATGGGAGTAATGCATGAGCTATATATGAGTATATAAACGACATATTTATTTACTCAGTTTCATATACTGGTAACTAAAATGCATGAATGTATCTATTGCATGATTAATTCATAATTGTAAGCTTACCAATCAAATGTTAATGCAGCATGCAGCTCTGTGACTGTGTATAAATAACTTGCATCTACCGGTTTCGGTACTCAGTATAAATTTTAAATGGCAGCAATCAGATGTTGATCAGGCATTCAGGATCAGGAAGCAATGAATACAACTGTAACCTTGCACTCACATTGACCTTCCGAGCTGACACCATGCAGAGAGTTGCTGGATACGAACGTGATTGGGCCACTGAAACAGAGCATGTACATTCACCCCTAAAATGAATAAGAATTAATTATCAATCATCCCACCATACACTGACATCGCTATACTGTGGAATGTACCACTTTATTGAGGGTAACAGTTCGAATTGGGAGATGATGGGGTAAAAGGATTTTGGTACCATACTCGGCACCATCCAGGCACCAATGATAAACATCTGCTCCATCCCACCCAGTATTTAGCCAAAGCTAGAAAAGTGGGCGTGGCAGAGATTTTATTTAGAAATAAATAATGTAAATTATTTGAACCACAATTATATAAAGAAGCACATCAACAACCAGGTCAGAAAAGAAATTTAGAAAGGAATTTAGAAAGAAATTCGGAAAGAAATTTAGGAAGAAATCAGAAAGAAATAAATTTTAGAAAGAAATAATTTTAGACAGAAATTTAGAAAGAAAGAAATTTAGAAAGAAAGAAATTTTAAAGGGAGTGTTCATTAATACTTTGGTAGGGGGGCTGGTCTTCCTCAAATTTTTTGCTCAAAAACTTTTTTGACCCCCTTGATGGACCGCTAAACTTTTTTTTGACCCCTTGACAGACAAAACTTGTTGACCCCCCCCATTATCGTATAACAAACATTATACTTAATAGTGTTGTTTCCAGTGGTGTGGCATCTGGGTCACATGTCATTGAGAGCTATTGAGGGAGGCAAATGTTTGAAACATTCCCGGTGGGACAATTGCGCATGAAATACAAGCACAAGGAAATTTTCATTTTATACTTAAAGGAGTATTTTGTGATCCTAGCATCCTCTATTTATGTCATTTTTCATTAGATATCCACGAAAAAACCTATTCCCAAAATTTCAGTTGATTCCGATTTTGCGTTCGCATGAGTTATGCATGATTATGTGTATTACACTGCTCCATAGACAATGCGTTGTAATTTCGTTCTGGTGCACCAGAACGAAATTCAAATTTCACGATATCTTTGCTAAACGAATTAATCTGCAAGAAATATTTTGTACATAAACATTATGTAGCCAGAGGTTTCCAGTGATATAAAAATCTCAACTTTTTTGAGAAAAGTGGGGGATGAGGCTATGGATCACGAAATGCCCCTTTAATTTAGATTTGTCCCAAATCAGGGTGTTTATCTGATTTTACATTGATAAATGAAATAGAGGATTTATTTAGAGGTTCATGACATAGGCATGTCAGCATAATTTGGATCCGTGGCTAATGCGCGCGAACCGCACACAAAATTTGGCCATATTGAAGCTTGAATGGTCAAATATTGTTAAAATTGGAACTAATTTATGCAAAAAGCTAAAATGGTCAAATGTGAGATTAATTTGGTCACACAAATGTACACAGGTATCAGTTTTGGCCCCCGCCAAAGACCGTGGCACCTGGGCCTGTGCCCACTCTGCCCTATGGCCAATCTACCCATGGGCTTATGTGTATGTGAGAAATAGTAAACTGAAGTGTGTAGTTTATTTGCAATATTTTCTTGATTTAGTTGTATTTTGATCAGATTGGTACATAATCATGTTTGTAGCCTACTTTGAAGAGATATAAAATTCTATGATAAAAAGTGCCAGTATTTCTTAGCCCAACCCAGATGTTGCATGTTGCTGATCATCTTTAATGTTATATTAATTAATAGATTTGTGTACACTAAGTGCCATCATTTTTTCAAACAAAAGCACTGAAAACCCAAACTTGCCCATGTTAAAAGTGATATTATAGGGGGTCTCAATGCGCACAACATTTTTTGGTTTTAAAGTGGAAAACTTTTTTGCCCCCCCTTCCTACCACCTAAAACTTTTTGGTCCCCCCTCTTTTAAGGTCCAAAGCCTTTTTGGCCCCCTCCTTTTACCAGCCCACCCCACCAAAGTATTTCTGAACACTCCCTTAGAAAGAAATTTAGAAAAGAAAGAAATTTTTTTTGGTACATAAACATTATGTAGCCAGAGGTATCCAGTGGTATAAAAATCTCAAAAAAGTGGGGGGGGGGATGAGGCTGTGGATCACGAAATGCTCTTATAATATATCATGACAAAATTTTAATTCGGTAATTCTGTGCCAAATATTGTAAAATGTCAGGAAAGTTTTAAGCCAAACTAATGAGGTAAAGTGAAAGAAAATTCACCTAATATCTTCAATAGGGGATTTAAGTCATGCAAACTTGCTCTGTTGTCCTAAAAACATAATGAATTTGGCTGAACCAATTAGGTGATGTATAAACATTACAAATATGCTAAAAAAATCATGTTTGAAAACATTTGAACAAACTTATTGTAAAGGATCATATATTTTGGTTTAATGGGGCTTTAACCCTGGAATTATGGAAACTTTTGGGACTCATAACAAAATTGTTGGTCTAAAATATATAAAAGTATACATATTTAGAATTGAAATGAGTTGATAAATCCATCTGTGATGTCAATTTTGGGCACTAAAATGCTTAATTTTGGAGAAAATAAAAAAGGGGGTTTTGACCACTTTTTTGTGGTCACCGTAACAACCGGTAAAGCCCATTCCCTAAAATAAAGTTCTTATTTTATAAAGTTATCATCGAGGAATGTTTTATGCATGGTATATGCACTTTTCAATCTTGCAAGTAGCCAAACTTCCTCCGTGGACAGAATGAAAAACGGATACATTACTTTAAAAGGGCATATCTTCAAAAGTTATGAGCCGATTGAAATAATTGTTTCGGTTTATGTAAGCTAACGAGTAAAGGCTTCCTTACATACCAACATGTACTTGATCAACTTTTCTGAAATAGGAGAAAAAGAGGGCACAATGAGGGGCCTCTTTTTTGGGACACCCTGTATCTAGGAATTTTTTTTTTTCTTATTTTGACCAACTTCATCAAAAATATTTGAAATTTGGGCCCAAATCAGGCTTTTTAAAGTTTTTTTGGGCAAAATTGAGCATTTTACAACAATTTTTGGTGCAAATTGTGAAAGTTGGTCAAAATTTAAAAAACCAAAAAAAAAACCAGTTCCTATATATTTATATCTAGTTTTTAAAAATAATTTAAAAATCTTTTACTCAAGAAATTTAAATTTTTTGTTATGGTGACTGAAAAAAAGTTGGGCCAAAAAAACCGCTTTGGGGGATTTTCTCCAAAAATGAGCATTTTTGCCCAAATTTGACCTCACAGATGGATTCATCAAATCATTTTCATTCTTAATATGTATATATATTTTTAAATATATATTTTAGACTAACAATTTAGAAGTTATGAGTCCCAAAAGTTTCCATAATTCCAGGGTTAAGAACTTGTAAGGTTGGTCTGAACCATGGCATGTTTTAAAAATGTCGAATTCCAGTTTTCTTGAATTCTATATTCATTAGTCTGTGCACTTGAAGTTTAAACTGAAAAATTTTGGCTTTTAATTTGTTTACCAAATTTCTATCAATTTTTAATTATGATGTTTCACCCTTTTCCATTTGAAATCGTCCACATGGCCAATGGCGAGAAATCTTGCTAATCTAGTTGCTAACGAGCGCCTATTTTTGCCTCGCACCCGACGCAAAAACGCAACAAGTCGGGTGTGTTTCCCCGTGCGCTTCACCCTGACAGTGTATCTCGCGCGTGCGTGCGCGGATCCTCACAACAAAACATGATCGAAAACATGGCCGGCCGGAAATTTCATACGGTTTTAACGAACAATTATTCCTCTTTTTTATGGAAAATATTCCTTGGATTTTCGTAAACCGTACGCGGAAGGTGTATCTTAATTATGACTACGAGCTGCGCAAATTGCAGGAATCAAGATGATCACATTTGAAAACATGGGTTGTTCGATTGCTGTCTACTTAGCCTTTCAACAAGGCTCTGCCTGGACCTCCGTAGTGGGGCGCCACCTATAATATTCCACGAAAGTTCGCGCTCGCTGTCGCTGCTTGCGCGCTCTAGCTCTGTCGCGCCTTGGCGCTCAGCTCGCTGGCTGCGCCGCTCGCCCCCTAGGATCGCGAGGTCTTTGACAAAGACTACTGTCTACTGCCACTTTTGAAACAAAACGGCGATTTAAAACGTGTTCATATTCGGGCATGTTTTCAATTTATTTGTTAAAGCTAAGAGATTCATTATAGAAAATAAAGGTAAGATCTTGGTTTTGTGTATCCTAGATTTTCATACCTAGTTTTTGAAAATCATGAAGAAAAATGTTGTTATTGAAAAAATAATTAGTTACGGTGTACAAAATCATAAAATCACGATTTTGGATGATTTTCTCCAAAATTTTAAAATTAATCTGACATCACCACTGGATTCGTAAGGTAATTTCCATTCGAAATATGTATACTTTGATCAACTTTAGATCAAAAATTTAGAAGTTAAAAGGCTAAAATGTTTTCCATAATTCCATGGTTCAGACCAACCTTAATAAGTTTCTAAATCCATATATGTGACCCGTTCTGACAAATCCAGGAACAAGTCGCATTTTTGACATTTCATGATTTTAATAAAAATGTAAGCACTAGGCAATAAACTTTAGAATGATACCAAAATTATATACATAAAATAAATACTTTTCAAGATATGGATAATTTTGCAGATGATACCTTGATATTTTTGCCAACTTGCTATTCTGAGTAATGGGCTAATTAGTTTCCTGCCTTACACAGGATTGAATAGGGATTATCGTAGTTCAACTGTTAATTATTGATTAAATAAATCTCTTTTAATAAGTACTTTCGAGGATTTGAAAGTCGACTTAGTCCCACAGTTAAATACCATGAAATTAAGCATTCCAAAATTTGATTTTTTTTTATGGGAATGTCATCTTTAAAGGCATATAAATCAAAAACATGCCTGGCAACTTGTTCTGGGTTTTGTTGGAGCTGGTCACATAATTTGCTTTACCAATTATTTCTACGTAAGAAGTTTGTACTGCAATCAAAACTCTGGTAACTAATTTCTTCTTTGGTATGTTAGCATTGCTTTATTTTTACATACACATAATACACCCTAGATGAAGATAACATCAATTTTTGAGCTATTGCAATGAACATAATGTTACGGTGAAAATAAATTATGAATTGGAACTGTAGTTTATTTTAATAAATAGGTAAAACTACAAAGATATATTAATTAAAACAAGAATTTGAAATTGATTACCTATAGTTTCATATACCATTGAAAGCTCTCTAATAATTGATTTTGCTTGCTTCCCTTTATGTTAGTCTGTTTATAATTATCTTGTTTTCCTTTTTTAGTTTATATTTTGTTTGCTTTGTATGCGGTGCTTCCCTTGAATTTTTGAGCACTATTGGGTATTGCCTGTGCTTTGCCAAAATGTAATAAATAAATATCTATATTGGGATCACCACATCAATAATAATACAGCACTAAAAATAGCTAGACCAGGAAGTTGAGACAAATTTACCACACATTAACATAAATTTGTGCTGAAATTGGTCTTTGATCTTGATTATACAAGCATACAAAAACAACTTGCTTTTGATTAGAATATCAGATTTTTTAGTTTAATTGCCAGTTAGGTCTAAATAACACTATATAATATATTATCTTTCATCTGGCAAAAAATATTTTTAAACCTCACATTTTACCACAATTATAAAAAACCCTAAAGGTCAAAATAAGTTTGCTGGCTTACACAGTGCTGCCGAGAGCCATTGCAGGCCCGGGGGTAAAATGGACGTCAGCCCCATGAGGTGTTTTTTTTGCTTTTATGGGCCCATTAAGGGATGTTTTCATTATTTTTACAAGCCCCTAGGACCCCGGGTCAGGGGGTAATGCACCTCCTGAACCCCCCTTGTCGGTGGCACTGGGCTTACACTGCTTGCTATAAGGTGTATCACAAACTATTGCCAATCAGTCAAGGTGTCAAACTTTATCATATAATCTCTGTACATATTTACATACGCATATTGCTTAACAACTCAAAACAAAAGTCTCACATTGTTGTATTCATTTAAACACTGAATTCCCTTTTCAAATATTTTTTTGATCCTGCAGGTATGAAAAAAATCAATATTTAAAGTAAAATTGTAAAAATGTTTAACCCTGTAGTTTCAATCTAGATACACAATCTAGATACACATTGCAAATTCAACGTAGAATAGCCCAGAATAGCAGGTTGCAATTTCATTTCCAGTTTTACAAATTTATAAATAATCTACACTAGACACATTCACCAATTGAGTCTGTAAGGTATACATACATCACACTAATTACTTGATATTATCCATGATAGTATTATTACATACATAATGATCACCCACAGACTGTTTTCTTTTTGCTGTAACATATACTGTAACAACATTAGTTTCAAGGTACCATCTAAACACTCTGCTGTCTGTACCATCCACTTCACTCTGCCTCAATTCATATTTGATGGGATAGTCCATTAAAAATTCACACATCCCCTGCGTAAGATTTACTCTGCCATCTTCAATTCAGGCTCAACCCATGTGGAAATGTTTGCAGTTGAACATGTCAAAAGAAATTGATAAAATCAGAATTTTGCACAATTTGCCCTTCATTTGGATTTTCAAAAGCTTCAACACTTTTTTCACTTTTTGGATGAAAATGATTGGATCTGGAATAATTTAAACTGTTGAATTTCAGTGGCGTGTCCAGGGGTGCTTTGTGCTGAAGCCCCCTGCACTTTGTTAAAAAGCGTGTAAAATCAGCCGTTTTTGGCGGTTTTAGCCTTTAAGCCCCCCGCATAATTCTGAAAGCCATTCTGAGCCCCCACAGGAAACAATCCTGGACACGCCGGTGAATTTGGTTGGAATTCCAAATATCTTCAAGGGGGTGTGGTTTTCTAATGGAACAGCCAAATATCATGTTGAATAACAAAATCTCAATAACATAATAATCTTTGCAATTCTCAGAAAAAAAGGACCATTAAAATAAGGAGATATTCAATAACAAAATACACTATAAAACTGAAAAAACATTGAGTAAGGGTTATACTTGTACGGTATGAGAAAAATGAATTAATAGTATGTGATTTTAAGAGGCCAAATTGACTTAAGCAAATAAGGTAACAAAACTATGTTGAGTGCTGGTATAATTAAGACTTGGACTTTAACATGAGGAAACCTGCATTTAATACCATGTTTCAATAAAATGGAATATGTTGGTTTTAGCATGAAATATATTAAGAATGTAACGATAAAGTCCAATGCAAGTTATATGCATTAAAAACTGTGAGCTTTTTTCAACAGCCATAAACATAGTGTTCCATTATATTATACAGTCTAGTTATAGCATCATCAATCAGCTCTAAAAGTTGTTGGGCATGTTTGAATGCACCTAACACTTCAACAATTATGCTATGTGCACCAACAGGCTGTCTACTGACACACATTAGGGAATGCATACACTTATATATCTATTTCTTTTACACACATTACATGGAAGTTTGAATTGACTGTACATAGCACCAATATAGAGCCTGCAAACTATCTACTTGGTTTTAGCCACCTTCGCTATTCTATATCATTATTGTCTAGATGGGTATGGGCAATGTCCCTACTCACGTATACCACTCCAGAATAGATATCCACGATATTGTGAAACATAGAAATATTCAAACTACAATCTTTGAAAAAAGTTTGAAACCAGTCATGACCATTTGTCAGATCTTATTTCTATCAAATATCACTGAATTCTCATTGACAAACACTGTTTTTCTATCTCTTCTATACCACAATATCAGTGTTTAAGAACTGTTGATGGGCCATTGTTTGACATGACAAGATGATCAACATTGTTTGAGGAAAGTGTGAAGATTCTTCCTCAAAGAGCCACCAATTTAAAAAGTGCAATTACATAAGATCATTGTGCCTAATACAGAAAGTTACTGAACACTATGGCCTAAGGCTGCGATCACATAGAAGTATATGGTATACGGTATTCGCTATACGATATACTATACGCTCATTCGATCAGGCTGATACTCATAGGAGTATATGATCGAATGAGCGTATATCGTATAGCGAATAGTGCCCTCTTATGTGACCCGGTACTATGTAATTACCTTGCTCGATTTAAGCTATATGCGTGCACCTGCAAAACGTGCACCATATACCCAAATAGTATACTTCTATGTGATCGCAGCCTAAGAGACACCTTATATTTAGCATCATTCAGGAATTCAGCTTTAAAAGGCACTGATCCCTAATCAGCCTACATATAGAATAACCATCGCAGCCAGGATCAGCTTTCCAAGGTCGTACCAGACGATTAGCACTAAGTACCTTGTTCAATGCAATTTCAAGGTAGCTCAATTTTACCACATGAACAGAAATATGACACTACAGAAGCTCAAGTGCCTTATCGATTGATCAAAGACTTCCAAATAGGCTATATACAATGTGTTCCAACTTTTTTCAAAAATAGCTGTTTAATTATGAGTCACCACGGCATACAAACCCTCACAGTAACAGGTATCTAAAATGTTCCTAGAGGAGCTTACAGGATTACATTCATAGAGTTGATAGTTTGTAGCTCACAGCAAACACATATGCTAACATGGACCAAAGACTGGTGTTCTTAACATTGTATGTTACTACTAAGTGTATTATTTAGTCAAATATGTTTACTTCTTCTTAAGAAATTGGTTATTGACACAGCCATTCAATTCCTCACCAGCTAGGGCCCTCTTCACATCCAATGAAGCTTTTTCTCTCATCTCAATCACACTTTCCTGGCTATAAAATGCACAATGTGGTGTGCAGATCACATTGGGTGCATCGTGAAGGGGCTGATCAAATGTGAAATTAAATGGCTCCTTCTCCAATGTATCGAGACAAGCCGCTCCTATTTGGCCATCTTTGAGACACTTAGACAGAGCCAACTCATCGATGAGACCACCCCTAGCTGTGTTGACAATCATGGAGCCTCTCTTCATCAATCTCAGTGTCTTGTCGTTCAAGAAATGGTAGTTTTCCTTGGTGAGCATACAGTGAAGGGATAGGCAGTCACTATTAGTGAGCAGTTCCTGAGGCACAGAGATGAGAAAGGGATATAAAATTGTCAAATATATTTCCTTTAAGGGATCAATGTTTGCACAGTATTTTTTGTGGGACATGAGTGCACATCAGACATATCGAATTGCATTCTGAATACGAGGAATGTCCTTCTGATTTAGTAATTTTGATTTTTTTTAAAATTGGTGATATAAAACACATTTTATGGCAAATTATTAAAAATTGATATTTTTTATTTTTCATATTTAAAAATTTATAAATCTACTGATATGTACTTAGTGTATGTAGCTGGGAGGAAAAGCATATGATCCGTCATTTGAAAATTTTGACCTTTCGTATTGAAGATACACATTCCCTCCCCCCCCCAAATGTATATCTTTAATACGAAAAGTCAAAATTTTCAAATGATCATAGGCTTTTCCTCCCAGCTACTTATATTTTAAGTAAATATCATTAGATTTATAAATTTTACTTCGAGGACTGTTAAATATCAAAAATATCAATTTTTAATCATTTGCCATAAAATTTGTGTTATATTGCGAATTTCAAAATAATTTTAAAAAAAAATTTGATATCAAAGGACATTCTTCGTATTCAGAATGCAATTCTATATGTCTGATGTGCTCTCAAACATGTAAATGTTTCTTTTACCCTACAGTGGCATAAAAAGAAAATGTCAAATAGGTCTAATTGTGGTGACAGAAACATCAAAGTTCACTGAAAAGATTTCCCAAATTACTGTAACAATGTATAAACCCACTCCAAGATGGGAGATTCTAATTCAAAACATGGACGATTTCATCATGTTTATACCCAAATGGTCGCCACTACTAATTTGGGAAACCCTTCAGAATTCAGTAACTGAGTTGATCTCACCACAATGAGACATATATTTGAAAATTACCTCAGGAATATGTGAAATTTTGAAACCAAGATGTTTCAACGAACATCCCAGGCTCATGTTATTTATGGTAAGTCACACCCAGAAATTTGTTCCCCAGTGTTTTGGGTATACCCAGTTGTATGGTAACAAGAATGATGGCAGTTATGTACTATAGAAAAATTATTTAATTTGTGTACATCGTGGAACATACTCTTTGCGTGGCTGTGCATAGTAGTTGCTGTACGAAGATAACCTTGCTTATATGGACGCATAGAGTAGCGTTGCACGCTCGTGTATTACCATGATTAGTCGCGGAGTAATAAGCGTGGTTGAATGTTCCACGATGTACACAAATTAAATAATTTTTCTATAGTAGTAATATTATCATTATTGGGGCCTCTAATACATCACTGGGTCACATTTCCAGCTATCTGGTATATCAGTGGAACTTTTTTAAGGTCAAAATTTGTATATGCATGGGTCATTTTTTCAAAAATGTTCTCAAATTTTTATTTGACAAGTTGACCAATTTTGCCTATTTGTAGCCAAATTAAAAAAAAAAGACAAACAATTTTAGAAATTTTTCTGTGGCAATTTGTTTTAAATTTGACAAAATTGGGCTTTAAATGGGGCCAACCATGTATGTTTTATTGTCATGGTCATGAGAGCAGATATTTTTCCTCTCACAAATAACAATTTCAATTACAATGACTGCCTCTACTATGGGCCCCTCAAGCTGATTATGATACATGAGCCGATATCTGAGCGTCTAGGTTTGAGTCGACATATCAAATTATAATGTATGAACCTACCTCCAATGTCTTAGCTCTCTGAATAACCAAAGCTTTCTCCACACTATGGCGTAAGAATGGATCATAAAAGAGAACATTAAATCCAAATGCCTTGGCTCGGACTGCTACAGCCACACCAATGTTACCTGCAATCAATTATTTGTAAAAGTGAATATAAATCTTGGTTAGGTACATTAAAAACAATTTCCAAGTGTTCAAACAAACTTAAAATAGAATCACCTTTTCTACTACTATAGTATGGATTTAGTTGTAAGAGGTTTGCTTATAATGTTCAAACTTTAAAAAGTTAATGATCCTCTGTATAAAAACTTTAGGAAATTAAATGCTGCTATTCTGATGCAGAGCAGCAAACAAATTACAGTATGGCAAAACATGCAAAAATAAACACATAAGATGCAAGATATATTGCAGGTAAAGAAAGACAACACCTCTCTGCAAAAGAAAAAGCATGGTTTTTAAAAAGAGCAATTATCAAAGAACCATATATAACTATCAAACATTTCAAGATGGCAGGTAGCCAGATTGGATGAATATGCTTAAGATGAAAATTTGAAAAAACATGCAAAATGATACAAAGACTGCTCTGCATATGAAAAGGAAGAAATCAAATAGTTATATTAGCAACTACACATAATTATAAGACAAGCGCTGCAGAGAAGCAGTTACATAATATGAAGAAGCCATCTCTTATCAAAATACATGAGGGGTGTCATTAGGCATGCAACAAGATTATGAAAAGCATTGGAGTAGACTAGGTGGAACCACCTGACTACCTCAGCAGCAGAATCCACCATCCAATTCAATGTTGTGGGCACTACATGCCAAACTACCTTTATGGTTAGGGATACAAAAGAAATCAGATTTGCAGGATAAGCACTGCACAGTATACAGGGAAATTACGGTAAAATGCAAGTTGTGCATTCTCAGGATGTATCAGATCATTCAGCTGATATGACAGGCAAAGTAGTTATGCAGCTTTATTATACACTGATACATAAAGGCTTTACAATGCTTCAAAAAATCACAAAACAGCTTGATTGTTTTAAATTGATAAAATTAGCAGTTAAAAAAGATCTACGTATGAATTTGAACTTAAGTACAGTTTTAAATTTTAAGTGTAATTAAAATCATTATCCTATGCCAGATTGGTTATTATAAGTTGACATAATTGTTAAAATAATTACAGCTATTCGTACAATAAAAATGTGGTTAAGATATAAAACATTGCACCTGCAGAACGCATTACATTTACACAGCAGAAGACTATAATTACACTTTAATAGCAGATAAAGCAAATTTCTTCATTTTGAGGCACTTGCTATGCATTTAGATATTATGTCTCCTCTTGCTACTTTACCTAAACCAACAAGTCCCAATGTTTGGCCTCTAACCCGTCTTGTACCTGTACCAGCTTCCTCGGTTTCTTCAAAATTATGGAGTTGCACTCCTTGCCTTACCATGTTGGCATACAGATGCATGTGACGATGCACATTTAATATCATACACATCGTCGTATCGGCAATTTCTTCCACTCCATAATCAGGTACAATGCTGACTGTTATTCCTGTAAAATGAAACACAACCATGCTCATTAGAAAAGTGATAGAGAAGTCAAATTTTACCTAATCCAATAAGTCCTAAAGTGCGCCCTCTGACTCTCCTGGTACCTTTACCGGCATCTTCCGTTTCTTCAATCCCATGAAGCTGAACTCCTTGCCTCACCAGATTGGCATACAAATGCATATTACGATGCACATTCAGTATCATACACATTGTCAAATCTGCGATCTCTTCCACTCCATAATCGGGTACTATGCATACTGGTATGCCTGTAAAATAAAATTATGCGCATTTTTATTCCCCATCCATGCGTCTACCTATCTTCTTTTTCTGCTTTGTTGATCTTTCTTCATGTTTGATTTTTCTTATGCATGTTTTCCTTTCTTTTTATGGTAATTTTTTTACTCCTTCTTTCTTTTTTCTTGTTTCTTAAATTTGTATCATTTCTTGAATTCTTTTATCCTTCTGTACTTTCTTTGTTTTTCTTGTCATTTTTGAACAATGAGGTGGAGTACCGTGTTGTTCCACATGACAGTGGCGTGTGCAAAGGGGGGCAAGGGGGGCCACAGCCCCCACTTTTGTTGGTCATTCGGGGGAAATCAGTCATTTCCCCGAAATGACTGATTTCGCCTTTACACTCCTAATCAGACCCCATTCGGGGAACCAAACAACCTGGCCTCCCCACTTTCAATGTGCTGCGCACGCCACTGCCACATGATAACAATGGTATCTACCATTTCATATCAGCTAGGTGATATATACATGGTTGGGTCTCAAAACACTATATACTTTTATCATTCTTAAACAGATCAACCTTAAAATATATTTGGATGTAATTTATGTCCAATTTTATGACCATATTATTTATCAAGTTCACTCCCCTGAATGAAGTTGGTGAATTCTCTGAATCCTCATTCATGCACACAATCGCAAAATACGGCACCAAAAAATAATGCACAACATGTGTGGTCATTTAGTATGCACACATCTACTGAAAGATAACACAGCTCGGATACAGCATGGATACAAATTTGTACAGAAGAAAACATATTTGTGTGCATGAAAATTTTGTGAATCAACTGCACTTGCAAAATGTCCATGCATGTGAATATTTAAGGTGGTACACCCCTTGATAAATTTTGTGACTAATTTGGCATTTTTCTCCAAAAAATAACTAGCACACACTGGTAACAAAAGTTATGTATAATATAGGGGCAAGGAATCTAATTACTTCGCTGAAATTTCAGTGATTCACGAGTCAGACAAGTGGTTCATTATATATGTTTAAAAGAAATGAGGTACATTCTAGCTGTACCTCTTTTCTTATCATAAATAACGTACCGCTTGTCTTGAGTCACTGAAATTCCAGTGTAGTAACTTGATTCCTTGCCCCTATAATATACATAACTTTTGTTACCATTGTGTTATTATTTTTTGAGAAAAATGCAAAAATAGTCACAACTTTATCAAGGGGTGTAGTACCACCTTAATGCTTTATAGTATAGGAAATAAGTTTAGACTTGGTTGCTTGTTATTTTTTGTTACAACAATAGCAAACCCAATGACACTGTAGCAAATAATAACTAGAAAAAAAATCTTTTGTTGTTCTGTACAAAGGCTTAATATATCTATAAATAGTGCCACAGGTCAAACGCTATTTACTTGTGGAACTGACAAAATTATGACATATATTTCCGTTACAAGTCAGCATGCCTTAATACTCTGGCTGGTGTAAACATTTACTGTATAAAAAAAAAAAAAAAGTTTACTCGAAACTACAAATGGTGACATTATGTGCCAACATAAAAGAGTCAGGGCCGGATTTACCATAGGGCCAGATGGGCCCGGGCCCAGGGCCCCCAAAATTGCCCTGTGCAGTGTGCATCTTCCATTTTAGCCTAAAAACACCATGTTTTGGGCCAAAATAGGGTACAAAAATTGCAAAATTTTGCGCGCTTTGGCCTGTTATAAAGCAAAATATGGCATCAATTTGGGTTAAAAATTTTTACACGTGCTGCGCACGCAAATGTCCTAGTAAAATCTAAAAACTTGGCCCTTGAGTGCACATGCCTTCCTCACGGTGCGTTTGGGGCCTCCAAATTTTGGGCTGGCCCAGGGCCCCTAAAACGGTAAATCCGGCCCTGAAAAGAGTTTTAACTGTGATGTCATTTAGGCCTATATAATCCTTTTGTCTCTGTACCTCTGTCAATGTATTAACTGTTTGGTTGTAGTTCTGGTACATACAGTCTTCTTGTCTTGACTTGTCTTGATGAATACTGTCTACCATCCCTTTTCAGGAGTTACTCAAGCAGGTTTAGGAGGGCGTGTATAGTGCTATTTCTTGCTATTCTTCTTCTTTGATGTTTTAAAACAATTTATTCACTGCTGATTTGAACTTTTTCACCCATATTTTTACCCTGAAAAGTGGATTCTTTTCAGAGGATTTTTTTTTTTTTTTGCCCTCATAGAGCCCTTAATGTATGGCTATATACATACCCATTTCTCCAGCAACTTTGATATCGACATTGTTATAGCCTGTACCCAGACGTGCAATGACTTTCAGCTTCTTGAACTTTCTTAATTCCGCTTCTTGAAATTCGAGAGGATGGTAGATAAATATTCCAACTGCTTCTGCATAGACCTAAAAATAGATGAGGTCAGGTCAACAAAGCAATTTTGAAATATGTTGTATTCAACATAATTTAAGTCCCCCTTAGTACTCTGTGTTAAACGGCTAGTGGAATTTCTTTCACTTCACTATGTTATTTCGGCTTAAAATGTATAGAAGCTGAAATATTATTTCAGCACTTTGAGTAAAAAATAACAAAAATTAAAAAATTAAAAATTAAAATCATGCATTATGGCTTTAACTTCTCAGTTTAATAAATAATCCCAAATCCCAATACCAAGCAATAGCCAGGGATTCATAGCAAAGGTACCCACCACAGTAAAAAAAAATGTTCATCATCATCATCCTTCAGCTGTGCAGCACATGACCACAAGATTTCTCCATGCTCAATAACCTTTGGCAAGTGACCCAGTAATATTTGACCCAACCAAGCCAATATGTGTGTTTCATTTAGATCAAATGTGGTAAATTGTGCAATGGAAGTGTATGTACTATCATATGGGGCATTGTTAAACATGTATTTGCTTCTTGTATCAAAACTGCTAGAACAGTATAACACAAATTTTGGCAACATTTTGTTTTAATGGTATGCCTCAATGCCCCTTTAAAGTGTTCATTTTTGTATCCTAAAATTTAATTGCTCATAAGGGCAACCTTACCCATATGACCCTTTTGAAGCAGCTTAGTTACACTTTGTAACACAATACGTAACATTAGCTTCATTTAAAGCACCCCATATCCTACTGACCTTCTCAGGTATGTCAGCTATAGCATGGACATCAGCATATGCCACTGTAGCTACATCTTTAAGAACTTTGTGTTGGATCTCACAATGTTTACCATCTATGAGTACTACCAATGGCTTGGTGGATTTAGCCAGCTGGGCATCAGCATCTGCAGCCTTCAGGTTGATAGGACCATCTGCCATTGTACTGCTGTTTAGTTGCTGTAGTCACAAAAGTAGCTCAAATCTGTACAAAATCAAAGATAAGATTTAAAAGTAAATTTTAAACCTGGCTGATGCTACATGTTGTCTGAGAGTACTATTTCATAAGGCACATGGGACCTCACTCATCAGAAACTCATTGCAGAATGTCAATTATACACACTAGAATTGGTTCCAGCTCCTCGCGCCCAGGAGGGGGCGTGTGCACGAAGAATCAAAGATAGGAATTAAATTCAAAATTTCATATTTGTTGCTATCTACTGAAGGTAGCATACATTGAACAAAACTAAAATTTCTTTAAATATGTCCCATTGGGCTTAAACCCGAGTACAAATAATCCTTGATATAGGGGATCATGAAATAGTCAACCTGAGGACACCCACGGTCAAAGGTCAAATGAGGTCAAACTTAAACCTGGTACAAAGCATCCTTAATATGAGGTCACAGATCATATGTTAAAATGAGCCCTATTCGGTTGCAACTTGGTGAAAAGTACTATAGTATCCTTGATATGAGGGGAACATGAAGAAGTCAACCTCAGGTCACCGACAAGATCAAAGGTCAAATTTTAAAATGGACCCGATTGGGGTGCATATCATCCTTGATATTGAGGGGAGCATGAAAAAGTTAATCTGAAGAGGGTCATCAGGGGTCATTTACTATGCGTGGTGTTCACTACCCATATCTTCTGTTACCAAAAGTAGTGGCGAAAGCAGGCTAGTCACGAAAGCAGACGAGACTTGTGGTTCGCGAACCGCCTTGTTAGTAATAACAGTGCCAACAAAATGACATTTGTGGGAAATTGTGTTGCTTGGGATTGACTATTTTCTAACTGCCCCTTTAATGTATTATATAATGCTATCTACTGAAGACAGCAAAAGGTTTAAGCAAACATGTTTAATACACAATCCTGCACAAAAATATTGAGACACTTACTGCATTCCAATAAACCCTGCTTTTATTACTGATTATTGCATTGTATGCTCACTCTCAATATTACTTGGAGGGCAGAGAAATACAGGTTTTAAAGAACAAACACATGGTATGCTTTTACCTTTTTACTACCTACAATTTACTATACATGCACAAAGTATTAAAAGGCTATACTGCACAGTGCACATTTTGAGCATATAGTTTGGAATAAAAGACTTGGCAAGCAGCTGCTGAAACATTGTTAATTAAGAAAATAAATCTAGATCCTGCTTAATTTTTTGTTTTTAATTTTCAATTATACAATAAACCATTTTCATATCATGAATAAACAACAATAAATGCAGCTGACAGATGGCTGTGAGACATGGTAGAAAACTATTACTGATATATTAATTTCATTTTTTAAAATTAAAAATGATGGATCTAGCACAGCATTGTTTTGTCTCGAGTACTGGGGTTCCTCTTTTGATATTTGGAAGCTTCTCCAAAAGGAATTCAACATTCATTTAATCAGTATCAATGTATTATTCTGATCTGAGCTAAATTCTGATCTTTAAGCATATTGAAATAATGAAGAAGGTGGTTCTTCAGTAGATAGCTAGTGTTGTTCTCTATGAACTGACAATGTAGCAATGGCATATTAAAATAACCGTGTGACCCTGCAATTGAATTAGGCCAAAAACAACATTTCTTTGTTATTGCCAAGTTGTGCCAGATTCAAGTAGACCGGGATGGGGTGTAGTGAGGGCTGTAACCCTCTCTTATTTGGGTTAGTTTTGAGTTCATACAGGACTTCATTTAAAACAAAATATCATAGTTATAACACCACAGGATTTGACAGACACAAAAATCTGAAATTTTAGAGGGAATGCCTGCAAAACAAAGGCTACTAAAAATGTACGGTAACAAAAATATTATAATCTTGAATATAGTCAATACACACAATAAAATACCTCTAAAATTGACAGCTAGAGCGGTTGAGGATAATGATTAGGATATAATAGAACTACAAAATTAACTATAACAAAATTATATGACAAATTGGATTGATTTTTGGTGTTATAATTGATGTTGCTCTTTGTTAGATCCAAATGTATATAAAGTGTCATCAAATTTTAAAGATACAATATTAGGGAAACTCAATCCATGAAGTTAGAGTCAAACAAAACACTGAAAGATTTATCTGAAATATTTAGCATCATTGATGTTCACTTGTTACTATTAAATGAGTTGCATCCAATGTTATTTTCAACCAAATATAGAGGTTCATCGTACTACATTTATTGAATTAAAATGTAGATATTGTTTTCCATGAATTCAGACAAATTCAGCAATACTGCTATTTCCTTCCATTTTTGCAAAATTTTTCATTCCAAAAATACCAAATGACAATTTGATTGACTTATCTTTCTCTATTAAGCAATTTATAAACAATTTTATTTATTGTTTTTTAACACTTGTGCTGGGATCACTGAATGGGACTCTAAGATTATGAAGGTTTAGACTTCCACAAAAACACTTGCAAGTGATTCATGCTGACTTGAACTAGTTTTAACATTTTACTAAAGTATTTTTTCATTTGGCCAATAATACGTCAAAGGCAGAATCTTTCACTCCAGGATATGTAATGTAATGCAGGAAACTCAGAGACATGGCAGGAAAACACAGAAACTTAATACAATACTACCATCACATGTCCACAATGTTGTGACATCTTGACTAGAAAAAAACTGATTTCCCAGTAGCTGCAGACAGAAATATAGGCATGTGAAATTTAGATTATAGGAATCAAATGGAATTATGAAGCAATACAGGAAAATTTGTTATTTTAGTGTCAATATTGTCAAATAAAATAGGAGTGAATTAGATCTATATATGAAGAGCTTTGTTGCAAAACCCCTTACATCCACTTTTGACTTTTTGAGAAAAACAGCTTTTTTTAATTGTGCAAGTATTACTTGTTCGATTTGATTCAATTTTGGATTGGATAAAGTGTTGATGAATAGAAACTAAAAGAATAGGTTTGGGATAATTTTCAAGGCTTACTATTTATTTTATCATTTCTTTTATATCGCACCTTTTGTGGATGTAAGGGGTTTTGCAACAAAATAAATTTACCCTTTTCTAGAAACCACCTTTTGCAATCAAATTTGAGCCCATTTGTTTGCACTACATTATGTAACTTGACTAATGCTTTGAAAATCAAAAAGAAAAATTGAAATATCTCATTTACTTTTTTAATTATGAATTTTTAATTAAATTCAGGAAAATGGCATTTTTGGGTATTTCGAAGCTACACCTTTTGTTAATTAAAATGATTTTTTCAAACATAGTGACCCAAAAACAGTTCCTTTTGGTTTTAATAGGTAAAGAACATTCCAGGCTACCATTATACATCAAAAAATTTAAAACAAAACAATTCTATAAAATAAGTTCAGATTTCCGGAAATTCCTAAGATTTCCCAAACGGGAAATATGCGATAACTCCAGAAGGGAAGGTAGTATGAAGGTCAAACAACCACCAAAATGTGTATTTTTACCCACACTATAATATTATGCCAATAACTCAATTTGGCAAAAAGTGGATGTAAGGGGTTTTGAAACAAAGCTCTTCATATGTCACCTTGGTTCAGAATCGAATGGAAATTGGCTTTGATGCAAATGACAAATTTGATATTTTCCTAGACCCTGACATCGCATTAGGAGGAGTGTCAATATTGTTCCATGTTTTTCTGTGTTATGTATTTATCTATGTCTGCCTATTTATTACCCTGAGGGCTGAGGCCATCCTTTGTTAGATTCACTCTTGGGGATCCACTTTCGTAATCTTGCTTGATGCTCATCCTACTGTCAAGGAGGTATAATATATATGACACTGATAATTAAATTAAATATGTATTTTCTCCATTTTCTCAGTCCTAATTTTTTATTTTTTTATTCTATTAGTTTTCTGACTTCAATCAAACAACACCCAGACAACATCTTTATCTCCATCTCCATCTCCCATGCTGTTTTTCTAATTTCTTAAAATATCCTTAGCGATATATAATAAACCTCTTCTAATATTTAATACTAGTTAATTTTATCCTTATTGCTATTTATTATTTTTTTCTCCTGATGCTATATCTCAACTCATGTTTTATTACAAATCAATTATATTGATCGTCTAGAGCTGCAAAACAGCAAAGCATAAACAGCCTCAATGGCATTTTGCAAACTGAAAATACAAGCTTGTGAAATTTGCTATCATTCAAATATACCGGATTATTGCAAGGTACCTTCACTGTAGGCGTCTAACACCGTGACCTAGATGCATGTACACTTGTACAGTTAGCGACACGATGCTGGTTCATCTTCATATGTATAGGTTACATTGTGTAAGACATGATCCACATAACTTTAAATGCCACTGGAGTCATTCTACGATGAGGATCAGTTGAATATACAGAAGCTTACTAAACCAAAGATCTGATTGATTTGATAAGGGCAATGCCAATATCAAAGTTTATTTAAAAACAAAACAATATAATTTAACAAAATAATGACAAAAGGAACTTTTTCTTGGAATGTTATTTTTTAATGATCCTTATAAAATATAAAATGGTCTACATGTAAGTAAATCTTCATCCTTTTTGTTGGTTTGTTTTAAATTTTAATTTGTATGTCATTGTATGTATACATTTGTCAAAATGGAGAAAATGGAGGAAGAGCCCATATATATATTTGGGGGGGGGGTGTCAACCTACCAATCCTCCAAATTTTTGTTTTGGAAGGGCAACCAAACAATATATTTTATTTATTTTTGGCCTTATATTATACACTCCAAGTTCTAGTTAGCAAAGCAACCTTGTAAAACAATATCATAAAATGTCATTTAGAGATGTCCTATAAAAGAACAAACAATAGTCTACAAGCTAATACAAAAGGTTGGCTGGCTGGCTGGCTTGCCGGATCATGTATCAAAATGGAGGACAACCAAGACTGTCTGACTCTCATTCATCTCATTTGATCTGCTTACATTATATGGGTATTATACCTGTGTGCCGCCAATTTAATAAGCCAATGAAATCAATCAGTAGACCATTTATCTTGTAAATGTAGAAGTTGTATGCCAGCATAGCCTAGATAGATGTTGCCAGTAAGGAACTCTTCCAGACAGTGGCATCGCCCAAGTCATTCCAAATTATGGGTGGCACTGAACATGATTGGGGCACTAGGTCTGATGGAGGGGGGGAGCACAAGCCATTTTGGGGCAATTATCATGTTAGATTTTCTAAATTTTCATACCAATAGGGGGCATGTGACCCTATGATGCTATGTCACCTCTTCTGGGATATGTTGCAGGAAGAATAATTTCATCAGGCCCACTGACAGGGTCAGGGTGTTTGGGCCAAGTGGTGTTATGGACCCCCCCAAAAAAAACCCAACAACAACAAAAACAACCCAACAACCAGTTTGGCATGTTTTCAAAGATATCTCAGCTCAGGTAGAAATACCCAGTTTATTTTATGAACACTGTTTGCTTTGAAAGCGCATGTACGCATATTCACCCTCCAGCATCAAGGTAATTTGTTTACAATGGTTGCAGAATAATAAAAGGCCCTGGCAGCTTTCAACAGGCATTGAACTATAAAATGAAATGCTGCAAGTGGCATAACATGCTCTTCCTTATGAGAAAAGCTAATAAGCTGTTGGTGGAAATGAATAAATGCAGAATACCCTATGCACAATGTGTCTTTAGGGTTAAGTATTAGGGTTAAGGTTAGCTGTCAGTACTATTAGGGTGTTGAGGGTATTTTTAATTTCCATAATTTCAAACTGTAAATTTGTTCCTGCCCAACTATTTCAAGAGCATTTTTACCCTTTTTCATGCTACAATAGTAAATGTTTTTTTACTCCATATTTTTGCCTTTATTTCAATTTCAAACGTGCTACCTTTGACCTCCGTAGACCAGATCGTGTTACATATGCTTAAAAAAAGACAGAAGGTTTTGGGTGGGTGGTTTACTTAGTATCATATTCTACATGCTGAAAATTGCTGAGTAGGCGCTTATTGGAGCATGGGCTTTTATAATAGAATGAACCAAAGAAGATGAGAAAAGATCTATTCTCATTTTCTCTGGATTGCAAATGGTAAATCAATTTCTAGCGCAGGAATCACTATTACCTTCACCAATCTTTATCATTACACTTGCCAATGGCATACAGTGACCCGATTATTACCCATTGAAGAAATCTTTGCGCAATTAATTTTTCACACTTTAAAGGAGTATTTCGTGATCCTAGCATCCTCTATTTATGTCATTTTTCATTAGATATCCACGAAAAAACCCTATTCCCAAAATTTCAGTTGATTCCGATTTTGCGTTCGCGAGTTATGCATGATTATGTGTATTACACTGCTCCATAGACAATGCATTGTAATTTCGTTCTGGTGCACCAGAACGAAATTCAAAATTCACGATATCTTTGCTAAACCAATTAATCTGCAAGAAATATTTTGTACATAAACATTATGTAGCCAGAGGTTTCCAGTGATATAAAAAGCTCAACTTTTTTTGAGAAAAGTGGGGGGATGAGGCTGTGGATCACGAAATGCCCTTTTAATTGCTATGCATGCAATTTTTTACTGTATCCATTTTTTTTCTGATTCTCAGCTTCCTTCATTATCCTTACATATTGACCTTGATACAAAAAGGAAAATTTGCTTGGAACACAAAAATAAATGACACAAAAATTTCCACTTACCCCAATTATCAAGTTATACCTGGTGGAGGAATACACAGCAAGCAAAATAATAAACATCCAGATCAGCTGTACAGCTACACGTACAGTGTACGAGCATGGTACGAGCGTTGACAAGACTGAGAGGATAATGTATTGCCAGTGAGCTTGGCTTACGTGCCAAACCTGTCTACTGATAAGCTTATAGTCCATTCAGTTTTGTAGTATCACACGTATTCAGTGACCTTGACCACTGTTATTTTACACACCTAAATAATTATATAATGATGTAATTGTTGGTTTGTTAAAAATTGTACCTTGTACTGATATGTCCACGTCTTTTCAATTCAAATCGGCAGGAAAACTCAAAATCTGGGGAGCTAACTAATAAGCTAATTTCGCTGCAGTCCCCCTGACCAGTAGTTTTAAGTATTGCAAGCCTGTGGGCCTCACTTCCGGGAAATCCCCACGACTCAATCAGTAAAGTCAAAGTCGTCAAGGTCAATCATGCAAGAGCATAAAAAACAATGTAAATAACCGTAATCAGCTGATCATCAGCTGTGAAGGATAAAATGATAAATCCATCTATACTGTCAGTTTGACAACGCGAAGATTAAGCTAGATGTTTGTCATTTTTGACCATACGTGCATGGATTCTAAGCTATAAAACTTAGGCTACTTCAGATAACAAAATGCTACAAACCTTGACGCAGATGACAAAAGCCCGGAATAAATGTGTACGGTATATTCCTCTACGGCGGCCTGAAATCCTGTACCTGCTCGTAACCCAGCCAAAATCAAAGAGCCGGCCGGTGTAAATGCACGTGCCAGATGTATGATCCTCGTATTACTCGTGCGCAATGAACTTGTACTTCGTAGCAGTCAATGTGCTGTCGTACGACACGACGTGGTGGTAGACATTTGAGTCTCCTGCCCTGGATCAATTATCATAATAAGGTCGTATATAAAATTATTTTTTTGTTTCTCGTCTTTCCGTCCCGTCTCAGTTTCTGGCATTAAATAAAAAAATTATTTAAAAAATGGGTCTAGGAAAAATATAGGCCTATACAGATTATGTTCATTTGAGATCATTTCCAAGTGTTGTCTTACCCAACCCATAGGCTTTAATAGGAACCAGGGGGGTGCATGCGGGGGCCTCAATAATTTTGGTCTGGGGGGCTCAGCCCCCCAATAATCAGATGAAGTAAACAAATGTGACCAGATACCAGGAAAAATTGATGTTTTTGACCTATTTTTCACAAAATTTCCTGACATCGAGGGGAAGCCCCCATGGCCACCACCCCCACCAACACCAAAATGTTTTGTATGGTCAGTCCCCCCTATTGAAAATAATCCTAAGCCAATGCAACCCATCCCAAACCCATAAACCCACCCTACCACTTACCCATTGTCATGATTGCCCAACCCCTACTCACTCCGACTAATACTCTATATACAGCTCTATGACCCTACCCCACTCCTAACCCACCTCGTCCCTTATGCCACCCGTCCCAACTCTACCACAAATATAAGAGGCTGTGCAATATTTATCTGCCCCCTCCCGGCAAAAGAGAGTGGCAGGCAATTTTTTTTTTTTTGGGGGGTCAATTTTAGCAATTGGGGAAGTATTGGCTTAAAAGGGGGGTGCAAGAGGTTTTGACAGAAATTCATTGGTACCTTTTGACCGTTGGGTTCCTAAAAATCCTATTAATGATTTTTGGGCAGGGGGAGGGGGAATTTTGAGTAATGTGACAGTAAGCTATAATGCACTGCTGGCCATGGTAATCGACTGGCTGGCATATAATTATTGCACAGAGCCTAGCCTTAACCAGCACTACCCCACCACACCATAACCCACCCTAACCTCTACCCTACCCTCAATGGCATAGCGTTGTAGGGCATGTGCCCCCCATCAATTTGGAAATTTAAATTGCCAAAAAACGGGTTTTGCCCCTTCAATCATATCCGGTACCCCCAATCATTGCTGGTGCCACTGCCTACCCTCAACCCCACCCATAATCACACCTTACCCCGCCCCTTACCACACCCATCCCCAATCCTAGCCCTATCATTACCCCAACCTAACACACCATACCCCCACTCCTAAACCACTCCATTCCTAACTTTACGGTACCCATACCCTAACCTTGCCCTACCGACTACCCAACACACCTTGTCTCCTAATAACCCTAACAAACTCTCACCCAACCAAACCCTACCTAACCCCACCAAACCCCAAATATCTCACCCTGACCTCATCCTATCCCTATCCCATCCACCCCTTGCCCTACCCCAATCTTTCCCCTACCCTTATTACCCTAAGTCCACCAATCTCTACCCTACCCCACCATACCCTACCCCACCTACCCATACCCCACCCATTCACACCCTACCCCTAACCTTACACCAGCCCCAATCCACTACCCTACCCCAACCTAACCCCCCCCCCACCTCTACCCTAACCCAGCCAGGCAACCAGGCCTGGAAAAATGTGGAATTTTGAAGTTAAGAGGGAAAATAAGGTCCTTAAACAAAGAAATACAAACAAATTTGGAGGGAAATTGGTCTTTTTCAAGGGAAATTTTGATCATCTTCCAGGGAAATTTTCATTTTTTTCCAGCCCTGCAGGCAACCACCCTATACACAACCGACCCTAATCTCACCCTACCTCACCCCAAAACACACCTCACCCCTTACCCCACCCATCCCAACTCTACCCAGGCCCATAGCCATAGCCAGGATTCATGAGTGGACCAGCTGGACAGATCTCAACCCCTGTGTAGCCAAAAAGTACCCACCACAGCTTTGATATTTTTGCTTTTGAGCAAAACCATCTACGGAAACTATAAAAGTTGGTTTGGTTTAGTTCAGGAGATGGAAAGGAGAGAGGGATGCAAAGGGGTAGTACACCATAAAGTTACATACTACTAACCCTAACCCTACCCGTAGTTTTTTGGCTATCGGAAGGGAAAGAAGGAACGAAAAAGGAGAGAAGATGAAGAAGAAAGTCACTTGGCACCCCCGGGATTCGAACCTCGGACCCCATTGCATGCCACGAGAAGATCCCCAGCATGTAGCTACACAGGCGCCCAGACCATCTACTCCGTCTAGCTCGGAAGAGCGCCGGGTAGGGTCATCAAGTCCCGTGGAATGCATGCACGCAGAGTGGTTTTAATAGTGAGCTTTAGTGAGTCCTAGTTGGGTTAGGGTTAAGGAGGCATATAGGAAAAACATGCATGGTCACTAACCCTAACCCTACCCGTGGTTTTTTGGAAGGAAAGAAGGAACGAAAAAGGAGAGAAGATGAAGAAGAAAGTCACTTGGCACCCCGGGATTCAACCTCGGACCCCTCGCATGCCACGCAGAAGATCCCCAGCATGTAGCTACACAGGTGACGTTGGCCCGCCAACGATTCCTGGGTATATATGACTTGGTCTGATTAAGCGCATCAAGTCCCGTGGAATGCATGCACGAGAGTGGTTTTAATAGTGAGCTTTAGTGAGTCCTAGTTGGGTTAGGGCTAATGGGATTTTTTAACTGAAAATGATATGAAGGTCAGAAGGATATGAAGATTACTTGGCAGTTCAGTTAGCTAAGTAAGCAATCCTGTTAGCACAGGTTCATCTTGGGACACAGTGGTCAGCGAATTCTGTAAAGTGTGCTGAGGCCTGTGGGTTTTATGTTTTTGCACAGCGCACTATAAATACCTGTTTTGGTTTTTTTTTAATGATGGCTGTCAAATTGAACCCTTTTGCATTTTGTTATATTGAAATCAAAAGTAAAGAATTGAAGTAATCATATCAAACTCTTTGATACAGATTCGATCCAAAAATGCAAAGTTTGTACTGTGATCTGTGGTTATGGAGATTAGAGCCGAGGAGTGTCATAGGTTAAGCAACAATCATAAAGGTTATGTATTAGAAACATATAAAAAATTATTTCCTTATAATAAACCGCTTCCAGTTTAAATATGATTAATTATTTTTTTTTTTTTTTTAAAAAAGTCATATATCTACAACAAATGACTTGCCATAACAAGTTTATTTGCAGCGTTACACAATAACGTCATATGTACTCTACCACTTCCTTGTTCTCACCAGGAAGTTCTGAGTGCAGATAGGGTGTTTAATTAAAAGATTAAGACTTGCACTACAATTTTAAAATACCCATTTACACCCCCACTTGCCAAAAATGTTACATATGACTTTCTTGCACTGACATGACAAATCAATGTTTCGTTCTTTTACTTTATGTTAAAAAAAACTGTGGAAAAAATGGGGAAAACTGTATCAAATATACAAGGAAATCATCGATTTATACCTTGTTATTTGTATAATTTCCCAACTCTGGGGGAGAAAAGGTTCCTCTAAAAGTGCTGCCCTCACAGTTCTGCATCTGTATCTGCTTGGCTTTGAATTAGGCAAGTGAGATGGGGGCAGTATTTTTCCAGTTTTAGCCATTTAACTTAAAGGAGTATTTCGTGATCCTAGGATCCTCTATTTATGTCATTTTTCTTTAGATATCCATGAAAAAACCTATTCCCAAAATGTCAGTTCGCGCTGTATGCCTGATTATGTGTATTACACTGCTCCATAAACAATGCGTTTTAATTTCGTTCTGGTGCACCAGAACAAAATTCAAATTTCACAATATCTTTGCTAAACGAATTAACCTGCAAGAAATATTTTGTACATAAACATTATGTAGCCAGAGGTTTCCAGTGATATAAAAATCTCAACTTTTTTTGAGAAAAGTGGGGGGATGAGGCTGTGGATCACGAAATGCCCTTATAAAATTATTACATTGACCATAATAATCATTAGCGCCAATCCGGCTTGAAATGTGGCGGGGCAACCTGCCAAAATTGTTAAAAAGTGGCTGAAAAGAACAAAATACTCCTTTAAGAACAGAAACGTAACTACAGACTGATTGATGCATCTTGTTTTGTTGGTTGGTTACTTTTTTCAATGCAGTTATGTTGTAATGCTGGTAAAAAGTTACTGGCTTTAACTTACTGGCCTGATATAATTGCAACATTAGACATTTGTACATACAAAGCAGAGTGACCCTTCCCCAAAATTGATTCAGACAAGGCAGCCAGTCGATGTATTACCTTTTTTTATGAAAATATTTTGTTTACTTGTATTACCATCTTGTACAAGTGTAAGCCTAGTTATCAAGAATGAGACGGGATTATACAGCTTTTATGGAATAAAACCCTAAATGAAGTCTTGACAACAGGCAAATTTTGGGTATGCTTATAAATGTGGCAACTCCTATGCAGTGGCGGCACCACGGGGCATGGGGAGGAAATGCACCCAGTCAGAACTCTTGCCCCCCCCTGTTTCCCCAATAAAAACTTCCTGGTGCCACCACTACTCCTATGAGGTAAAAATAGGAAGACCAGGAAGAACACTTACCTATGGTCACTTGGGTGATTAGTAACATCTAAGCTTCAATCATATGGGTGAGAATCGGCCTTTATTCTCCAAAAATTCAACTGCTGAAGATAAGTCCGCAGTGTCATGTCCATTAAAGGGATTCCTGGTGTCAGCTATCAGACAACACACATCTTGTCACTGAACTGTCACCCTATGGGCAATGAAACAAGAAGTTGTATTTCTTGCTCCATCATCCCTTTGGGATACCATGCAAGTCTAACTAAGCCTCTTTAGGATAGGATGCATTTGATGAATTTTGAACAGATCACCATTATTTTCCTAATTAGTACTCTGGGCAGGTCGAGAACTGCGAAATTCTAGTTTTTTTAATTCTATTTTTAATTTTTACAAATGGGAATTATCATCAAAATCCGAAACTGGAAGGTTTAGAAGGTAATTTTATTCAGACATTTGATGAAAAGTATTATAGTAGTTGACAAGGTGCATTGAAATGGGTGCTCAAAATATTATATAGGGTTAAGTATGACAATAGAGGTTGTGCATATGACATATCATACCGACAAAAGCATGATTGCAATCTACCGCGAGACAGTTTGTCTCGCACACATAACAAATGCACTACGATCAATAGGTTGATGACAACATTTGATTGAATGGACTGCTCTGCGCTATGATTACGGTGAAGGACACCGGTTCAAATCTTTTGTTTGGAGCCAATCGATAAAAGCATGCAGGGCCTCTATTCTGAACCGGTAATATCTATCTCCACGCTATCACATTTAATTCCCAAGTGCCTCTCATTGCTGCTGATAACACATGGTTCTAATAGAGGCCGTCAGCCTTTCGCCATCTTCTGGGTACAAATGATCTGTGTGTGCATGCGTCGGACACTACGCGCAGGGCGCCCAGCTTGCCACGCAGCTGTTATCGCGCCTCAACGCGGTGATTTTGCTGCTCACGCATGGAGATCGAACGACCACCACAGCATGTACCCACAAGATGGCAGCATATGACGTCACGCTGACAGCCTCTATTAGGTATTGGATGTGTAAAGCAGAACAAATTACTGGTCATCATGTCAGAACATTTCCTTCCCAAGTGCCTCTCATTGTTGCTGATAACACATGGTTCTAATTAGGTATCGGATGTATAAAGCAGAACAAATAACTGGTCATCATGTCAGAGAAAATATCACTTTTCAAGGGTTTTTAGATTGAACTTGTTCAATTTTTACATTGAACTTGGTTTGTTTCATTTCATTTCTTCAAAATAATTAACATCTGTAAGTTGATGATAGCGAATAGTGAATTAATTTGCAAACATTTGCAAAATAATATATCTGGCTGGTAAGTTGATGTGATTAGTGATTCATGGTGGGGGGGGGAGTGGTCATTTTTGCAAAAGTGTCTATCAACATATGTGACGTGTCATGTCAAAAGGAGACACTTTTGGGCAGGATTGTAAATGGAGAAATATCCACAAATCTGCCCGGGTGATTTTTTACAATTTGGGTTTGTTGCGAATTTCCAATTTTATAATATCATAACTTACGAACTCAATATCTTCGCTTAGGAATGTCCGATTGCATTGGGGAAAACGGCGTTGTAGAGCAAAATATATCTTTATTTAAGATATGTAAAAACCTCAAAATTGATAACCTGCCCAAAAGTGTCTCCTTTTGACATGACACGTCACATATCATCTTGACCATCCAGAAAAGAAATGTGTGAAAAACTTTTTGCAAAATCTGTCAAGTTTTAAATCAGGTATTTTGGGTTTGTATGGTGTGCTTGTTTTCACCGACAAATGTGAACCCACCTACGCCATTTCACTTATAAAATGCAAACCCACAGCAACTCATGGTCGTAAGAGAACTGTAGAGGGCGCTAGACTACATTGGCGGTTAAAAATCAAATCCTACCACAAAAGTCCACTTTCAATAGTGTAATGTTAGTAGAGGTTTTAACGGGAGAGCGTGGCACAATTGTTAGGGTACTTGCCTTTAGTGCATGAGGTCACGGATTCAATTCCCGGCGGTGGCGATTTGCTGGGATATTGACTTTGAAAAAAAGACTAAAATTAATTGGCAACTTCTGTAGAATAAATTCAGACTTCCGCTCTCCCCATGGTTCATCTAGAATTGGGTAAATGAATCAAGAAAGTACTCCATCCTTCGGAGGGGACGTTAAGCTGTCGGTCCTGTGTGCAGAAAGCCATACCTGTACATGTATTTCACAGCCAGTTTTGAAAAGAGAAGGGTGTTAACCGCCTACTGTTCCCAACCCGTTCTGGTGTTCAAATGGAAATAAGCTTCAATAGAGGCTTTCTTGGGTTATCCAGGGTTGTCAAAACCCAAACAAATCAAATAAAAAAAATGGTTATGCTATTAACTACATAGGAGGCTCATAGTGAAAACGTGTAGTGTGGGGGTGTGTGTGTGTGTAGGGGTGTATGGGCGCATATGTCTGTCTTGTCTCAAGTTGAGAGTAATGCCAGGTTGGATTTGTGTGCTCTAACCTAATCCTACAGGGCGCTAACCTAATCCTGCAGGGCGTATACATACGCATAGATTTGTCATTATGCTGGCGACACAAGCACGTAAACGCAGTTTCAAATCTGCCTCTGCGAAATCCAGCATGGCGTTACTATACTCTCAACTTGAGACAAGACACACTATAGTATTCATCACTAGCCAAATGAGTAATCACTTTAAAGACATACAGAGGAACTTCAAACACAACTTAACAAATTGGACACACTCACTCAAGATTTTTTATCAAGTAGCTTAACATTGTCATTTAATCAATTTCCATGTGTCTTTCTTTTTCATTGTAACCTATTGGTCCTACATAATTTTTTTCTGCTAACAACAAACTTCAACAGTATAATACTTTTAATTTGGTCCCATTTAGAACAAGGCCAAATTTGTTTTCATCTTTTTAATTTGTGTTAGTAAAAACATGGATTTTATCCATGATGCACATGCAAAAAGCAGAAAGAATAACGCAAGCTGGTTTAGTGTTAGCAAAATTCCTGTATGATTTTGACAAATTATACATACTGATATTGCATGCAGTTTTGACAACATCTGATCACATACTGAAATGTATTGTCCACTACAATACACTCTGACAAGTTGCAAAAAAGAACTATATATTAACTAGAAACACTTCATCTGTGTTACAATGAAAGACAGAGATAAAAAGACTAAATCACGTCTGACGTCAGGGCAAAGGCTCGCCATGATTGGTTTGCCACCCAGCGAAGTACAGCATTTTCTGTCTAGTTGTCAGAATTTCAGATACAAACTACATAGTCTTTTTATCTGTCTTTCATTAATATAAAAGGGACCGAAGAATGGACTATGGTCCCTGGTTTTACAGAACATGATAGTTATGCTCACGCAAAATTTGCCTGGTGGAAAAGAACAAAAGAACTTCATACCTTAACATGTTATTTGTCAAAAGCAATTAGGATTTCTGCTAATATGAAATTATCTCTCAAAAGATAATGCAACAAAAAAATGCAATAAGCATAAAGTGTACTAATTTGTCTGCATTCAAAGTACAACAAAACTGCAGCAAGAAAACCAAATCAATTCAGTTTGAAAATTTACATGTGAATCAGATATATTCATATTTCAAAATCATGACTAGCTGGACTAGATAACAACATACCGTAAAAACTTGATAGTTAGCATATGTGCTTACTATCGAGCGCTTTTGAAACATGCAAACATGAAGAGCCTCATCCACGAAAACGAAAAGGGTTTTGAGCAAATCATCGATACACATGTTACATCATGTAAACCTGCAAATTTGTGTCTCAACTCCATTAGCTCAGTTGGTAAAGCACCAGACTTTGGTACAATTTCATGTTTTCAAAAGCACTCGTTAGTAAGCACATATGTTAACTATCGAGTTTTTGCGATACACCCAATAAACCTGTATAGAGAGTTGTTCAAGTGTTATTGTGCACTATATTCAGTCTGGGTCTGGGAATTCTGATGTAAACTTGTAGACGGATAAATACCATGTACTCAGGCCTCAAAAATATTTCATCTTATTTGTATATTGCAACTGAAATTATGATACAAGGCCAAATTCAAAGAGATTTTTGAAGTGTACCAGAAAACTTATCTTCAAGACAGAATACCCATTTTGCATCCCCAAAGTGGAATTAGTTTTATCATAATACAAAAATGTTGAGTTGTAAAATTACAATGCAATGGAGTGTACCTCACTGACTGACAAGCAAAGGAGTGAGTATATTTTTCCCAGCTGTAAATTTGAATGAACTTCTGCAATCAAATCAAGTGACATTTAATTTTTATCACCTGAATCTAGCATGCAGGTATAAAATGGCTACCTGTAACAACTGAGGGCAGTATTGTAATCATGCCTGCTGAATTTAGACACTGTAGAAAGGACACCTGATTCACATGCTAAATGGATAATTGACCAGTACACATGCTGTATATCATTCCTGGCTTTATACATGAATGAAATTTTACTGTCAATTTCATTTGAGTACATTAATATATTCAATAGGCTTTTTACTGCTTGTTATTTGCGACCAGTAGGAGTGCACAATCACAAATTCGCAGTCGTAGTGTGACATCATTCAAAATTAATTGTTGCCAGCTCAACTAGTTCACGCTATCTGTGTATGGACCCACTATCAAAATGATCACAATACAAAGTCAATGTGTGTGCAAACCAAGCGTGAACCAGTAACTAAGGCATAACATGTTCACTACGACATCGAATAGCACATGTACAGATAGTTAAATCAGTCTAGTATAGTATTACCAATGGAAAACGAAACCTTATATTAATACGCACAATGGAATTTGCCCTGCTCCAATGCCCACCTTATTACACATGATACTTTAACCTTTGATAATTTTAGCTACATTTTGACTCATTTTTGTTTATTTTAGCAGACACTGCCACTTCTTTAAACACACTATATAAATGCATGTTTGACCATGTAAATTTATGAGTTGTCTTTGCCTATCTTCGAAACCGAAAAAATATAGACAAATAAGGCAAACCTATGGAATTTGGGGCTAACATACACAAAATTCAAACAATGCACTTACATAAAACGGTGGAAGCTTTGACACCCGGCACCAGGGGGTCAAAGTTCAACTTGATTGTACAAAAGGTATGTTGATATAATATGGAGAAACACAGTATGAAAATATCGATTGATACACACATATCAAAAAATTGTGGCAACTTATCAATTCTCCAATCCATCCAGGAGACATAAATAAGTCATCTGTCTTTTAGCGCAACTTTTCGTAACGGTTACAAACTAAAATAAACACTTTTGCTTGTTTCCTAAAAAAATTGAAACAAAACAAAACTAAAATGTAACTATTTATGGTTACAAAGTCGTCAAGCAAAAATAGTTGATCTATGTTTTTTACGTAGGTAAATTACCGTATTCGACCTAATGAGCAACCCCCACAGAAATTTTCAAGTGAGCAGTGTCGAAGCGCCCCCTTTCTCAATGCACCTGCTCAACTCAATACCATCAAATATAGAAATAAAATCACCATCTTAACTTTGCGCTAATTTGGGTGAATACGGTACTCGTAAATTGAACATTATAAATATCTTGACATTAGTTTAAGCTAAGTTTCTAATGTTGGTTATATTTGCTGGAATATGAATATTTTACCACTCTTCATTGTATCTTTTACAATGAGTTTTACAACACTTCCAAAAACAAACTCTCCAGTCATCATGCCAATCATCTTCAGGGCACAGTACATTGACTTATGTTTTCAAATGAAAAAATGCACATTTCCCAGCTACTACTAAGTGCCTGTAACCTGTCAACTTGCTACATTGTATACTGTTAAAAAAAGCTAGAAAATAAAACAAGTTCAAATTGTATGACACTAAATGTATCAGCAGTTCGCTGTTCCTTCTTATGATTTTGCATTTTGGCCCAGTGACCAAATTCAAATATTTGTATTTTATTTTAGTATATTCTTTGTTTCCACAAATTTTTGTAAGCCAATTCTGGGCCATATGACATTAAACTAGAAGGAAAGCTTACAAGAAGTGAGCTGTAAACTTTTGACAAGAGGAGAGCTATCGTAAATAGCTGTAACATTTGATGAGAGCATACTTCCACCATGTTGTCATGGCAGAACTAACATATATAGTTCAGTGACTCAACAACAGCAGATTGCATCAGCAGCCTATCAGAGACAGTGTAAATACGACTTATTGTAGTAAAGTATTCTCTCTTCAAAGGTTTACAGCAATTTATGCACAATTTGGTCATGGTATCTACAATGTACCTCAGCTGCCATCAAAGCCAGTAATTACAAGCTAACTTGATCAAGGCCATAATACAATACCATCAATGTTGCTGTGTTTATGCCAAGAAATTACTTCTTACTTCCAAGGAGTGCAGCATAAACTGCTTCCAATAAAATTGCTAGCTTATGTGGCCATGCAAGCAGTTTCACTATCTATGATATGAATAGAAAGTGCACATGCTTGACCAGCACTGCTATCAGCTTCCAAAACCATCTATTAACCCTTACTTTTTCTTAACCCTATGAGAACTACCTGCCGATTGGCCAAAATTAATATTGTGTCCAATTTTGAACCAATTAAGGAGGGTATTAATGAGATCATCTGCAAATGCAAGTCTGGCCATAAATAGTTTAAAGCCTAGTCATAATTGGCAATTGAAATGAGCATTTCAAGTTACTAACCAATCAGAAATGCTGTTAGATGACCAGTAGTGTCCAGGGGGTTAAGAAAAGCATGTTTTCAACTGACTGCATATAGGGGATCTTTCACTCCATATAAATAGCATAGCTATATACATAGATATGTACTTGATGCTATATACATGGATATGTACTGCCCAATGAATACATACTTGCCCAACTTGAAATCTTCCGTACAACTCACAATAAAAGCTTTCCTACGATGATGAATCCTGAATTAGATCTAATACTTCTTTTTGACAAGACACTATAATTATGTCAATCGCATCCCTCTAAATACCTTGAACAGAGAAAAGATTTGAAGGTAAACACACACTACATTACAGGTAACTATAATAGCAATAATAGAAACTCTATATATGACAAAAGGTGACAGAGAGTTGATCTGTGTATCAACTGGCTGTCACAACGTCTTATTTATAATAAGTCTAAGTAACAAATTTTACAGGCAAAAATTAATAAACCTTTTGAATATGAGGATGGTCTGACTTTATCATATGCTATTTCAACTTTGATTGCATGACGTTGGTCCTCATATAGGAGTCTCTTGCCAGAACCAAGCATGTGTATTTGAAAGTACCATAGAAACACTGTGTGAATATTAAGTGAGTTAGCCCACTTAGACACATCATGGCTAACAAAAACAGTCCCAACAAGACAATCTTTCAGCACTAATATTTCATAGGTTCAATGAGAAAATATGGACTGGGATGAGGTTTTTGAACGGTCGCTCCTCCATCAACAACAAAGTTGCCAAAATGTCAGCCTGAATCGTGGGTCAAATAATCTAAAAGTCATCCAATTTTTCTCATAATCACTGGTTTCTATGACTTGAGACAAGAAACTGTCAGCGGGCAAAATCTTCAAAAGTTACCCGATTGGGCTACCAAAGCGCAGGTTTGGCAACCCTGTTCAATGATAAATTTTCTGGTAACACACAGATTGTCAATGCAAAATAAAGTGTGTTACCTGTTTTTGCTCTGTAAAAATTGTTGGTTTTTATTAACATAAATTATTACACTCTACAAATAGATGGAGTCTTTCTGAAATCAAGATACACTATGAATTACATAATACACAGGTGTGAAAATATACACTACTGTCACATGAAGAAAAGTTTGGACGTCTTTTTTTCTTAGAGTAAATCTGTAGAATCTATACAATTAATACAATGTTCAAGATATTTAGACAACAATCTGAAGACTAATTAAAATCAGAGAATATCTCCTTAATATATCAAATTACCATTCATAGAAAAAGTGCAATTTTTATCACCTTACTGTTTAGCTTTACTGGACAATCTGCTTGGCCAAGTATACAAAAAGTACAAATCTCCATGAAAATCTTAGTTATTCTCTGCTTTTAACAATCTTTCTTCAAGTTTCTGATAAACACCACCTAAAAGCATCAATTAAATTCTTATCATACAAAAACTTTACACAAAATGAAAAAACTACTCTGCAATGTCCTTATTCTTGTTTATTACCTGGCAAAGTTGACGACTTTTGGCCTTTTGACTTATTATAACAATAGCCAATGATTGACCTTTGACCTATTCACTTGGTCATCGACCTGTATGCTGAATTGGCAGCACACAGGTAACCTGCAATCTGCTGTTTCACTATGGCGCTCACGCTGACCACGACAAACAGGCACGAGCGTTCTTGGTGCGCTAAACATGACCGTGACGATCAAAACGCAATCAATTCAAATTTCACCCATTAGCTTATTTCAACTTTCAACTTGCATCAACAACTGCCTGCGTTTTTGGTCAGTAGAAGCCATGAGAGCAGATGAGTGATCAAAGTTACAGGGGACCAGCGAAAGTTAAGATCAATCACGGCCTGTGGTCTATTACCATGAGACACACATTATGATACATTGCAACCGCATGTCATAGTTATTAACATAATATCTGTAGACATGAAATACTGTAGCATTTCTAGAGATAGTATTTATTATTTTTTTGTTATTCTACAGGACAGGCTTGTTACCTGGGATATACATATTCATTTTATCCATGATGCATATGTATATACACTCTTTTTTATTTTGCCACAATTAAATTCTACAACTACATTTACAAATACATTAGAATGACTGCAGGAGAGATATTACATTTGGTTGCTGTCCAAAAACTTGACAGATTTTTATAACTCCACAACACTTAGCAGCCGATGATACCATGTGCTATGTACACAAATGATTCGCTGGTGTGACAGTAAGCTTATCTCCAAATTGATCCAGTTATATGCTTGACTGTACATGTCCACAAATGCAAATACTGAGCGTAAGAGTCTAGAACAAACAACGCAATACAGCTTCCCAGAGTGCGTAACGACACAATGTAGGTTTCTCTTTTTTTTTGTTCTTTTGATGATTGTTGGAGATACTAGCATGCACAGCAATTCCTGGGCCGCATTGACTTGAAGCAAAAACAGTTGCATACATTTACACACACAAATTTGTTATGTTTTTATTTTCTGAGCAGTTTACAAATCCAGCACCATACAAAATTCACAGTCAAGCTTTTCATATAGGTGCAATGTTTTTTTTACTCCACAACGGCAACATTTTTTACGTCACTCAACATCACAATACGATTTCAGTCAATCAATGTTTCCAATCATTGAAATAAAAAAGTGACTGACATTTATGGACGTACTTCCAAGAACATGTTCACATTCATTGGTCAAAAAAGCACATTTGAATACAGCACAAAAAACAGTGGTCAAGTAGGGAAGAAGAAAGGGAGGACAGGGATATGGTTGCTTGAAAAAAGGGGGAAGAGGATAGGTAATCAAGGAGGGGGAGGGAAAGGGGTGAGGGGGGTAAGGATGTATTCTTCATTTTGTACAAATCACAGTGCTTACATATTTCACAAAAGAGGGGAGTATATCACAGGTGCATTGTGTGACACATAAGTGTTTGGCACATGTTCATTAATCACCCTCTGCTTTACTTGTTGTAATGGACATCGCAGTCTCAGAGTTCATGTTTACAACAGCAGATGCGCTTAAAAGCGGAACTTGTGAGACAATCGTGTGTGATTCTCGGCGCCTGCTCATGCGGTGCTGGCTGTGGGACGACGACATGAGTTGCTTGTGGAGGACCATAACGATAGGCTGCAACAGCAGACCCATTGAGTTCAGGATGAGGTGGTGGTGCTTCAGGCCAGTTAGTCCCCGGCATCAAGTATTCCTTGTTCACACAGTTGCGCAAACTGTGTGGAATTCGACCTGTGATGGCACGACGTATTTCGCCTGCTGCACTCTCTCTGACCTCGTTATTACTCTGTTCACTGAACCATGCACTATGAGGAGTGCATAAAAGGTTGGGGGCATTTTTCAGTGGACCCGATGAGTATGAGAACGGCTCTGTTTCATGGACGTCAAGAGCAGCAGCTCGGATGCGGCCTTCCTCAAGGGCTTTTGCAAGTGCGTTTTCATCTATGAGACCTCCCCTTGCTGTGTTGACTAAGAAGGCTCCCTGTCGATTTGTTTGATGGTGAACTCATTTATGAGATGATGATTATGCTCATTGAGTGTACAGTGTAGTGTTACACAATCACTTTGGAAGAGAAGATCCTGAAATGGTATCAAGAAATATTCAATTAGTTCTTTCATGCCAATTCACAATATATGTTGAGTTCAGACCTGCCAACCTACCGAAGTCAGAATGAGGGACATTGGGACCAAAACCTTGTACATGTACACAAACCAGGTACTGACAAATTCAAAGACTTAAGGTGTGCAATACTTTCAGAATTCAGAAGGTTTTGCAGGTCTGAATTTATCACAATAGACTCAAGAAAATGCTATAGCAAATTTTAAAGAGACATTTTCATAATTTTCTGCTATTCTTACATTTAAATTAAAAACAGGACTGTCCCTCATTTGCACTTTGTTAAACCCTAAATGAGGGACAGTGGGCAGGTCTGCGAGTTGCCAAATTATTTTACTGTAATTCTGTATGGAATCAAGTATGCTTTCTACATACACCAAACACATTTTCATTACCTCTACTGCTATAGATCAAGAAAGGTTCATGGAAAATCATTCTATAAACCCATGTGGAGTGCACTACTCCCTATTCAAGATAAATAAAGCACAAATATTTTTGGATTCAAAAATATCATCCTGTTTTGCCAAATGAAACAATGCTAAATCCTAATCCTTTATTTAGTTCTATAACTGGAAATGACAGTCAAATTTTAATTTTTGGTCATTTTTTGGAAATAGGGACCATGTGGGCCAAAAACATGTGTTTTTGTGGGCATTTTACATATGCTCAGACTAATTTCAAGTTATGCATACCTGCCAACCCTAAAACCTCACAAATAGGGACAAATGGGAGAACAAATCTGAAAATAGGGACATTCCTGAATTTTCTATACCTTACTGTAGTCATATTTTTGCAAAAATAGGGACACATGGTAAAATTGCTCTCTTTTATGCTATTTGTTTCTGTAAAAATAGGGACAGTCCCTATTAAGGTTGGTCTGAACCAAGGCATGTTTTAAAAATGCAGAATTCCACTTTTCTTTAATTCTATATTCATTATTCTGTGTACTTAAAGTTTGAACTGAAAAATTTTAGGTTTTTAATTTTTTTACCAAATTTCTATTATTTTAAAAATGGTATTTCACCCTTTTCCATCTGAAATCGTCCACATGGTCAATGGCGGGAAATCTTGCCAATCTCGCAAAACGCAACAAGTCTGACCGTGTTTCCCTGTGCGCTACTAATAATACGCGTGCGATTCATCCTCCCCTGTATCTCGCGCGAGACTTAAAAACAACTTCTCTGACTGAAGACATGGCCGGCCGGGAAATTCATACGGCTTGATTATTTTTATGGAAATTAATGCTTGGATTTTCGTAAAACGTGCGCGGAAGTTGTATCTTAATTACGACTACGAGCTGCGTGAATTAAAGGAATCAAGATTATCACATTTGAAAACAAGGGTTGCTTGATTGCTGTCTACTGCCACTTTTGATACAAAACAGCGATTTAAAACGTGTTCATTTTCGTGCATGTTTTCAATTTTTTGTGCAAGCTAACAGATTCATTATAGAAAATAAAGGTAAGATTTTGGTCTTATCGTGTACAGCTCCTTTTCCTCTAGGGGCCGTTTTTTCATTTTTTTAAATTTCCGTCCAAAAACAAAAATATACACCAGTATTGCCTAAATTAGGCTGAAACTGTCAAATTTCAACCATTTTTATCAAATATTTCTAAAAGATGGTCAAAATTTAAAAAAATAAAAAACGGATCCTAGATTTTCATACCTAGTTTTTGAAAATCAATAAGAAAAACTTTTTTACTGAAACAATAATTAGTTACGGTGTACGTAAATTTTTGGGTCAAAATCACGCTTTTTGATGATTTTCTCCAAAAGTAACCATTTTTACATAAATCTGACGTCACCGTTGGATTTGTCAGGTCATTTCCATTCTAAATATGTATACTTTAATATACTTTAGTTCAACAATTTAGAAGTTACACGACCAAAACGTTTTTCATAATTCCATGGTTCAGACCAACCTTAAATAGGGACAGTTGGCAGGTATGGTTATGCATTCCCATATTTGGAAAACATATATTCTAACCTTTTTCATAACCAATTGTCAAAAATAATGAAAATATTAAAATTATAAGCTAACTCTTAGCCTAAACCCATGATTTTGAATGCTTAAGACTTAAAAATTTGTAATAATTGTAAGAAAACATGCACAACTGCATGTTTTGGCCCATTTTCCAACCAATTACAAAATGTTTCAAATGTTTGGAATCTGGAGTAATTCAGTCCCCTCCAGTTGTAACTTTTTCACCCTCTCAATTGATCTAATCTCAGTTTTGTTATGTTTTTGCCTACGATAAAAAATTTACTTTTGCCTGCAACTTACTTGTAGTGTGTAGACTCTTGTGATACCGAGAGATTTCTCAACGCCATCAGGGAGGTAGGGGTCATAAAACAAAATATTGAAACCAAACACTTTGGCACGTTGTGCTACAGCTGTACCAATACGACCTGAAAAATAAAATAAAATATTGATATTATTGTAGTCCAGAATTGTCTAAATTCACATGAAAACACATTGAACAAATGCACAGCATAATTATGATAAGGCTAGTATATTGTCTGGCGTTTCGCAGGTGATTTTCTGTTGTGACAGAAGCAACGCCTAATTTTCTGTCAGCGTCTTCCACAGTGGCTACAATTACCCTGATATGTCAAGAAGGAGATCACAGCTCTGCACAAAGCTTATCACTGCCGTGGAAAATTACAGCTGCGAACTGAAACTTGCTGTGGAGAGCATAAAATGGGGTTTAATTAAGTGTATTCTTAGACATTGTTTTACTTAAAATAATGATGTTGTCCATGTTATATGAGACAATAGATGCATAACAGCTGCTAAAAACAATACTAAATGTGGATTACGAGCTTTTCAGGGGTTGCGGACCTGGAACTGAAACTTGCTGTAGAGAGCATAAAATGGGGTTTAATCATGTGTATTCTTAGACATTGTTTTACTTAAAATAATGATGTTGTCCATGTTATATGAGACAATAGATGCATAACAGCGGCTAAAAACAATACTAAATGTGGATTGCGAGCTTTTCAGGGGGTTGCGGACCTGGACTATAAAGTACAAAACAAGTCATATACAGAACTCTCTGCACAAGAACAGGCATTCCTTGTCCCTTTTGCATCTTTTTTTAGCAATGTGACACCAGTTTCAGCACTCTAGTAAGCTATCAAATCACTCCTTTACCTTTTATATAAAGTATGTGATATTTGTATTAATTTCCAGAAACAATGCCCTCCAAAATGTCATAACAGGAAAAGCAATGCATTAAGGATACTCTCCCTGGACAAGTAATTTATTATCAATTTACAACTGCACATCAATCTTTATAAGCAACATCCTCCTATACCATCACTAAAAAATTGATAGAAAAATAATAAAAATACCAGTGAGTACCACTTGAATTTTAGAAACTGAACAATTTCGACAAAGGATCTCATCTGCACATCAATCTTTATAAACAACATCCTCCTACACCATCACTAGAATATTTATAGAAAAATAATAAAAAATACCAGTGAGTACCACTTGAATTTCAGAAACGGAAAGAGTTAAAAGTAAATATCCATTGTTGTAGTAGGAAGTAATTCCTATCAATGAAAAATAATATTCTAGTACAGTGCATGGATCATGATTTGCAAGCTATTAAGACACCAATTGATAACACTGTCACCATTTGGTAACTTTAAATACTGCCCTCATGTGACGGAAAGAATATCCCTGATGACCTGATCAATCCAGCACCAAGGCCAATACTGGACATGCTGACATGAATGACAGCAAGAATAACACGCAACATGCTTCCCAATTCCCACATAGGTCAGTGTGACTCAATATCAGGCCATACATTATGTATTACTTAGTAATACGAAGGCAAGGGACCATTGAGGTAACAGGACATATGTTCATCATAAAACCAACTTATGCCACTGAATGCATATTGCAAAATTTGCTACTGTAAACTTTATCTTTGTTTTCCATTTTAATAACTAAACAGTGCTTCTACGTAACTGATCATGTTTTGATAATGCAAATGAAAAGAATTTATAAATAAATTGGAAACAATGGCACAGTACCTGGTACTTGGTAACTTAATATGAATTCTGGTCATCAAAAAAAATTCTTAAGAAATTGTTTACATTAAAAGATAGGTAGATAGGGAATTCCGGGTATCTGCCTTGCAGTGATAAAACCTTTTTTTTTTCAGTTTTAAATTTAGGTACTGAATTTATTATGTCAACCATGCTAAGCTGTGGTAATCCCTAAGTTTTTCTACATGGTATTTTTACATTTGTGACACAATCTGGTCGACGGAGGCCAAAGGAGGCATTTTTGAAAATTGAGTTACTATAATTATTACCTTATACTCATATACTGAAATCACCTAGAAAAAGGTCTAGCATACTTGGTTTTAAAGTTATAAAGTTTTGTTTGTGTGATGTCTATTTTCTCATGTATTTTATTGTTTTTTTTACTCAATATTTTTGCCTGCATTTTAATTTCAATTTTGCTGCCTTTATTGTGTCACATTTAATATGACACAATAAGACAAACTCTGATTCCCCTATAGCTAATACAATGTCATATGCCAACACAAACTTCTATGTGTAGTCATTTGAAAACCAGTTACAATTGCTCAAGATTTTGAATTAACTTGTGCATGAATACAGTTAGCATTGGTTAACGAGATATAAATCAGTCCAAATTTAAAAAGATTTGAATTGGACAAAATATTGTTGCACAAAACCAACTTGACAAATGCTCACCTAGCCCAATAATACCAAGTGCTTCCCCTCGAATACGTGTGGCCCCAGTACCTCCCTCTGCTATCTGTTCACAGCCGGTAAGCTTTTTTGCCTTGTTTCACCATCTCATGCGTACCAATGTGTGCGGCGGTAAAGATTGAGTATCAGTGATATCGTGGAGTCTGCAACTTCTTCTACTGCAAAACCAGGGACGTTACAAACGGCGACACCTGCGGAAGGAATTTGTATGTAGTTGATGAATATAAAAACAGTAATTGTTTCGGGTACCGGTATATTCAAATCCATGCAAATGTATAATGCAAAGTGAGTGCCAAAATGAGATGAAGGCTTAAACACATTTTTTTTTCAAGTGCATAAGGAAAAATAAGAAGATGCCACCATGAAGTTCATTAAAATTTTCATCTGTCCTTTCCCCCTTACATCTGCTTTTCCAAGAAGTGAAACCCTGAAAAAGAGATTGTGTGTTGTGTGTGTAGGATAGTTTTATTTCACCACAGAGGGCTGGAATGCCTACGGGGTAGCTTTGGGGGCCTAAATTCCCTAAAATAATGCAAAAATACACCTATTTGGCATGCACCTCAACTCACTGAGCCACCTGGGTAGGCCCCTGAAGGTTTCTGGTATACACTCCTGAATGATGTGTGTAGGTGCGATGGACCCTCATCCTATGTTCCTCATCCAAATTGGAGGTAGTGGAAGTGTAGGAGACTATTATGAGGATTACTTACCAAGTTCGCCAGCGGCTTTAATATCTATATTATCATAGCCAACACCAATGCGGACAATGATGCGTAGTGCTTTGAATTTCTCCAAATCTTCTCTTGTCAATGTAATGGCGTGGTACATCATAGCTCCTACTGCCTCATTCAGCACCTGTCAAAACACAATGTGGAAAAAAATTGCAACATTATAGTTTAACTGTCATGTAGATTCATGTTGGTGTCGTAAAACATACTTGCCCGTTTATTTACACATAAAACGATTACTTAGAAAAGAACATTATAATTACATAATGATGCAATCAAGAAAATTAATCATATTTCAACAAAAAAATCACAAAAGTACCAAAACAGTCTTCTGTTTTTCATTGTTTTCAGTAATGATTAAAAGTGGATGGTTTGATTGTTTCATATTGTATTTTCTATTTTACATTAAAGTAATACAAATTTGACTCCAATGGTTTTGATGCGAGAAGCAAAAATACGTATAATGCCCCATAGGATAGTGCATATTTGGTGGCGTTACCACTTTCTACCACATTTTTGTTCACATTATCTAAATGAAACCTTTACTTGAGTAATGAGCCAAATATGACATTTCTTCTGATACCAAAATGTCTTATGAGGAATAGAAATGGGGGACGAGGCTGTCGATTAGGTTACACTAGTTTAACTTTCACTTAACTTTAACCTTTACCTAGTTTGTCTCAGGGATTGCATCTAAATCTCTATGTGATTGGGCCTAACGAATGATTAAGATGAATTTAAATGAAAAAATTAAAATGGATTTTGCTTTAAAAAATATCATTTTGTTTGCTTGAAAGTGTCTTATATAACAAGGACCTGATAGTAACAACAAAACAGCAAATATGGTCTTCTATTGAAAAAGTTTTTGTTTTTAGTTACAGACTTGTCATTTGAGGTGAATTTATTGATATAATTAAACTATTTTACAACTGTTAAAATGTTCTTGAAACATTGGTAGGGAAATATTTGTAGATGATGTTAAAATGCTTAAGTTGGCTGATCTTGTTCCATCGCATCTTATTCCATAATTCCACAAAAGTTAATAATTCATTTTACAAAAATTGTTTGGATCATATCACTTTAATACTAAATGGCCCCAGTGAAGATGTCAAGGTTCTTCTCATCCTTCTCTGATGGCCTATACATAAGACTATTGTATAATTAACATGCTTAATAATATTTCATACAGGTTATCAGAAAATTACATGGCAAATGTTGTGACTGACATTCCTATAGTGTTAAATTATGTCATGCCACCACCAGTCCCCATCATGAATTCCACGTGAGTAATATTCAAAATGCTGCCAGGCCTTGCAACCCACTTTTATTTACTCATCAGGTGCACAGAATAGTGAATCATACATGGCAATATAAGAAGTTAGCACTCCAGAAACAGAAAACCCCACACCATACCCATCACAATATCTGCCGTTCAATTAAACTGACTTGAATATAAAAAGCCATGCTAAAACATTCAAACACAATCAATAATCTCTCACTGACACCAAGTGATCCCTAGATTTATACCAACTCATACAGGGAACCTTACAGTAATTTAGTCATCATTAGTATGAGGGGAACAAGTTACTCCCGGTCGAATGGCGGTCCGTTCCCTGGTCCCTAATCATTTGGCAGCGTGCATCATGATAGATCATTCACTGACATACAGTATAAAAGGGAAGGAAGACAACTCACATTCCCTTGGATTTCTACCATGTGTAAATTGGTTGAGGGCCAAAGTGAATGAAACAGAATTTGACCAGGTTTGAAAAACGCTATGAGTCACTCTCACTCTCGAAACCACAGTGCACACATCCATTCCAATCGGCCAATATAAACTCTGTCCCTAAGGATTGTGTTAAAACTCATCCCTATATCTAACAGGTTCATGTGATACCATGCAGATCAGTGAACAGTGCTGATAGGGATGAGGCTATTTGACAGTGTATGTGTATGTGAGGAACAGAAGTCAAGACCACTTGGCCCCAGTACTGTATTAGCAAGACAGCTTGAAGTGTATGCCACTTGTGTACTGGTATGACTCACTACTATACCATATTCACTATGCACTACTGCTTAACATCCCCTTTCCCATATTACCTCTATGTATTTTAACCCTGAGGATCCATCAAGTTACCTGTAACACACTATCATATACCACTCTTGTTGCATTAGGAAAGTAAAAACTGGTATTAAACTGTATGGCAATCAGATAGCTAATGCCCTCGAACACTCCCTTGATACGTACTCCAATTTTGCGAAAGGTATTCACTGAGAGCGATGCTTTACGAGAAAGGTTTGGCTTAGATACCCTATGCTCATGACTAAGCCCAATAGTAAATTGATGAATTATACCCTATTCACATTTATTTGCTTTATTTTATCATGCTAACTTCCTGTATCTCATAGGTGTACATCGACACAAAACAAGGAATGTTGCTTCTATTCTAAGAATTCAATCCCACATAAAAACTCGAAAATCTGTCAATTTTTGTTTGCACAACCAACGGATACAAAATATATCTGGTCAGAATTACCTGGTCAACTCTCCTTCATTTCCCCCATAGATAAAATATGCAAAAAAAAGATAGCAGCAGGACAGTGCACTGTAACAGCACATGTATGGCTGGTTCTATTTAATCTTGAGCTAGGGGGCCAAGTCACTTTGAGTGTTCATGTCACGCTAAGCCAGTATTGATTCGTGCTGGTTATGTTTGCTTGTTTTAGTGTCTGATATGCCCATTACACTCTACAACAACAAAACAGCCTCTCTACTGCAACAGTTGTGTGCTGATAAATGTCACGTACGATCAGCCCAATATTGGACGGTGCACAACAAAAATAAGTCTTGCTGCTTGCATTGCTACCACTATGTGAAAATTGCATACGCATAAACTTGATCCAAAACCAATATGACATGTAACTTGGATGTACATTACAATTTCAACAAAAACACTTTGATATAGATTAAAAGCACAGACACCAATATAAGAAAGTGGTTATGGCTTCCGGAAAAGATCATGCAGTATTCTAGTAACCCACAAAATGAAAATCGGGCCACGCCTTAACTGGAAAACATTACAAGCTTATTGACACTATGTCTATCAATATATGTTGTCATCTTTTCACTTTTTTCCATTTGCATGGTACTACAACCTAGCCATATCTAACTTGAATCTTAGAATTGACCCCACATGTCTATTTCCACAACCCAACTACAGCTAGCCAGGACACGAGACATGGTTTGTTCAGTCTCCAGTCTGCTTAGCTGCCTGCCGCAACATTTTTCACCAGGGTTAGGCCACTTGGCAGAAAAACAGACCCTGGTAACAGGAAGACAAGAAAATTGGCGCATCCTCCTCCTTCCTGTGCCTAGCCATAGCTTGCTTACCCCAACCCTAGTTGGTTTGGCCAGCCTGTAATGCCTGCATGCTTGCCTGTATGTCCAGCCAACAGGACAGACTAAGTTGGCCCCCTTACCCTAGCTCAGCTTTAATGTGACAGGAAACACCACAAACTAAGTCAGGAAGGAAATGCAGAGAGAAGGGAGAAGGCTAAAAAACCAGACCTAGACTTCCACACACGCATGTTTCCATGCAGGTGGTGTGTGGGGGACATAGGCATTTATGCTTTGGTAGCAATGCACATCCTTCCTATCTGTGTGAGTGTGTGTGAATGAATGAAGGCACCAGTGGTGTTTCATGAGCAATATTCATGCAGAGATTAATAGATTGAATATGTAAAACAGTGACAAATAAATAGCATTTGGGTCTTAGAAGTGTCCAAAGTCTCACATACTCAAAACAAAGTTAATATTTCATTTGCTGACAAACAATTTCTATTCAGCGTCATGCTATATATGCCGTTACAGAATCTAACTTTGTACCGTATCCAGTATTAAGTTTACCAAGTACTAACAACAGTGTTGAAGTAAATTTTAAAATTTTTTCTGTGGACTGGTACACGAAATCTCATCCCCTTCTATGTACCAATGATGAATGAGTCAACCGCCTTGTTATAATGACCGTTGATCAGCCAATCAGCATGATTGTTTATCACTTCTATGTCCACGCTCGTACACACTCAACACACCACGGATGAATTAAAAAATTTACTTTAGAACCTGAACTTTTCATTAGGGAACCATGGAATCCATGTTCAGAATTGATTCTAATGAGTATGTCTAGTTTTGGTTCACTAACCCTGTACGACTGCTTGTATAATTGTAGCATCAGTGTATAAGCTATGCAACAACAAGCCAAGAGCAGTGTCAGCTTGAATTTTAATGTCTAAAACTTGACTGGTTATGCCAAAACTGCTGCAGGTCAGTAGTTGAACTACAGTTTATCTGTGACCCACTGAGGTAAAATGAAGACAATGTCATTCAAATTGTGGAAATTTTCAAGAAATTTGACAATTTCTATAAACTGTGTACTCCCTTGTGCTTCATCAGATACATAATTTGCTAAAGAAATACAAATTGTGACGATCCTGACTCCATTGTGTTGCACCCTCACCCCTCAACATTCATTGGGCACCACTTCTAAGTAAAGATGTACGTGACGAATATACACATACAACACCAAGTAGAAACTAACTGAATTTTATTATTACTAAAAACAGCAGATTCCTCCAGGTCAATTATTGATTCTATACCATGGCTGCAAATCTGACCATTACTCAGAAAAAACAAAAGCACATATTTCTACCAGTGGCTTAATACATATTACCTGTACGTCCTGTCATTACTCATTGGTTAGGGGGATATCAACTCCACCTGTAGCCACCTGACTAAACATTCACATCAATTTGATTTGCTGGTTCATTAATAATTGGACTTAGATGATGACACCTGAAAAATGTGACCTGGGAATATGATGACCAACACAGCAACAGGAAATCAGACAAATTTATCCCACCATTTGCAACATAAAGCTTTCATTTTTTAACCTTTTTCTTGGACATTGTGTAGATGTCAATACTCTAGGGGCCAACATCCACACCAGATTGTGCTGGAGTCTAGAGCAGACCGCGTCCAATTACCATTGTATGGCATAACACCGGTTGGTGTGGTGTGCGTGCGCACGCTAATGACCTTATTTTTCCTGGCTTTCTACTCATGGCCAAATGCAGATATACTCGGTAATTGGGAGGTTCCGAATAAGTGGCTGGTTTTTTAAAGCATCTAAAGAGCTATCTACCCGGCCAGCCAGCCAGGGCATCCAGCCAAATACTGCTTGACTTTCCCTGCTGTACATTGTTACTGACCATATATGATAAGAGTGACCACTTCATGTTTTTATACATGGATATTTGAATATGGTATCCCAGATTTGTCACTGTTATTGGAAGATGGTTACCTGATAAGTAACAGATTGATTTGACACACCGCCACAGGCTGATATTTCATTTTTTTCCCTGTTACTGTGTGGCACACCTTTTGTTAACAAGCAATCACATGTTGCATGTTATCTATTAAATATTTGTAGGCCCATTAGGATTCTGCACCTGTAAAGAGCCGAGTCCCTGAATGAAGCTAAATGGTTTATAAGGCGTGTCTTGGGCCAGAGTGGTCAGTGAATTCCTATAAAGTGTGCCCAGGCTTGTGTTTATGCGCATGCATAGCCCACTAGAAATCACGGTGCTTTCTGCGATTCAGAAAATCTGTATAAAGCCATGCCTTTTAACTGTGCTCTGCCTGGCACCACTAAATTCTGACTACAGGCTGTATCAAAATGATTGGTACCTATCAGTTTCAAGTGATTATAGACATGACTGGCACATCATTCAACATACAAATGTAGGATCCAATTTTGAGTTTCAGCAGCGTCTGCAGAACCTCCGATTTGGGAGTTTTTGTGTACCATCTGCAAAAACTCCGAAATTGGGAGTAGTAAAAATTATTAACATATTTAAAACGGACGCAGATGCGTAGCATCTACAGAAACTCCAAAATCTGAGGTTTTGCGGTGGGCGCATAACCTCCGAAATCGGAGTAACTTCATACCTCATTTGGAAGAAGCAGGCGTTTCAACAATCATCCAAACTGTTGGGTACGAATCATTTTAATGCAGCTTGTATTTATATCAAAAACTACCACTATTTCATTGCTAGATTTGTCTTTTTACTATACTGCCCTTGATAGGCCACCAACTGTACATCGTTAAGACTGCAATCACTTAAGTGTATTTTAGTCAATCCTTCACCCCAGTTTACTATTAAGTACAAGTGATTAGTCCTTCAACTGAATTGCTTTCTAATGAACAGCACACAGTTATCTACATCAAATGGCCCCAGTGCTGCTACGTTTAATCCTTAAATGATCTTAAATGATAAATGGTCAATTGTCAAACGGAATATCATTCTAAGAAAGCCATAAGTGACAAATGCTAAAAGTCCATCCCTTGAAGGGTTATGAACCAAATTGATATAATGTAGATTGACGTCAGTTTGTAAAAGCTTCTAGATGGATCCAATATCCTTGATTTCATTTTGTTTTCAGTCAATTCATTTCCAAGATTCTTTTCACATGAATCGTGATTCACAATGCTTTCACTTCCTTTATTCCAGAAAAACCATACTTCTTGCACCAAACCACCTCTTTGCAAAACAAGGTTTTAAGTTAACCAGACCCTTTACCATTCTTGACACCTATTGAGTTGTCTTTCTGTAATGTTCATTCTTGTTCACCAATGTAACTCTTATTGGGCTATTCCAGTTGAAATCCATACACCCCATGGAAGACATAGCCTTAATCTCCCACACTGGGAGTGTGAATTTCAAATAGGGTTACATGAATGGCGACTCCATTTGAAATCTACACCCCCTGCATGGGAGATTAAGGTCATGTCTTCCACAGGGGGTGTATGGATTTCAAATGGAATAGCCCATTTAAGTTGAATTACATGGCAACTGACAGAAATCATACAAAATATGCTAACACTGCACTGTCGTGCACTGAACCTGGGGCATGTGAGGGGGAAAACCAGAGTTTGCATTTGGCATAAAACCGAGAGAGAGCATTGAACAGGGACTGGTAGCAAACAGGAAATGATACAACAGGAAGACAGAGATCAAAGTCCTGAGCTTTGTGACATTGATAAGACCACTATACAAACTAAGACATGGGTAACAACGCTACCAGTAGTAAAGGGCACCAGACCTTGTAATGATGAGTGAGTGAGTGAATGACGAGGCTAAAACCAGGACGGGGCAGAACAAATTGGGACAGTGGTGGTACCTGGTATGTGTTACTCATTGCACAAACCTGACACGATATATGCTTATTGCAGTGTCACACCAATGGGGGGATTATTGGGGATAATTTGACAAGAGATCTTTGAACAGATTTTATTATCAATAACAGATAGAAATCAGATTTTTGGGTGTCACATCTTCTCTTCTTTGTTTTACAATACAACTCATTCCTTAAGATCAACTGTAATTTCCAAACTGAAAGAGCGATGGATGCGCACTGATATACTGGGCTGGAAACATTTATATCATGGGGAGATAAACCAAATTTAACTCAGTCCACGGAAGCAACATTCTTCATAATTTCTTATGTATTTCTTACATCGGGAAGCAAAACTTCCCTCCAAATTCCTAAATTTCCTCTGGAATAAGCTCCACAGATTCCAATTTTTTCCAGGCCTGCTAATATATAATATACCAAATTGCCTTAAATTTTGACAACTCTCTGAATTATGGAAAACAAACCTCATCTGGCAAGCACTCAAACCATATCTCATAGTACTTGCACACTATCCCTATAATGCAAGGTGAGTCAACCCAGTGCACTGTCCTCAAATTTTGTTGGCTTGGCTAGCTAACTATTAAGGTGAAGACCTAGAGGCCTAGTTGTTGTTTCCTGTCAATTGGTTGCATGTATTAGCCAGGCAGGGCTTGGTACTTTATAGCTAGATGGGGTGTGGTCAAGTGACAGGTAGGCAAGTCATGTTGGAGAGACCTGTCAGGTGAATGAAGGACTCCACAAATGGCCATGATTTGTGTGCCAAGATGACATGCAATTTAACATAGCTCTAGTATAAATTAAAATCGTTATATACCAGGGTAATCATGAGTACTATATGCTTGCCATTTCTGAAATCGGTCCTTTTAACCAATATTTCTTTCTTTGTAAATGAATATGCAGATTAGCACATATTTACATATACACCACAGGAGCTCTATCACTAATGTTTCTGCAACACACAGCTTTATATATAGTACTGATAGCAATGTTCACACTCAATTCACACACACAACATTTCAAAGTGCATCTTTTTTTGCCAACTCCCTGGGTGCTAAAAGATGTAACTACAGTAGCAAACAGAATGGCACTAACTTGCACTGATCAACATGTGCGCCCTCTTTAACGTGTAAAGTCAGAATCACACGATGCTATGTGGCTTTGATTTTTAGCAAATGAGGCGTTGATGTTTCATAGATTTTCATGATGTGATTCAATCAGAGTCCCACTTTTGTGTTTATGCAGTGTGCACGCTAAAAAGGTAAACAAGTGCCATTCTTCAATGCAAGCAAGCGTAATGAAAACATCACTTAATTATTCAAAAATGTTGCAACTAAAGTTCAATTTGTTCAATCGCATTATGTTATGGTTGATAAAAAATAAAACGTGCTAACACCTTTGAATCCAACTGGTCCTACTGTCATCTGATCTGTATCGAACTCACAAATATTATTCATGACAGTCTTGCATTTTATCTTTGAATTGCATACCACCGTATGAATTGATGGTTACACCCTAATTTGACCTAATCATTCTTTTATTAATTATTCAAAATTGTTGCAACTCATGTTCAATTTGTTCAATCGCATTATGTTATGGTTTGCTAAACGAGGCAACACCGTTGAGTCCAACTGTCATCTGATCTGTATCAAACTCCCAAAATATTATTCATGACAGTCTTGCATTTTATCTTTGAATTGCATACCACCGTATGAATTGATGGTTACGCCCTAATTTGACCTAGTCATTCTTTTATTCCTTGCCTATCTCCTTCCAACACAAAACCACACTTCTTTACCCCGTCTACCTCGTCCTATCAGCTACCAACATGAGCCTCTCTTTTCCAATGACAAAGTTCTATATCTCTATCCCATTCTGAACCGTAATCCCCAAGTTGGGTATTGCGTTCAATTCGTAGAATGTATAGCGTACTAGAGTCAATCAGAGATCCATTGCATTTAGGTACTGGGATAGAGCCAACTGGTTAAAGTTACAAAACATGTGCCAATAAGATTGTCTGCTGTAGATAACTTGATGGAAAGGAAACCGTGCACTTTTGCCTGACTTTGATCACAAGTGTAAGAACCTCCAACGACACAAGAAACGCATTCGCATTGTGAGGTGTTGATATCTTATAAGAACAAAGATTTCCTGATTTCAAGTTTTGTAAGGGTTCAGAAGTGCTACTTTTTACAGTTGATGTGTCTGTAACACCAAAGTACAGGCAACTTTAATGTCTCCTGACTGTATGTCCCTGAGTGTTGCTAGGTCAGGGTGTGGTTATAAGCTATGATTCTAGACAATGATTTTTATGAAGTGGTGACAACTGCGCTGGATCTTCCAATCGATAAGATTGTAGTGCATGAGGCGTATTCAAACATGACGGCACCAACCTTGGAACACATATTGAACCAGTCAATCTCAACCTCCCACCTTCCTCCATTGAAATATAACACTGATGGTATCAGCCACAACATTATAAAGTATGTTATAACAAATTTTCCATTTGAAATCTGGTTTGAGTGGATGACGTGATCAAAAAGAGTATGGTATTTGGCTTTGGGTTAACCACCAAGACTAAGGACGCTTATATTTATGGCTAATCAAACAAATAAGAGACATCTCTGACAATGGAGTAAAATATGATTCAGTCAAACTAAGTAGCACATTCTTCCACTTGGATAATCTTCATTCCTCAAAATGGAAAAGATGAAAATTAGTTGCAGACTTCCATAATTGACTCACTGAGCACTGTTTCTTGTTCAGTGAAGCCATTGAAATGAGACACTAAAAAGAAGTACCACATCAGACTAGCACCAATTTCAGTCCAGAACTAAATCAATCCTATTTTGTGAGAGATCATTTACCCCAATCTCTACATCTCCATTGACCAAATTTGATCTCAGTATTGTTCCTCTTACCTTATCATGTATTTCATGGGTAGACTGTGCATCACAGAATGCTACTGTGGCAACATCTTTGAGAATAGGCATCTCCACACTACAGTCTCGGCCATCTAGGAGCGCTACCAGGGGACGAGCTGGAAGCGGGTTGCCACCAGCAACAGCTGTTTGGGCGGGATGACGAATTCCTACATAGTGAGCAAAAAGGTTAAGTAAAATGTTTAATTGTGCATGATGTAAAATAAACCTGAAATGTTCCTACCTCTAATAAAAGAAGTCAGACCAATTGATTTCAATACAATGATATTATCACATAAAAACATCAACTATATTAAAATACACGTCTGTATGAAAACACTGAAAACAAATTAATAGAAACATCATTTTGGTCCGTTGTTTTAAGCATGGTTTTATACTATATCGTTATTAAATACCAAACAATTTAAGAAAACAAAGAACAATGTAATCATTTACAAGTTGAGCATTTACATATTGTCACCCTGCTACTATAATTGCCCAAGTCATTTTTTGTAATTTTGAGAAACAGTACAAAATATGGTTCAAGCATGCATCAGTTACATAATTACCCTAATCATTTCTGATTATTCCTTTTAATTTGTATCATTATCATTTGTTCTTGTGCAAAATAAATGTTTAAATGCATGCTTGAACCATATTTTGTACTTTTTCTCAAAATTACAACAACAAAAAATGATGATAAAAGGGTGACGATATGCGAAATGTTTTGTAGATTTGTTAACAATAAAATAACACTGAATATAATAATTTAACAAATCTGCAGAAAACAAATTAATTAGACAATAAAACTAATGTCAATCAACAAAATGCTATCACAAACTATTTGCTTAATCTTTGTACACAAACCCTAGAATCTGAGGGCAGACAGAGAATGGAAAGCAGGGACAGCTAACATGTGTTGGACTATTTTAGAAACGCTACATCCACCCGTAGTTAAAAGATATGTAATGGCAATTACCAAGAAAACTGAACCACATAAAACTACAGAATTAGTAACAAAAATCACTTTTTTTTCAAGAGTAAACTTACGTTGGCGATGGTAGATATAGTCTTTGAATAGAGCATCTATGCAGTAGGAAAGGAATTAGTTTGCAACTAATTATATAATGTCTAACTTATTCTTGATGAGCTCCTATTCACATTTTTACAAGGGCTTTTAACAGATTAAAAATAATCCGATATCCTTATTTTGAATATCATACATGTATGCCATTCTCTATGAATTGTCTTAAAGATCAGTAGATGATAATGAAGGAAAAAAATATCAAGTATCAATTTGTTTGTGATTGTGCACTACTCAACAAACATGTTAACATATACAGCCCCATATTTGGATTAATTCTGTAGGTTGTTTGCACCAGATGCATGCGTGGCACCTACTCATGCCACCTAGAAAGATTGCCAATCTGGTAACAAGTTGTGTCTTTTTTCCTTTCTTTCTTTATTCCGTTTTGAGCTTGTGGCATACCACCAATTTTTTTAGTGCCAGAGGTTTTGAGCTTCATCTACTAGAATGATCATATATAAAATAATTTTTTGACCAAAAATGACAGATTGCAACTGCAAAATGCGAGAAAAGGTGAGATTTATGCCCTCAAATTGGCGGGGAAAAAAATACTGCCCTCTATAGCCTATGAACTCAATAACCCAAACAAATAGCTGACCCAACTGTCATCTAAAATACTCAAATATTTTGCTCATAAATCAGCTTTAGGTTAATATACCAAATGGTTTGAATAGTAAATAAAGAATATTATTTGTGTTGTTGCTTGGATGTACCAGAAATGGACAGTTTGGATTACTTTGGAAATCAAGTAAAACTTGAGCTTATTCAGTTGTAACCGTTGTCGAATTCTGCAAACATTCGGCACAGAAAGAAATTTTTGTGGCAGAAATTAATCTTTTAAAGGTGAGGAAAGCACTAAAAAGCAAGATTCACAGTGAGAAATGCGAGATTGCGTTTTATCTCTAAGCCTACATATACAAAAAGTAGAATCTTGGTTTCAGCAAATTTGCATTCAAGGAGAGTAAATTGCAATTGTCCAAGTGGCCTACTGCCAACCTGACTTTACTTAATGTACATGAAAGGCATAAAAATGTGCAAATTTGGCCAACAATTAAGTCAACTTTGGTTAGAAAAAAAAGTAAACTTTGGTCTTCAACAGATCCTTAAGATAGCAGATCAAATCACAATTTTGACTAGTTACGGAAATCCCCCTTCGAATACTACATACTTAATTAATACATGTTTTTAATTTAACAACAGCCTGAGTGCACTAAATTAACACAGTTCAAAAATGTTCATCTGAAAAGGATTTACATTTTAATATGTTTATGTAAGAAATTGAGCTGCACTTCACATGAAATAAAATCACTTGTTTGGTTTTATTACTATGGCGTCCAGTTCTTGACTTTTACCTGTAGCATTCGTAAGTACTGCATGGGATGTATAATGTCTACATAATTTGCACAGATGTGGCCAAGTTTATAGTTTGATCAGTCGTAGATTTGCAGACCTCGGAATACTGTGGATCAATACTTGATCAATACTTAAGTTCGGCAGTGACATCAATGCTTTTTCAGTTGCCCGAAAGCATGCTGACAAACCGCCCTTGCACCTGTGCATGTACACTATGCGATTAACTTCATGTGCGTGTCTCGATACTTCAACCAGCGAAATATGCACTACGTCACTATCAAACTTGAGGCGAACCCAAGTATAGTAGCAGACAGGACTGCAAAGACCAGGCACCAGCAGGAAACGTAATTTTCCTCGAGATTGGACCAGAAACTGGTCACATAAAAACACTTATTTGCAAGCCTAAAACAAACAACACAATTTGTAAATTGTTGCCAATTTTGAATGACTCGCAGTATACACAACATATTTATGTTTTCTTTGAAGTTGTTAACTTTGTTCGAAGTCAGTATTTATGACCAAATTAAAGCTGAAAGGGTACAAAAACATTGTTATTCATACATAATGTATGTTTTGTTCCACAGGTGTAAGATGATTAGTCTACGTCTCCTTCATATCATACAAAAGATGAGGTTCTTCTCCTCCAGGTTTGGTGGCTACAAATGATGATCCCGTAACTTTCCTCCTTGCTTCCGAAATTCAAAACTATAGGGTGCCCATGGTCATTATAAACATGACAAAAAAGGGATGCTTATGCCACAATGGACTCATTCAAATACAGGTTAATTTGAAGAAGGAACCATCCACAAAATCATGTGCAGAGGTACTGTAACGAATCTGGACATTCATTCTGTAATTCTCAGAACTGATGTACAAAATGTGCAACAGTTGGGGTGAATTCTAGGAACAGCGTGATCGATCATTAACATGTAGTAGCTTGGAAGCTGAAAATATTTGTATGTCTCAATTCGGTATCTTTGAATATGTTGGTTTTAATTGGTCTTTCACCCCAATTATGCATGGAAAGTAGGGCGTGTACATTTGTATGACAAAGTTTTGAAAAGAGGGTCTGTAAATTTTTTACAGAATGATCATGGACATCCACATTAGTTTTGAATTAGGGATGGACTTTTCCTCAAAATAACTTTTTTTCCCCTTTTAATTTTTAATCATATTACCTTCAACGATTCTATCAACAGACATCCTTGGACGTTTAGGTTTCTTCTTCTCCATAGGGGAGCGCGAATGTGAATTATTGAGGGCACTTATGTCCACGGAGATGGGCGGTCACCTCAGGGTCAGGCACCGCACGTCTCCTTCCTTCTTCTCTCCACCAGTAAAGTGACAGCTGCAGATTCTTGTCTGTGAAGATATGAAAATAGTATACAAATGCTTAATTTAAGACCAGTAACACACGCAAGATTGCAACATCAAATGGCTATTTCATTTCAAAACTTATTTAGTTTATAATTTAACATCTTATTGGTAGTAGTTGATGATCATTACATATACCAAGTATTTCCACTTGTATTTTCTTATATAGCTTTCATTGCATCATATGTCTTTATCAACATGGGAGATGGAGAGTGATTGAACTGACAGAACAATACCACATGACCTATCATGTGATACTGAAATACTGTATCACATGATTCCCATCATATGACACAGGAGTAACACAGGAGAGAGGCTGCCCTACAAGTGCAAATTATGGAAGCCTTGTCTTTTTCGAAATGATAAATGACAAGCAAATTTCATAGAATACTCTCATATCATGTGACAGGTCATGTGATCACTCTTCAATCTCCTTCCATCCCCCACCACCCATGTTGACAATAATGCAGTGACAACACACTGAAAGCTCCACAATTCAACATAAGTGGGAAATTCTTTGCTGTATGTTTTGATCATAAACTACTACCAATATGTTGGAACCAGAACAGAATTTAGCATTTCGTCAGTAATTCAACATCTTAATGGACTGTTAAGAATCGGTGAGCTTCAATACTCAGTTTTTGCAATCAGTGTGTCAGTTTTTTTTACATCGGAGCATAATTGATTGCAACATGCATGTCATAACAAACAGAATTATCTTATATTTCACAAAATTTGATTAATCTTTATGAGCAAAAACAGCAGAGTAACAGAAAATGATAATTATCAGATTCCTTCACTTTTTTCCTGGGTGCAGTCTTGTGAGCAGACCGTAACATGATTTTGATCTCAAGCTTGGGTCGGTAAGTGTTTAAACCAACAGCACATAGTTTTATTAAGTAATATTTTTGGGATACTCTTCACTTTTTTTAGTGTGGAAATTTTACAGTAAGGGAAGTAACTTAAATGAAATAGCCAAATACAAACAAAATGCAAACATTCAATTTTAATGCAACATTCAAATTTAACGATACAATAATGCACTTTAGTGCAACACGATAACCTTATACAAACCTGGACAGAGCAAACAAACTTGGTCCTCTAAACACTGTGCAGCTATAACACTGATGCCAGTGACCAAAGTTCGTAACAGTTCTGTACATTACAAATTCAAATACAAAGCTTAACACTTGAAATTGATATAGCATGAACAACAACATGATAACAAAACTATCACACTCTTTTCATACAACACAATTAGCCGCCCAGCTGCTTTGAGCACATCTGCATTTTAGCACAGAACTTGGTCCTCTTGGTATCGGAGAACTGTAGCGCAGAAGCCTGGGTAGGTTGGCTGGCATACCTAGAACTGAAATAAAATAATCAAGTTTGGTTTCAAACTCAAAATTGTTACTAAAAAAATACACTTAACATAAACCATTATTTTAACCAAAATAAGAAATATACATTTTTAACATTTTAACATAAATTAAAAAAAAAAAAATATAGCAGAAATATAAAAAGCTGTTAAAGAGGAAGAAAATATATAAAGCAACACATTTACTGTAATAATAAAATAAAAGAGTAAAATAACAAGAATATAATCATTGAGTAGATAGAAAGTTCAGGTGTTTGTTCCCAATCAAGTTCCCAGTCTAAGGTTCATTTAATACCACTGGGGAATCTCCCCTCCCACGTTACCACCAACCTGACTGCCATCACCTGAAGTAGATATTTTACATTTTTACCAGTGATGACATCATCCGTAAATTTTCTAAAATGCGGAAAACCTTGTTGTCTTTGCGTTTGCCCAGGATCAATACTCTCAAGGAGAAGATTCCGGAAATGGAATATTGTATACCAAGTTATTTTCGTTGGTTTTTTTTCCAAGGATTTTTATAAATATAAATACACATTATAGCACTTAAGATGGGTTTCTGCAGATTATAAGTAGTATATCAATTTGATTATAAAATTCTGTGTTAATTTCATCCCAAGTATATTTGATTTTCTGATATGGGTTCTTTTTAAACTTTTAACTCCTTGAATGAATGAAAATAGAACACCAGCAAAAATAGCCTCCTACACAGCTCACATCATGCGCAGGTGGTTCTTCCAGGCACACAAAATGTCAGGTGAAATGCGCTGTTAAAACAAAAAAATCTACCTTTTCTTTTCTTTTTTAATTGAGGGGAAAAACAAGACACTTTAGATGTGGGTTTGATGAGCGTAATCCACTTCATGTTCATCAATTTCACTAGTGTTTCATTCCTTTTAACATAGATTTATTTGAATTTTGTTTAACTGGTAAAATGTAGTGGTGCAGATTTACCATAACATTCTAGAATATTAAAGCAACCCTTATTCCCCTTGTTGGAATTAAGTTAACAAGTTAACTTATAACTGAGAAAAACCTTTCAGGTTATGGATATATCATCCACAACTATTAGATTTCACATACATTTTCATTTCCAATTTATACATGATAAGCTATTTATTGTACATGTATAATACATCAAGCATCTTTTGCAACAGTACCAAAGTCGCAATAAAAGACAAAAATAACAGTCCATATGCTTGGATTGGTTGAAAACCAGCATCCAACTTGAAGTGGGAACAGTGCCTGCTCTGCGACAACACATTAGGGATATTTACTGTTCTCGTTACAAAGTGAGAGTAATGAGTACCAATATTGCCTCACTGGGAGAACACAATCATTCCATAGAAAATAAGAAATATCTAGTCTATAAGCAAAATAGACAAGTGCACTTTTCAAAAGCTTGCTAGCTTGCTTGCTGAAAAGAGTAATTGCTACTTGATTTAAATACTTTTTCTAGAATGCATTTCACCTGAGCTAGCCATGTATATCTGGAGTATGTGACTCATTTGGTTTGGTGTACAGAGCGACTTTGGTTGAGGGACCCACTGTTGTAAATAGAACCGCCATCATTATTCATGGTTGCCTTCAGTGCATCTGGAGTTGGTTGCATTGTACTAATAGTACATTTAGGTCATAAGGGCTTCAGCCAGAATTACGTATTCATAGCAGAATTACGTATTCTAATGCATCTTTTTCTCATGATTCTGTTTAATCATGAATAAAATAAAATGCAGCATGGAAATTTTGAAGCATTTGA